>NW_022437093.1:1645173-1946261 GCF_009761245.1 Sapajus apella
CTCACTGCAACCTCTGCCTCCCGGGTTCAAGCAATTCTTCTGCCTCGGCCTCCTGAGAAGCTGGGACCACAGGCGCGGGCCACCATGCCCAGCTAATTTTTTTGTATTTTTAGTAGAGACAGGGTTTCACCATGTTGGCCAGGATGGTCTCGATCTCTTGACCTCGTGATCCACCCGCCTCGGCCTCCCAAAGTGCTGGGATTACAGGCGTGAGCCACCGTGCCCAGCCAAGCAATCCAATTTCTATGTATGGCCACATAATCATGCACATATGTTCATGAAAAGGCATATATGGAAATTTCCCTCAGTAGTAGAATTGACAAATACATTGTAGCATACTTACACAATGGAATATTACACAGCAATTGTATTCAAGTACAACAGATTAATTGAAATCATTCCCTATACCAAAATAGGTTCCCTGAAGACTTCTACTATTAGAGTTGATTAGTCTTTGTTCAATACAGGAATGGAAATGAGCAAACTACTGCTGCATGCAACAATATGAATGAATCTGAGAATAGCATGTGACATAAGGTTGTGTGAAAGAAATTAAACATAGAAGAATACAGATTGTATAGTTTCATTTATGTAAAGTTCAAAAACAGACAAAACTAGTAAATCTATGGTCCTAGAATTCAGGATAGTAATTGCCTTCAAAAAGTATGGAGGAAGAATCTATGTAGTGGTATCAGGAGTCTTCCAGGTTACAGGTAATCTTTTATTTCACAATCCAGGTTATAGTTAAATGGGTATGTACATATGTTCATTTTGTGATAATTCTTAAGTTGGACATATATGATTACATAATATAATTATATACGTCAAACTTGAGTAAAATATTTATAACAGAAAATGTGGTTTAAAGTATTAGGATCTTAAATTCATAGTAACTTCTCACTAACCTGTAATAACTTGCATTGTATCCATCAATGATTTCAAATCAGTCTGCCCTTTAGCTATAAGATAAAGCAAATTCAGGAAAAAATGAATTCTAAATAATTATCCAGAAACCAGATAAAGTTTGTTATTACACATCATCATTTAACTTATCTCTTTTTTTTGTTGTTGTCATTTTTAACGTTTTAAATTCTTAGAAACAAAATGGTATGGTGTAGCAGAATAGACAACCCCATATATCTTCAAAGAAAAAAGTGAATAATAGATTTACATGTAGCAAGACAAGAACTTCCATTCCAAGAAGGCTAAAACATAATTTCTAATTGTATTATACTATTAAACATGGTATTTAGAAATATTTCCCCACAATTTTATATATGCTCTTTTCCTATCCAATTGAAACACATAAATCAAAGTAGACCTTAGGTCTTTCTACATGCCTATTTCAGATGTATAATTATATTTGATAACTATGCTTATTACTAGTATCAGGATTTAAGCTTCCATTTCCTCTTTATTTTTACATAATAAGAGCAAAATTTAACTATGTATGGTGCATATGTATATGCACAATCATCTATTAAAATATCAAGAGAAATATTGGTGTCCAGAAAAAGACGGCAACTACCAAATTGAAATGCCAGCTGCCAGGCCATGTTACCATACAGTTATTTCAGCTAAGGTCCCAAAGTTTGAATTCACAATACAAAGAACAATTTGGGGGTGTTAATGTATAAATATATGAATAATGTATGAATGTGTAGGTTATATGAGAGATAAACATATAAAAAGTACTGACTAAAATAAACTGCTATGATTAAGCCAGGCTCATACATAGAGCCCACCCTATGTATGACTACCTCTTTATCTTCTTATTGCATAACAACACTTGAAACAATTCAATAAAACATAGTTTTCAAGAGTGAATTTCATATTAGTAAGCTGGCCCTTGACCATTGGACCATAAAGTCTGGCTTGGGAAAAAATATGTTCTTATTGCGCTATTATACTTTCTTGTAAACATGATGAAAAATACCATCCTTGCTAGTTAATAATCTGAAGACCCTCAATTCTGATAATGTCACAGGTCTCTGGTGAAAAATAAAGACCATATGTTTACCTCTGGTCTATTCCTAACAGACTTTGATACTGCATGTCACTCAGAATTGCTGCAAATAAATGGTTACATTATACCAGGTATAAATATTAGTGTCCTGATCAAAAGCAGTTCTTCATTTTCTTTAGGAATTATCTTGTCAATATCTATTCATTCACTTATTCATTATATCATTCTCATTTACTCAGTAATTTGTCCATCTCTCTTTTAACATTTGTGGAGTGTCTACTTAGAAGCCAAGTACTCTTCTAGGTATTGGAAGATAAATAATATATCCATCCTTACTTTAAGGCTCACATTAAAGTGACAAGATAGGCAAATAAACATAAATACACAATTACAGTACAATGTGGTAAATGTAATGAAAAACATGCACAGTTATTGTGGAAATACAGAGAAGAGGTATCTAATATAGTCTGGATAATTAAAAGAAAACTTTCTGAAAAAAAAAAAAAACGTGACTCTCAATTCTGATAAGCAATGAGAAGGCATGAGTCAAATGAAGGGAAAGGAGAGGCCCTCTAAGTAATGAAGACATCATAAACAAAGCAAAGTCATAACTTTATATCGTTTGTCTTTTATATTCATTAGTTCCCTGCTTGGAACTAATTCTCTGAAGACCCTCTTTTATCATGCCAGGTAAAACTGGGATTATTGATAAAGTGGAACCAATGAATATTAGTTCCAAGCAGGGAACTAATGAATATAAAATACAAGTGGTTCATGCTTTTTATTCCTGCTTGGGCAGTGAACCAATGAATTCAGTTTCAACGTGATAAAAAGCATGATATAAAATACAAGTGACATAAAGTTATTTTATTCTTATGTAAAATGGAATAAAAATACAATATTAGTGGAGAGTAAAATTCTGGATTAGATAAATAGGATCCAAATCATGGAGGAACCTGTTTTCCATATCAATGGACTTAAGACATTGTTTAGTACATGACTATAAGCCATTAAATACTTTTAAATTGAGTCATGATGTAGTCAGATTTACATTTTATATAGATCACTACGATGGCTATTTTGTAGAAGCCATTGTAATAGCTGATACCAGGAAGGAAAGAACCTGAAATATGACAATGATAGAAGGAACAGTGAGATGTTAACAGATTTATATATGGAATTTTTTCAATGTTTTATTATGAAAATTTTCAAACATATAGCAAAGTTGAAAAAACTGCACAATGAACAGCCCTATCATCTAGATTCTACTATCAACATTTTAGTGTACTTTCTTTGTCATATATCCAATCATCTATGTATGGTAGTTTGAGGTAAAACTGGCATGATAAAGTGACAGTCCAGATAGGAGGTGACAGGAAACAGGTGGTTATACAAAATGAATACCATATAACTAGCTTAGATGACTAAATAATTATAGCACAAATGGGACAGAGAATAGAGGACTAGAAGGTAGCATGGGCAGGGAACCAATGAATTCAGTTTCAAATAGGTTAAAGAATGTCTCCTGTGGAATATCTGAGTAGAAATGTCTCAAGGCATTTGGATATACCAGTCTGCAGTGCAGGAGAGTGGCCTATGTAAAAATACAGATTTGAAAGTCGTCAGCATGTAGGTGATATGTAAAACCACAGATATGAGTGAGATTTTCCAGAGGATGTAAAATGAAAATAAGAATGAGAAAAATCCAGACTGTGGTAACAACACAGAAGCTAAGGGAACAAAATTGCAAGGTCAGATTTATCACTGATATCAAAGACAGCAGAGAGCTCCAACAAGAAACAGAATGAATAATGTCCAACGCAGTTGACAAATGGCAAGTTATAGTGTCCTTAGAGAAGTTTTAGTAGTGTTAGGGAGCTGAGTCAGAATACAAAAATGAATGGGAAATGTGGAAAGAATATACATTAACCTTCTTTCATTCCTTTCTTTTTCTACATTTTTCTTTAGCTTCCAGAACATTCACAGATGTGAAAAACAATCTTGGAATCAGTCTAGTCAAATGCTTTGTATTCTATGTGGATTTAGAAAATGAAGATAGGCTTTGTTCTTGCTCTGGACCTGAATCTTTCTGAGATTTTGCAAGGTTTTTTATTATCACAAAATTAAACTGGTTTTAGAAATACTCATATATAAACCCTTGACCCTCTTCTGAAGGATTTTTTTAATATCTAAAATGAGTCACCATCAACTGGAAGGCTTCTTGTCAGCTCTCCAAGTTCTTCTTTGGTGAGTTCAATCCCCATGTTTGCTAGTACGTTGTCCACGTCTCTGATATCTACTGTCTCTCCTTAGTAAAGAGAAAGAAATATGAAAACTCTCACTAATGCTGAAATGTTCCACCTTATATTTGCTTATGAATTACAGATATTTTTGGCAAGTAGACTTAAGATCAATGGAACCTAAGTTTACACAGATTCAATAAGGTTAGAATTAAGCTTACTTCCCTTAAAGAATAAACATATATACCATATATTTCCAAAGGGAACAAAATTAGCTTCCAGTGTATTATTCTTATAATGAAAAAGGAATTTCTAGTGAAATGAGAAAATTACTATGGTTGGAATAAGAATACATGGGTTTGAATGTTGTTTTCTACTATTTATTACCTCCTAGAACTTATTCAAATAGCCTAACTTCTTTAGTTTCCAGTTTTCTGTTTTACGAAATGAAGATATTCCTACCTGTTTCACAGAGTTTCTGTGGAGATAAAGTTACATGTGAAAAGACTTAGAACTCTGTCAGCATAGCAAGTGCCTGATACATTTTAATAACTACTTCTGAGCCAAAGGAAGGCTCAGTTACCTTTTTAACCCAAACTAGATTCATTGTCCATGCTAACCACAATCACTGAATGGCAATTATCTTGCATTTCACAATTAACCTTTAAAAATAAACTCAGTCTTTTCTCTAGAAAAGTGTATCAAAATGTGTATAAATATGATCAATATAAATCAACCAAAAATAGACATTCTGCCAAGATAATTTAAATTATGTTGGATCCATATGTTGGAGAGTAGCAGGGTTCCTTATCAAGTGATTAGGAACTACGATGAAGTAAACTGGGAGTGATTTGTTCAATCATCATCCATCTTACCATTGAAAGGTTTCAAACCAGGTAAAATTTCATTCTGATATGCCTTCTCAGACTTAGTTTATGTCTCTACTGTGAAATACATCTGATCATCTATTTATGGTCATTACTGAGAAAAAACTTATTGTAAAAGCCTAATATTTAGCTCAGAAGACAAACATTTAGCAAAATGATGTAACTGAATAAATGTTCATCATTGTGATGATTCTTGTCTTTCTTTGGGATGAAGAGTAATGCTCAAACCGTTTGTACATCACAAAAAACATTCTTAGATTTCCTATAATTGTAATAGTTCTTCATTAATAATGAGTAATGTCATTAACAATAGTAATAGTAGATTTCAGACCACTTCTCCTATGCTACAGCTAAGTCAATTTCATAGCCTTTCCCCCTAGTTTGAAATTGACCAGTAAGTCACACCTTTTGACACTGAACTTATTTTCATAATGCTAGAGTTTTGCCTTTTTTGACTTTTTACCTGGCCTCTCATGCACCTGTTCCAGGAATCCTATCTAACGGGTGTGGATCTGTGAGCAGGTACATACATATATACTCTTAAACTGATAATTCCCAAACCCTAATTGTTTTCAACCACCATGAGCTCACAAATAATGGAGACTAAGGTTTTGGGACGGTGGAGGAGTGATAGAGTGATCAATCTTTCCCTCTTCCCATTTCTTCTCAAGTCTGCTTGATTTGTTCTGGCATGTTATAATTACTTAATAACCTTGATTCCTGGCTTCCCCTGAATCAAAAAAGTTTTTAAGGATCTAGAAGTAGTTTGAACTTTCAGAATAAAGGCTGATGCTCCCTCTTCTTATTTCTCAAAGTTCTGTACTCGGGAAAATAGGAGACAAGTGTGGAGAAGGTCAGTAACAGTCTACCGTATTCCAGTAAGAAGACCCAAGAGAAGGATAATCCACCACATCAGGCTTTTGTCCTGGAGTCAGTCACCAGCACAAGCAACAGCACCAGAGAGACTGTATAATACATGATCTGTGAAGTCCACTGTAAGCTATCTATGTTAATGGCTAGAGAACTTAAAAGAATACAATTGTAGAAACCAAGCAGGCAGGGGGACTCAGTATATGCAGAAATAGATACAGAGGATAAAAGTATCACACATTTCAGGACAGATAATATTTACAAAGAGAGAAAAGGGAAGAGGGTATCCCCGATGGTACATGTAGGCTTTAAAGCCTACACCTAATATGGAGATGAAGCTATTTGGTGACAGTGATGGTGGGAGGAGAAAATCAATCCAATGTGATGACAAGCTGTCATGTTATCAGCATAACAGGTCTTGGCAGGGTGCCAGGGGAACAATTCATTTACTCAGAGAATGTACACATATAGACTCCACAAGTAGCATCTGTCCTTATTAGCCTTCAAACTAGAAGGAGATGGGAAATAGGTATACCAGCCCTGCTGGAATTCATAATAAAAACTGGCAATCACAGAACCACAAAAGGCCAGAGCAACACCTTCAGGCTGACTGGGGTTCAGCTGGAAGAACTGGAATGGATCACTTAAGGGACCATCAGAGCTTAAACACCAGGAAGGATTGAGAGGAAGCACGCACAGGGACATCTGGAAACAAGAAGTAAAGACCTGACTTTAGAACTATTTCTCTATAGACTAGGATACCGACAAAAGGGAACCAAGGTAGAAATTCAGACCAGGAGAGGCTTGGAAGAAGAAACGAGACAGGGACCAGTCAGTAGCAGTTGGGCATAAGCAAGAGGTACATTATATGGTAAGAAGTAAGAAACAGCTGCTGGTCCTGGGGTTGGGTGGGCAGCCAGGATGACAGGATAGGGAAGCACTTTCAGTTATGAAGATCAGAAGGATGATGAAGACAAGATAATCATTACAATCTGGAGTCTTAAACCATTATTTTCACCAACCAAAACAATGTGGTTATGGCACAATGTCTCCTTAACCTGTGAGTTCTGCACCAGCTTCACGGAATCCAAGAAACAGGTAAAATGTACCTAAGATGGTTTCATAAATTTTCACTCTCTCTTATTCCATCTCTATAACTTTCTTAGAGATGAAATCATACTAGAGAACAGACTACTGGTTGACAGCCTAAATAATAAAGTTTTAAATTAAAAAAATACAACTCACAGAGAAGAGAAAATTTATAAAATAGTTTAAGTTTCATAAAGGAGCACTTTTCTGATTTGCCTTAAAAATTAGGAATATCTGATAAAGAAGATGAAGAAAAGAAAAAAAATTAGGACTATCTTCGTAGGCTGGCCATGGCGGCTCACACAAGTAATCCTAGCACTTTGGGAGGCCAAGGCAGGAGGATAGCTTGTGCCCAGCATTTTAAGACCAGCATGGGAAACACAGCAAGACCTTGTCTCTAAAAAAAAAAAAAAAAAAAAAAGAAAGAAAGAAAAGAAATATCTTCATTAAAGTATGGAAGGTAGGCCAAAATCTTGCCACCCTTGAAGCAATTGTTAGTGACACCCTGTCATGCTGAACATATGTACAGGTATAACATTTTAAATTCTATCAATGTACTTTTCTTTCTCACATCTCCTTTCTTCCATAGAACCTTTTCCAAATCAGCCATAGAATTTAGACTACTTCAAAAGAACAAAAACTGTTTTTAATGTTTAAAGGCTACTTTTACAAAGCAAAACTTCAAGATCTGACACTTAGTGTTACTGTAAAATAGAGGACAGAAAGGCCAAAAATTACATAAGGGAAGCTCCTTTCCTCCTTCTTTCTACCCCGTACTTGATAAGAAGAAAAAATAAAAAGTCCACTTCATGGTTTAAGAAAGTGAAACTGAGAAGAGAAACAGTTACAGTAATATATTTTTATCCACCTATCATCTACCTACCTACCAATCACCTTTCATCTATTTCTCTTTTACCTATTTATCTCAATTTACAAAGAGGTTTAAGTGTTCTTGTTGCCTACTGGCCACCTTCCATCTCCACCCCATACTCCCCTCTCCAAGAGGAGGTAAGATAGAAGAAAATTCCAGATACGCTGGTGGGAATGAGGGTAGGGTTATGAAAAAAGCAACAAGGACTTCTGTCATACTTCCTGTTTGGAACTTTGAAGTTACCAGCTCACTAAGTGCACAGGCACTAGCATTCCATTGTCATGAAGGATAGATATTGTGGCATGGTATATGTAGGCAGATAGAGGGCTGAAAATATGCCACCCCTGGTCTCCTTTGGTTTTTGTGTGATATACAAGAAATTCAGATACTTCCATGTACTTCCTGTGAGAAATGTGAAAGGTATTTCAGAGATGAAGGCTAGTGGGTTTGCCATGGGATATCAAGTCAGGGGGCAAGATGATTCCTAGCAGAAGTGATTGAGGTAGACAGCACAGTCTGAGTACAGACAACAGTTAACTGAGATTCAGAGGCCCTCATCACCAGTCAGGGCTAAGACTGAGCCAAGTTAGTGAAGGAAGGATCACAGAATCTTGACTTTGCTGAGAAAACAGATCATGAATTTCTCAAGCAGAAGAATTCTGCAGGAGAGGTCAACAGGATCCATGGAAACCCATGAAATATGGGACATTGCTAAAGATAGTATCAAGAACTCAGACAACAAGGCAAGTTCTGGCTGCCCTCTTCTACCGCCAGGAAGACACTCAAGCTTTCCCTTATACTGGGGTGCCTTTCTGAGGAGAAGTAAGAGAAAGTCTTGAAAACTGGTAATTTCCCAAAATGAGCTGGGTCAGCTAAAAGAGATGATTTTTTTTTTTATGCTTAAACCAGAAGAAATTGGATTACTGGTCAATTTGAGTCCTACTCTTTCATCTTTCAGCATCCCACCCACAGCCAGAATAGGATGGGAGACTGAAAGAGAAATGAGGCTAGACAAAATAAAGAACATACCACATTTACTGTGTACCTCAGTTTGTAGTATGCCAAATTTGAACCTGATACATACACATACTCATTCCTTTAATATTTTTTTCTCTATGGCTACTTCCCTACTTTCTCCTTCTGTACCTCTCAGGTATAGACTTTAGGCCTATAGGTAATTCTAGTATACCATTCAAAATTGTTTAATACTGATGGCAGAAACCGTTAAGTGAATTGTTTGCTACTATAAATATACTAAAACTTCAATCACAAAACAGTTTCATCTTTCATTATAGTTATATTGAGCTAATGTTTTCCTCAACATATTTTATAAAGCATTGGTATGATGATATAGATCTGGAAATTTTCACACACAGTCTCAAAACAAAGCTCCCTTGAAGGGAAATTCATCAGCTGAACATTTTGTTATCTGTGAGTTTAACCAACATATTCCCAGGAATGTTTCAAAAGTCACTGGGATCAATTTTCTTTCCTTTGAAAGATTAGAAAAAGAGCCCAGGAAAACATTTAAGAATTATTTAATAATTGCAACATAAGCAAATAAATAGCAAGCTTGCATCACTCTAATTCAGCTATAGATCAAAATAAAGATATGAGCTATTTTCAGTTAATTGCATAGTCTAAAATAGTCATGTTTTGGTAATCCTCTTATAATTTCAGGTCAGAAATTATATATCAACAACCTAAAATTATTTACTAACAGGTAGTATTATTATTTTCTCTTGAATTATTAAGCTGGTTGTCTATATATAGACACAATCTGAAGAAAAATTACATACATTTTATTCTGATATTTACCCACTAAGCCTCTAGTCTTTCATTTATAAAATGAAGAACATACCTGTATAATAGATATAACAGTAACAATGCATGCAAAACACTTGGCACAGTGCCTGGTATATAGAAAGTGTCCACTAAATAGTAGTAATTATTATTTTTATTATGCAACTTAGGTTTCATATTTCTAAAGTATAATAAGTGAAGCATGCTATTGGTGAAACCTCTAGAGGATGGAGGACTTCTGTCAAGAAACAGCACTATAATTTTATTTTGAGAACACTGAAATTCAAAGTCAAAGTAGTTCATTAGAAAACATTTTTATTGTTAATAAAGTGGCAGAAGTTACAACGGTTACATATTCAAAATACTGTTACAAAGAAGTTTGTAAAGCATTAGTATCTCAGTTTTACATCAACTTCTTACCTGTAACAGGTATAGCTGCATGCAACAGTTTAATATGTTTCACTTTCTCATCAGCTATAAAACAATACAAATCACAGAGTCCACAGTGAGATTCAAAAACACAATGTGAAGGTCTTAATTGTGAGACAGAGCATAAGAAATCAATAACTTCCCACTATTTTCACTATAACTGTCTTTTTTTTTTTAATTTTAAAAACAAATTTATTAGTGGTGGTGAGATACCAGGTGAACTTTGCTCCCTTCTCCTTTTCCTGTAATTAAAACATTTTGTAATGAGAATGTTTTATTTTTTATTTTTTTATTGCATTTTAAGTTTTGGGGTACATTTGAAGAACATGCAAGATAGTTGCATAGGTACACACATGGCAGTGTGTTTGCTGCCTTCCTCCCCTTCACCTATATCTGGCATTTCTCCCCATGCTATCTCTCCCCACCCCACACTGTCCCTCCACCATTTCCCCCCAACAGACCCCACTGTGTGTAGTGCTCCCCTTCCTATGTCCATGTGTTCTCATTGTTCAACACCCGCCTATGAGTGAGAACATGCACTGTTTGATTTTCTGCTCTTGTGTCAGTTTGCTGAGAATGATGGTTTCCAGGTTCATCCATGTCCCTACAAAGGACACGAACTCATCGTTTTTGATGGCTGCATAATATTCCATGGTGTATATGTGTCACATTTTCCCTGTCCAGTCTATCATTGATGAGCATTTGGGTTGGTTCCAGGTCTTTGCTATTGTAAACAGTACTGCAATGAACATTCGTGTGCACGTGTCCTTATAGTAGAACGATTTATAATCCTTTGGATATATACCCAGTAATAGGATTGCTGTGTCAAATGGAATTTCTACTTCTAGGTCCTTGAGGAATCGCCATACTGTCTTCCATAATGGTTGAACTAACTTACACTCCCACCAACAGTGTAAAAGTGTTCCTATTTCTCCACATCCTCTCCAGCATCTGTTGTCTCCAGATTTTTTAATGATCGCCATTCTAACTGGCGTGAGGTGGTATCTCAATGTAGTTTTGATTTGCATTTCTCTAATGACCAGTGATGATGAGCATTTTTTCATGTTTGTTGGCCTCATGTATGTCTTCTTTTGTAAAGTATCTGTTCATATCCTTCACCTACTTTTGAATGGGCTCGTTTGTTTTTTTCTTGTAAATCTGTTTTAGCTCTTTGTAGATTCTGGATATCAACCCTTTGTCGGATGGGTAGACTGCAAAAATTTTTTCCCATTCTGTTGGTTGCTGATTCACTCTAATGACTGTTTCTTTTGCCGTGCAGAAGTTGTGGAGTTTGATTAGGTTCCATTTTTCTTTTTTGGCTTTTGTTGCCAATGCTTTTGGTGTTTTGGTCATGAAGTCCTTGCCTACACCTATGTCCTGAACGGTTTTCCCTAGATTTTCTTCTAGGGTCTTTATGGTATTAGGTCTTATGTTTAAGTCTTTAATCCATCTGGAGTTAATTTTAGTGTAAGGTGTCAGGAAGGAATCCAGTTTCTGCTTTCTGCACATGGCTAGCCAGTTTTCCCAACACTGCTTATTAAACAGGGAATCCTTTCCCCATTGCTTGTTTTTGTCAGGTTTGCCAAAGATTGAATGGTTGTAGATATGTTGTGTTGCCTCCGAGGCCTCTGTTCTGTTCCATTGGTCTATATCTCTGTTTTGGTACCAGTACCATGCTGTTTTGATTACTGTAGCCTTGTAGTATAGTTTGAAGTCCGGTAGTGTGATGCCTCCTGCTTTCTTCTTTTTGCTTAGAATTGACTTGGCTATGCAGGCTCTCTTTTGGTTCCATATGAAGTTTAAGGTGTTTTTTTCCAGTTCTTTGAAGAAGGTCATTGGTAGCTTGATGGGGATAGCATTGAATCTGTAAATTACTTTGGGCAGTATGGCCATTTTCACCATATTGATTCTTCCTAACCATGAACATGGAATGTTTCTCCATCTGTTTGTGTCCTCTCTTATTTCATTGAGCAGTGGTTTGTAGTTCTCCTTGAAGAGTCCTTTATGTTCCTTGTTAGTTGTATTCCTGGGTATTTTATTCTCTTTGTAGCAATTGTGAATGGCAGTTCATTCTTGATTTGGCTCTCTTTAAGCCTGTTCTTGGTGTATAGGAATGCTTGTGATTTTTGCAGATTGATTTTGTATCCTGAAACTTTGCCGAAGTTGCTTATCAGTTTCAGGAGATTTTGGGCTGAGACAATGGGGTCTTCTAGATATACAATCATGTTGTCTGCAAATAGAGACAATTTGACTTCCTCCTTTCCTATTTGAATACCCTTTATTTCTTTTTCTTGCCTGATTGCTCTGGCTAGAACTTCCAGTACTATATTGAATAGAAGTGGTGAGAGAGGGCATCCTTGTCTAGTGCCAGATTTCAAAGGGAATGCTTCTAGTTTTTGCCCATTCAGTATGATATTGGCTGTTGGTTTGTCATAAATAGCTTTTATTATTTTGAGATATGTTCTGTCAATATCTAGTTTATTGAGGGTTTTTAGCATAAAGGGCTGTTGAATTTTGTCAAAGGCCTTCTCTGCATCAATTGAGATAATCATGTGGTTTTTGTCTTTGGTTCTGTTTATGCGGTGAATTACATTTATAGACTTGCGTATGTTGAACCAGCCTTGCATCCCTGGGATGAAGTCTACTTGATCATGATTGATAAGCTTTTTGATGTGCTGTTGCAATCGGCTGGCCAGTATTTTATTGAAGATTTTTGCATCTATGTTCATCATGGATATTGGCCTGAAGTTTTCTTTTCTTGTTGAGTCTCTGCCGGGTTTTGGTATAAGGATGATGTTTGTCTCATAAAACGATTTGGGAAGGATTCCCTCTTTTGGGATTATTTGGAATAGTTTCAGAAGGAATGGTACCAGCTCCTCTTTGTATGTCTGGTAGAATTTGGCTGTGAACCCATCTGGACCTGGGCTTTCTTTGGGTGGTAGGCTCTTAATTGCTGCCTCAACTTCAGACCTTGTTATTGGTCTATTCAGGGTTTCGACTTCTTCCTGGTTTAGGCTTGGGAGGAGGCAAGTGTCCAGGAATTTATCCATTTCTTCCAGGTTTACTAGTTTATGGGCATAGAGTTGTTTGTAATAATCTCTGATGATGGTTTGAATTTCTGTGGAATCTGTGGTGATATCCCCTTTATCGTTTTTTATTGCATCTATTTGGTTATTCTCTCTTTTTTATTAATCTGGCTAGTGGTCTGTCTATTTTGTTGATCTTTTCCAAAAACCAGCTCCTGGATTTATTGAATTTCTGAAGTGTTTTTTGTGTCTCTATCTCCTTCAGTTCTGCTCTGATCTTAGTTATTTCTTGTCTTTGGCTAGGTTTTGAGTTTTTTTGATCTTGCTCCTCTAGCTCTTTCAATTTTGATGATAGGTTGTCAATTTTCGATCTCTCCTTCCTTCTCATGTGGGCACTTATTGCTATATATTTTCCTCTAGAGACTGTTTTAAATGTGTCCTAGAGATTCTCGTATGTTGTGTCTTCGTTCTCGTTGGTTTCGAAGAACATCTTTATTTCTGCCTTCATTTCATTGTTTATCCAGTCAACATTCAAGAGACAGTTGTTCAGTTTCCATGAAGCTGTGAGGTTCTGAGTTAGTTTCTGCATTCTGAGTTCTAACTTGATTGCACTGTGGTCTGAGAGACTGTTTGTTATGACTTCCATTCTTTTGCATTTGCTGAGGAGTGATTTGCTTCCAATAATGTGGTCAATTTTAGAGTAGGTGTGATGTGGTGCTGAGAAGAATGTATATTCTGTGGATTTGGGGTGGAGAGTTCTGTAAATGTCTATTAGGTTTGCTTGGTCCAGGTCTGAGTTCAAGTCCTGGATATCCTTGTTAATTTTCTGTCTGGTTGATCTGTCTAATATTGACAATGGGGTGTTAAAGTCTCCCACTATTATTGTGTGGGAGTCTAGGTCTCTTTGTAAGTCATTAAGAACTTGCCTTATGTATCTGGGTGCTCCTGTTTTGGGTGCATATATATTTAGGATCATTAGCTCTTCTTGTTGCATTGATCCTTTTACCATTATGTAATGTCCTTCTTTGTCTCTTTTGATCTTTGTTGCTTTAAAGTCTATTTTATCTGAGATGAGAATTGCAACCCCTGCTTTTTTTGCTGTCCTTTGGTTGGTAAATCTTCCTCCATCCCTTTATTTTGGGCCTTTGTGTATCCTTGCATGTGAGATGGGTTTCCTGGATGCAGCACACCGATGGGTTTTGGCTGTTTATCCAATTTGCCAGTCTGTGTCTTTTGATTGGGGCATTTAGTCCATTTACATTTAGGGTTAATATTGTTATGTGTGAATTTGATACTGCCATTTTGATGCTAGGTGGCTGTTTTGCCCATTAGTTGATGCAGATTCTTGATTGTTTTAATGCTATTTACCATTTGGTATGTTTTTGGAGTGACTGGTACTGGTTGTTCCTTTATATGTGTAGAGCCTCTTTCAGGAGCTCTTATAAAGCAGGCCTGGTGGTGATGAAATCTCTGAGTACTTACTTGTTCGCAAAGGATTTTATTTTTCCTTCACATATGAAGCTTAGTTTGGCTGGATATGTGATCCTGGGTTGAAAGTTCTTTTCTTTAAGGATGTTGAATATTGGCCCCCACTCTCTTCTGGCTTGTAGGGTTTCTGCTGAGAGATCTGCTGTGAGTCTGATGGGCTTCCCTTTGTGGGTAACCTGACCTTTCTCTCTGGCTGCCCTTAATATTTTCTCCTTCCTTTCAACCCTGGTGAATCTGAAAATTATGTGTCTTGGGGTTGCTCTTCTTGAGGAATATCTTTGTGGTGTTCTCTGTATTTCCTGGACTTGAATATTGGCCTGCCTTGCTAGGTTGGGGAAATTTTCCTGGATAATATCCTGAAGAGTATTTTCCAGCTTGGATTCATTCTCTTCATCACATTCAGGTACACCTATCAAACGTAGATTAGGTCTTTTCACATAGTCCCACATTTCTTGGAGACTCTGTTCATTCCTTTTTACCCTTTTTTCTCTATTCTTGCCTTCTCGTTTTATGTCATTGAGTTGATCTTTGACCTCTGATATCCTTTCTTCTGCTTGGTCAATTAGGCTGTTGAAACTTGTGCATGCTTCGCGAAGTTCTCGTGTTGTGTTTTTCAGCTCCATCAATTCACTTATATTCCTCTCTATGTTGTCCATTCTCGTTAGCATTTCGTCAAATCTTTTTTCAAGGTTCTTAGTTTCTTTGCATTGGGTTAGAACATGTTCTTTTAGCTCACAGAAGTTTCTTATTACCCACCTCTGAAGTCTGATTCTGTCATTTCATCACACTCATTCTCCATCCAGCCTTGTTCCCTTGCTGGTGAGGAGTTGTGATCCCTTATAGGAGGAGAGGTGTTCTGGTTTCGGGTGTTTTCATCCTTTTGGCGCTGGTTTCTTCCCATCTTTGTGGATTTATCCACCTGTTGTCTTTGTAGTTGCTGACTTTCAGATTGGGTCTCTGAGTGAACCTCCAGTTTGTGGATGATGAAGTTATTTCTGTTTCTTAGTTTTCCTTCTAACAGTCTGGCCCCTCTGTTGTAGGACTGCTGAGGTCCACTCCAGGCCCTGCTTGCCTGGGGATCACCTGTAGCAGTTGCAGAACAGTAAGGGTTGCTACCAGTTTCTTCTTCTGCTTTCTTTGTCCCAGAAGGATACCTGCCAAATGTGAGTGTGTTCTCTCCTTTATGAGGTAACTCTTTGGACATACGGGGGTCAGGGAGCTGCTTGAGGAGACAGTCTGTCCTTTATTGGAGCTCAAATGCTGAGCTGTGAGCTCCGTTGTTCATTCAGAGTTGCTGGGCAGGTACATTTAGGTCTGCTGCAGCAGAACTCATAAACTCCTTTTTTTTTTCTCCAGGTGCTCTGTCCCAGGGAGTTAAGGCTTTATTTATGAGTTTCTGTTGTGCTGCTGCCTTTTTTTTTTCAGGGCTGCCCTGCCCAGTGAGGAGGCGGCCTAGTCACTGTCTGCCTGCAGAGACTTTGCTGAGCTGCTGTGGGCTCCGCCCAGCTGCCGTGTGATCTTCCCTGTAGTCCTGTTTATATGGGTGTAGTTAGAACTGCCTCAGCAAGGGTGGCCCGCCTCTGTAATGGCGGACTCTCTCTGTAATGGCAGGCTGCCTCAGCAACGGCGGGTTGCCTTGGCAATGGTGGGCTGCCTCAGCGATGGTGTACTACCTCTGTAGTGGTGGAGTGTCTTGGTAATGGCAGACGCCCCTCCCCCACAGAGCTGCACCTTCCCAGGTTCAGCTGTGCTTGCTGTGAAACTCTCAACCCAGAGCATTTCCAATTGCTGTTTCGTTTTGTGTGTGTGTGTGGGAAGGTGGGTCCAGCTGAGCCTGATCACCTGACTCCCTGACTCAGAGTCTGTTTTTTTTTTTTTTAGGTGAACGGTCGACTCTCTCCCAGGTGTTCCAGTCGACTGTTGAAAAGGGGCCGGCATCTGTGTGATTTCCTGTGCGGTGACTCACTGCACTGGCTGAAACAGTGGCGCTGAGATTCGTGGCGTTTTTTTTTTTTGCCCAGTAATCTCCTGGCCTGGCTCCCTGTTTCAGTTCCTTTTTAAATCAGATGAATGGGTGGTCTGCCTTCCTGGGTCTCCAATCACCAGCTAAAAGGGCACCCAGACCAGTGTATTTTGTACGGAGAACCCTGCGCCAGGGCGCTGGCAAAGTAGCCGCACTGGCGCGCTGGCCAAAACAGCTACACTGGCAACCCGTGGGGCTCCTCCACCTGGGAATCTCCTGGTCTGTGGGCAATAAAAATCCATCTGGAAATGCGGCGTCCACTCACCCTCTGCGCTTTCACTGGGAGCTGCAGTCCTGAGCTGTTCCTAGTTGGCCATCTTGGGTCCTCTCTATAACTGTATTTCTATCATCCCTTCCCACTCCATAAGACCATGGAAAAATGAGCATTTGAAAAATGATATACAAGCTTTTTTTCATTAAAGTACTGTGGTGTTAAACACTATAGCATTATAGCAAAAATTTTAAAGTATTTTCCTCCATATCAAGCAGATTCATTTGATTTCCTGACCTCTCCAATTTGCTCTCTTTCACTCAAGGAAGGAAAGAAAATGAAATTTAATGCATGTCTACCAACCTATGTATTGTGATACATTTCATATGATGTATCTCATACTTCTGTGAAGATAGTATGACTCTTTTAAAAAAAAAACACATAAAGAAGTTGAGCTTCATGAAAGTTAAGAACCATGCCTAAATCACAAAGTTAGTAAGATATTGAAAACTGTATCTGTCAGGTTCCTAAATCAACATTTGTTCCATTCCAAATCAAGTAGGCTGCTAGGGCAGGATTTAAAAGCAGCACAAGCACTTGCACCAGGATTCTTAAAACTGATCATGGTCACACTTAGTCCTCAGTGAGCACCTATGATAAGCTGACATTTCTAACCCCTAAATTATTTTCACTTATATTTTTTGCCTGTATATATATCTTCTCCCTTAATCTAATGCACCTTTAAGAACAAACGCCAGTTAGAATGGCGATCATTAAAAAATCTGGAGACAACAGATGCTGGAGAGGATGTGGAGAAATAGGAACACTTTTGCACTGTTGGTGGGAGTGTAAATTAGTTCAATCATTGTGGAAGACAGTGTGGCGATTCCTCAAGGACCTAGAAATAGAAATTCCATTTGACCCAGCAATCCCATTACTGGGTATATATCCAAAGGATTACAAATCGTTCTACTATAAGGACACGTGCACACGAATGTTCACTGCAGCACTGTTTACAATAGCAAAGACCTGGAACCAACCCAAATGCCCATCGACGATAGACTGGATAGGGAAAATGTGGCACATATACACCATGGAATATTATGCAGCCATCAAAAATGATGAGTTTGGGTCCTTTGTAGGGACATGGATGAACCTGGAAACCATCATTCTCAGCAAACTGACAGAAGAGCAGAAGATCAAACACCGCATGTTCTCACTCATAGGCGGGTGTTGAACAATGAGAACACATGGACACAGGGAGGGGAGCACTACACACTGGGGTCAGTTGGGGGGAAATAGGGGAGGGACGGTGGGGGGTGGGAAGCTGGGGAGAGATAGCAAGGGGAGAAATGCCAGATGTAGGTGATGGGGAGGAAGGCAGCAAATCACACTGCCACGTGTGTTCCTATGCAACAATTTTGCATGTTCTTCACATGTACCCCAAAACCTAAAATGCAATAAAACAAATAAATGGGGAAAAAAAAAAGAACAAACACTAAGTTTTGCATATTTTGTAAATCTCTTCTCCAGATCCTAGCATGGGCCTTTCTTCTTTGAATTTACTTCAAGAAACATGGAATATTTTAAAATATCATGAAGGTAGTACTCAGTTCAGCAAAATGAAATGCTTATGTTTGGACTGAGTTCCCTTAACATGTGTCAGCTGTATTTCAAGAACTAAAAAAAGTAGAATTTTAAACATGTGAAATCATAAACCCACAAGCCCAAATTATCCTTGCAGGGGGATGATGGTGGTGGTGTCTATAATATTCATAAATACCTGGCAAATTGTGTGACAGCTCTTCAAATTCCTTATCAGAGAAATTCATTTCCATTTTCTCTAGAATGGTATCAAGGTTATCGATATCAACCTTCCCCTCTTGGAAAAGAGAAAGAACTATGAAAAAGGTATCATGACACTACAACACCAAAACAATGTCTATGTATTATCAATACTATGCCCAAAATCTATCCAAGTGGCAATGAGGTTTAATATCAGAATTAGAAATAAAATGTATTTCATTAGGCTTATGTTAAAGAAAATTCTATTCAGCAAGATTGCTAAAAGGAGTCTGACTCCAAACCTCAGCTGAAATGTTATCCTCCTCTATTAGGCAGTCCCTAACTATCCTATCTAAAGCAACCCTGGCATCTTCTATTCTTGATCATATTACCTTCTTTTTCTTTCATAGCACTTACTGCTTCATAAATTCATCTCATTTTTATTTATTAATTTCTCCCTTGCCTTAGTGGAAATATGACTTTCACGAAGGCAGGAACATTGTCTGATTCACCACTGTATCTCCTACACTTATAATACTAGAGAAGCACCTGGTACTTTAAGAGCACGGTAAAATGTTAATTAACTGAATGAACTGAATGAATTATAGCATTGAAGGCAAGCAATCTAATATTATAATGTTAGACAAATAAATGTTGTCCAGACTATCTAGAAAGGTAGTCTCCATTGCTGATAAAATCCTGAGGTCTCTATTTCACATTTTTGTTGCATAGACACCAAGGTTGATTTTTTCCTCCCCTATCAAGATTGGAACTCCTTTCCAAGATATGAAACAGTTTATCACGTAGTATTAACTAGTATTAACTGATAAATATCTAAAATAATAACAAACCAATTAATATATGATGGCAAGACTGACAATCTAATGACTAGGAAATGACATAAGAATCAGCAAAAGGATCATAGTTACTGCCTTTTCACCTTACTTTTTTTTTTTCCCCTGAGACAGAGTCTTGCTCTGTCACCCAGGCTGGAGTGCAGTGGCATGATCTCAGCTCATTGCAACCTCTGCCTCCCGGGTTCAAGCAATTCTCCAACCTCGGCCTCCCAAGCAGCTGAGATTACAGGTGCCTGCCACCATGCCCAGTTAATTTTTGTATTTTTAGTAGAGACAAGGTTTCACCATGTTGGTCAGGCTGGTCTTGAACTCCTGACCTCAAGTGATCCACCCGCCTAGGCCTCCCAAAGTGCTTGGATTACAGGCGTGAGGCACTGTGCCTGGCCTCATCTTACTTTTTATTTTCTTTTGAGATGGAGTCTCATTTTTGTTGCCTGGGCTGGAGTGCAATGGCTTGAGCTCAGCTCACTGCAACTTCCTGCCCTGCTGGGTTCAAGTGATTCAACTGCCTCAGCCTTCTAAGTAGCTGGGACTACAGGCACATGCCACCACACCCTGCTAATTTTTGTATTTTTAGTAGAGACAGGGTTTCACCATGTTGGCCAGGATCATCTTACTTTTAAGAGCCTCCATTACATTTATTTGTTTCATCTGATTTATTGTTTTGTTACAATAAAAGGCAAATATATAATAATTTATAAAAACTGTGAAAGACTCCAACATTTCATAAATAAATTTAGAAAGTTAAATTTTCTTTTAGAATTCTGCATGACAGTCTTTCCAAATGACATGAGAGTAGGACATTTAGAACACTTTTCATTTAGTAATATGATGATTAGTAACTCATGTCCATTCTTAATCTTTCTCTACTCCCACCTACTACTGCCATCCTATCCTAATTATTTAGGAGCAAATCATAGACATCATATCAAATCATCTGTAAATATTTCAATATATATGACTAAAATATAAGAACACTGTAAAAATATGACTACTAAACCATTATCATGCTAACTTTGTTAAACTATTCCTTAAATTATCAACTATCTAATTTGTCTTCATATTTTTCTGATTGTCCCAATTTTTGAGCTTTGTTCAAATTGGTTTGTTATTATTTTAGATATTTATCAGTTATTTGCATTTGTTCAAATAATGATCCTAATAAAGTCTGTTATCTGAAGCTGCAAATTCTATTACATCTTTTAGGTCTCTTTAAAAAAATTTTTTTTTTTTAGTTTTTACAATGATATTGAGAAGTTTGTTCAATTCATACAAGTAATTTTTCAGATCTCTACAATAAGCCTGACCTGAGGGAGAAAAAAATCCTTACATTGATAGCAAAATACCTTCTAGCCCTCATCAGTCATCTGCAATCACTTAGCAGGAAAAAAATTCCATAATCACATAGATCATGCAAACACTTTTTTATGCTAGTGGTATTCACTTTTTCAAACTGAGCAAAACAATGCAAACTTTCACTTTTCTATGCATTTCAAATTTCACATATATTAGTGTTTCTTCCAACCTTGATCCAGCTCATTACCTACAGGAATGAGATAAGGGGTAAGAAAAAGATCCCTGCATTTTCTCATTTTCCTCTTTTCTCCTTGAAGTAAACCAAAAATTCATTAAAAATTTTTGTGCTGCATTTTCTTTTGCTTTATTTTTAAATTTTATTACAACTTTTATTTCAGATACGGGGGTACATGTGCAGATTTGTTACACAAGAATATTGCATGATGCTGAGGTTTGGAGTATGGATCCCATCATTTATGTTTTTATAAATCAGAAGCATAACAAAAGACTCAATGGAGTAAATAAACAAATAAGTATTCAATTATCAGTAATCTAATAGGTCCTCATACAGCTTTAAGATAATATGACTTTAACATGGAAGTATTAGAACAGAAGTTTCCCAAGAGCCACTCATTTTAAAATAAATTATGGCTTAAATCATTACTATATAGATTATATCAGGCAAAGAGAGATAGCATTAATTTTTTCCTCCTTTCATGAAGGACTGTAAATCATCTATCATGTTGACCAATTGTGTTTATTGAAAGTTTTCTTAACATTAGACATTTTTATAGGAGTAAAATAAATAGCAAATAACCATTTGATTTCTTTTTTCCTCCTAGTCTAGTCACATAAGCCAACTGTAATGGATGATACAGATTTCAGCTGTAATTTGTCAAGTATTCCAAGAGCTGTCACACTGCCAAAAACTAGAGAAAACTGCCACCCACAAATAATCCATCAAGTTAAGTGTAAATACAGTGTGGTTTTAATTTTCTTCCATATAATCCCAGACAACCCCAAATAACTATAAATGCCTTATTTTATAAAAAGCAATTTTAAAACCTTCAAATTTACTTAAAAGTATTTAAATGTAGAGCTCTCAAATTTCCTTCAATCAGGCCAGAAATCATCACAAAAACCATGATCACAGTTACAAATGAAACAAGTGAAATGTTTTAAGTTTAGGACAATCAAAAAGCCCTATGTAACTTTTTAAATATAATCATTTATTCAAATATACTGTAAATGGGAATGATCATAACACAGGAAGCAAAAATAAGCTTGCAGATGAAGTTTCTAGAAGTTCATGAAAATAATGCCATCCCATATTGCAGATACAAAAGGAAAAATAGTTCTAATAAACTTAAGAGTACTCTGGTCACCTTTGTTCATTTGGGCATGCAATGTGTAAACTATTTTCACTTCCTATAACATGGTAGTCCACAGGAGGAGCTAGTGAATATTGTCCATTATGAGGGGATGATGGGAGCCAGACCAAGGCTTAGCAGCAGAAAGACCACTTGGCGCTTCCAGAGCCCTGTGGCTGCTCCAGTCACCAATTATGTCTCTTTTAATTTATAAGTCCCTCCTTGACCTCATTTTTCCCTGCACTTTTTTGAAAACACTACATTGTTAGCTCTTTAGAGTTTCCCATAACCTGGATTTTGATTATTATACCCCCATGGTGTGGTTTAACATATTCTTCTGTGCTCTATCTTTTTCTGTGAATTGGTAGTAAGATATAGAGGCTTGAACAGATACAGGGTCGACTGTTTGGAAAAAAATAACTCACAGCTGGTATTTTGTATTTTCATCTGAAAACAATGTCTAGTTTTCTTTATTTTTGGGTGATAATAGTGATCACTGATAATTACAGACTAGACCCATTAAATAATTAAAGGTCGCAAAATCCTCATATTCAACTTCAATCATTCCTTTTTTTGTTTAGCTGCAATATATTCATAAGATAAACTTCCTCTTCCGTTATTTGGCTACTACAAATTAAACTTTGTATAGAAAGTGCTTATTTCCCTCTATATACCAGTCTCAAAACAATTTGTTTCCTAGAATCTTCCAGTGATGATTTGTGATAATTTTGTTAGTTGTTTGTTTTGTTGTTTCACTTGAGTATCATTAAAAAAAAACTCATAGATTTAACAATTTGTTTCAAATTACTGCAATTATTCTTACTGATGATCAAATTGTCCTATGTTTGGCCAGGGGGAACCCATTTAAGTCAGTTTTTGAGTTCTTTTGACACAAACCTAGTAGTACTAGATAGTTTTATTGCTTTGTGGCATTATGAAATATTCCAGGCTCCTGTTGTACATTGTCTTTGTCATACCTGGGATCAAACATTTCTCCAAAAAGCCATTATTACAGGAGGTAGCTAGTCAGACATGAGCAGAGCAGGAGACACTCTGGCTCCACCCACCCCCATACAACAGGAATGTCAGGTGACCACCAGGTGCTGGTCAGGTGGTTTTTAACTCTCTCTCTAAAAATATAATTTCTCACAGCCAGCACCAGGAAAAGGCAGTCTCTTAATAAACAGAAACACCTAAAACTGGGGATCAGAAGCTTCCCAATAAGATCTCAGGAGTTGGGTGAATGGGCTCAAGCATGAGCATGAAGAAGCAAAATGGTAGAGTTTAACTGGTATGTGACCTTCTAGGGACATTCAGTTGGTAAGTGAAGAATACCTCAAATAATCCCCTAATCCAGTAAATCCTTTTGCAAGCACTAGCAGACCATTGTGCTTGTGGACAGCCCACCCCAAGGGAAGAATCAGGGGAGAGAGATGCAAGACCCTGGAAGTATGCTAACATATAAAACCACAAGTCAAAAGGTCAAATTACATACTTGTCTTTCAAGTGGCCCACTTATCTCTCTTCCAAGTGCATATTCCTTCCTTGTGTTCCTGCTCTAAAGCTTCTTAATAAACTTTTACTCCTACTCTAAAATTTGCCTCAGTCTCTCTTTCTGCCTTATGCCCCTCAGTCAAATTCTTTCTTCTGAGGAGGCAAGAATTGAGGTTGCTGCAGACCTGTGCTGATTCACTACTGCTAACACACTTGGGTGCCATGTCTTAGGTATGTTCTGCCGATAACACCATGCTCCTTTTTGAAGAAGGAGGATATAGAATATGGAGACCACAATCTGGGTTTTAGGGGTTGTGTTGTAATAAAAATATATTTTCTCTTGGTCCTCAGTTCCTGTTACAGAGTGATGAGAGTTTCTTTATTTATAAGGAGCCCTTTTAAACCATACTTGAGTTACACTAATGAAGTAACTCATGGTATGGATCCCTGGATAGCTTGGGGAAGGGGAGGTTGGTTAGCAGGAAACCAACCATGTGATTAGAGAGTTTAAACTTTCAGCCCCACCACCCATCTCTTGACCTCTGGAGAAGAGAAAGGGACTAGAGATTGAGTTCAATCATATGACCAATGATTTAATGAATCATGCCTATAATATGAACCCAAGATAAAAACTCTAAAACAAGAAGGTTTGGAGAAGTGCTGGGTTGGTAAATAATATTAATGTGCCAGGAGGATGGCATGCCTAAAGAAGGCAGAGCAGCTCTGTTCCCTGTTACCTTACCACCTTATATATCTCTTCATTTAGCTGTTCATGTTTATCCTTTAAAATAAACCAGCAATCTTAAGTATATTGTTTTCCTGAGTTCTGTGACTTGTTCTAGTAAAGCTGTGAACCCAAGCAGGGGGTGGATGTAGGAATCCTGAATTTTTACAACTGGTTGGTCAGCAGTGTGGATGGCCCAATGACTTATGGCTGACATTTAAAGTAAAAGTAGTCTTGTGGTATTAAGCATTTTAAACTGTGGGGCCCATGCTAACTCTAGGTAGTCAGTGTCAGAACTGAATTGAATTGTAGGACACTCAGTGTGAGAAGTTGGTTATTGGAATGACACAGAGGTGCTCTTCAATAAAAGTCTAATAATTGGTTCCAGGCCTTTTCCATGGACATAATTAGAAAACATGCATTTTTAAGATAAATTACATCATGAATTTATAGTAATATATTCACAATCCAGAGTGTTTTAAAGTAAATCTCATATATCTAAATTAATATTTCCTTTCTCCTATGCCAAAAGTCACCATTCTCAACAATATCAACATAATGACTCATTTGCTTTATCCCACAGAATATACACAAGAGTCTCAGAATAATGCCACAAAAGGTAACAATGATAAGCTAAGTGTTGAAAATATTTTCAGGGTTATTGTTATCATTTTTTGCAGATCTTTTTGTCCTTTGATATTCCATTCAGGGGTGCACAATCAAATTTGTATTTTTTATAAAATTGTTTGAAGTAGTTCCTTTCTATGTTTTAAGCTACCAAATCAATATAAAGTTAGGTTCATTTGATTTTGCTTTCAATTTTTAGAAATTGCTTTTTGGAAACTTGCTAAATAATTATGTAATATATTTACGAGAATCCAAAATTAAATATTTATTCAAAATAGGAGGTTGGGCACGGTGACTCATGCCTGTAATCCCAGCACTTTGGGAGGCCAAGGTGAGCAGATCACTTGCAGTCAAGAGTTTGTGACCAGCCTGCTCAACATGGTGAGACCCTGTCCCTACTAAAAATACAAAAATTAGTTGGGCATGGTGGCGGGTGTCTGTAATTCCAGCTACTTGGGAGGCTGAAGCAGGAGATTTGCTTGAACTCAGGAGGCAGAGGTTGCAGTGAGCCAAGATTGTGTCACTGCATTCCAGCCTGGGCAACAAGAGCAAGACTCCATCTCAAAAAAAAAAAAAAAAAAAAAAAAAGTAGGCTAAATTTTTAAGTGCACTCTCTTTTCCAGTTTTAAACACCTTGTTCCTTCCTACCCCTGAGAGTAACTATTTTTTTAAATATAATTTTTATTGTATATCTGATACTTCCATTTCTCTTTCTTTTTAAATCAACTTTGTTGAGGCATAATTTACATACCATAAACCATAATTTTAAGTGTTCAGTCTGTCAAGTTTTAAGAAATATATATAGCCATGTAAACAATACTAGAATTATGATACAAAACATTTCTATTACCCCCCAAAAGTTCCCTTTCTTTGCTATCAGTCCCTCTAAAACATACATTTAAACAATCACTGATGTGCTTTCTGGTATTATGTTTGCTTGTTCTCGAATTTCATAAAAAGTATCATGTAGTCAGTATTATTTCATGTCTGTCTTCTTTCACTCAGCATAATGTTTTGAAATTCATCCAGAACGTTGCATGTTATCAGTAAATCATTCATTTACATTGCTGAGTAATATTCCATTGTATGAATAGTATACTTTGTTGATCCCTTTGCGGGTGGATGGACATTAGGATTATTTCCAGTTTTTAACTATTATGAATAAAGCTGTGAGCATTCATGCACAAATATTTTTGAGAACATATACATTTCTTTCTCTTGGAAAGATATATTGGAGTGAGAGTACTGAGTTTTAGAGTAAGCTTATGTTCAACTTCTTAAAAACTACCATTCTAATTAGCATGAGATGGTATCTCAATGTGGTTTTGATTTGCATTTCTCTAATGACCAGTGATGATGAGCATTTTTTCATATGTTTGGGGTTACTGGGTCAAATGAAATTTCTATTTCTAGATCCTTGAGGAATCGCCATACTGTCTTCCACAATGGTTGAACTAATTTACACTCCCACCAACAGTGTAAAAGTTTCTCCACATCCTCTCCAGCATCTCTTGTCTCCAGATTTGTGGCACATATACACCATGGAATACTACACAGCCATAAAAAACGATGAGTTCATGTCCTCTGTAGGGACATAGATGAACCTGGAAACCATCATTCTCAGCAAACTGACACAAGAACAGAAAATCAAACACTGCATGTTCTCACTCATAGGTGGGTGTTGAACAATGAGAACACATGGACACAGGAAGGGGAGCATCACACACTGGGGTCAGTTGGAGGGGCTGGGGGGGGAAAGTGCAGGGGGAGGGGTGAGGGATAATGTGGGGAGAAATGCCAGGTATAGGTGATGGTGGGATGGAGGCAGCAAACCACCTTGCCATGCATGTACCTATGAAACAATCCTGCATGATCTGCACATGTACCCCATGTACAATTTTAAAAAAAGTAGAATTTAAAAAAAGAAAGAAAAGAAACTACCACACTAATCTCCACAGTGGTTAGAAGACCCATTAGCAATTATATGAGTTTCAATTGCTTCACATCACTACCAATACTGGGTGTTGCTGAACTTTTTATTTTTAGCTATTCTAGTGGATGAACAGTGATATCTATTTATGTCTTAAACTGCATTTCCCTAAGAGAAATAGGAATGCTTTTATACTGTTGGCAAGAATGTAAATTAGTTTAACCATTGTGAAAGATGGTGTGGTGATTACTCAAAGATCTAGAACCAGAAATACCATTTGGCCCAGCAATTTAGTTACTGGGTATGTACCCAAGGGACTAGAAATAATTCTATTACAAAGATACATGCACGAGTATGTCCATTGTGACACTATTCACAATAGCAAAGTTGTGGAATCAACCCAAATGCCCATCAATGATATACTGGATAAAGAAGATCTACATATACACCATGGAATATTATGCAGCCACAAACAGGAATGAGAGCATGTCTTTTACAGAGACATGGATGAAGCTGAAAGCCATTATCCTCAGCAAACTAATGCAGGAACAGAAAATCAAACACCACATGTTCTCATTTATGATTGGTAGTTGAACAATGAGACACATGGATAGATGGGGGGAACAACACACACTGGGACCTGCCATTGGAGATAAGGTGGAAAGCATCAGGAAGAATAGCTAATGGATACTGGGCTTAATATCTAGGTGATAGGTCGAGTTGTGCAGCAAACCACCATGGCATAGGTTTACCTATGTAGCAAAACTGCACATGAACCCTCGAATTTAAAATAAAAGCTAAGGAAAAAAAAAAAAAAGAATCAGATCACACTTATGGGTGATGTTCAGCCTGCCCTCATTTCTGGTCTAAGAACTGTTGAAACTCTAATTGTCTAACCTCTTCCTGGCCTTATTCTCCATTTCTTGGTATCTTACTTTCAGGCCTTCTCTTTCCTTCTATATCTCCTCATTTACCTTTGTATTTTCCTTTATCTGTTTTCTTCCACTAAGTTAAGTCACTCATAGTAGAGACACTCTCAGATATTGCTTACGCCTACCAATTACACCAAAGAATTATAACAGAAGACAATATTTAAACATATTTAAGAGTTAACATTTCTGAATACATTTCAAAGCTGCAATATGGCAATATAGGTATCATTTAACTAATTCTCATAGATAAAATAAGTTCCTCTAAAAATATCAGCAATGCCAGAAATGTTTACCATCAACTGGTAAATGTTCTTGTAGATTCCAAGACTCCTTATTTGTGAGTTCCAATCCCAACTTCTTCTGAATATTGTTAGGCTTTTTAGTATTAATCTTGTCTCCTTAAGAAAGATGAGACAAATTAGAGAAAAAAATATGTTTATCTATGTGTACACATATATATATAATATAACATCTGTGAGATAAAAGCACTCTGTGAATGTTGTGCTTTCAAGAAAACTTGCATGATTCAATTTGTTTTAAAATACATATTAAATTTATTTAAAAATACATATAAAATAAATAGCAAAATTAGCCATAGAACCTGATATCATTAATCATTGTTCAAGAATTAAAATTATACCTCTGATGACTAGCCTAAACCAAATTTTTTAAATGTGAAGTTGGTAATTGTCCCACACTAAATTTCACCGGTAGATAATAAGTCAATTATTTGAGCCACTACTTACTATCTATACCAGAAATAGTATTTGTTCTCTTCTACTTCATCCAACCCTTCTAGATTTCTACTTATTTATTTGGTTACTAAAGTAACTTAAATACTGCTGATTTACCACAGCAATATCTCTGTGTAGGTCAAAAATATGACCACTTTAAGAAAGCCAGAGTAAGGGGATTCTGCCAAGATAGCTGAATAGGAACAGCTCCAGAGCACAGTCCATAGCAAGAGAGATGCAGAAGGTGAGTGATCTCCGTGTTTCCAACCAAGGTACGAGGTTCATTTCAATAGGAGTGGTTGGACAATTGGTGTAGCCCAAGGAGGGAAAACCAAGGCAGGGTGGGGTACTGCCACACACAGGAAGTGCAACCAACTGGAGGATCAGGGACTTATCCCCTACCCCCTGAGCACTCTAGTTCAGATACCGTGCTTCTCCCATGGCTTCTGCAACCCACAGACCAGGAGATCCCTGCCGGGCTGAAAAGTGCCACAAGCTAACAGCACAGATCTGAGCAGCAGCTCTGGCTGGCACCGTGGGTTGTTAGCACAGATCTGGGCAGACATTTTGACTAGCACCAAGAGCATGTGTGGGATGGAGCTACCTGCTCTCCAGAAAGAGAGGGAGCTGAAAGTAGAGAGATAGGTGACATGGCTGGGTGGGTTACATCTCCACAAAGACCAGCAAACTGAAGCCCTCTCACTTGAGAGTTTTGCAGCCAGCACATCAGTTCGAGCTTAACCTGGGACAATCAAGCTTGGTGGGGGAAAGGGTGTCCACCATTGCTGAGGCAGTTCTAAAACTACCTGTGTAAATAAAAGCCAGAGGAAGTTTACACAACAGCTGGACTGAGTCCATGACAGCCCAGTAGTGCCTCTAAAGGCAGACAAGGGACAGACTGCCTCCTCAAGTGGCTCACTGACCCCTGTATAACCAAAAAGATGCCTCATACAGGACAGCCCTGGCTGACACCTGGTGAGTACCCATTTGGGATGAAGCTACCAGAGGAAAGATCAGGCAGCAATCCTTGCTGTTCTGCAAACCCCATGGGTTATTCCCAGGCAAGCAAGGTCTAGAGTGGACCTCCAGCAGTCCTACAGCAGAGGGACCTGTTAGGAGGAAAACTAAAAAACAAAAAGAAAGCTTCAACATCAACAGAAAGGATATCCACTCAGAGACTCCATCCAAAATCACCAACTTCAAAGATCAAAGGTAGATAAATCCATGAAGATGGGAAGAAACCAGCACAAAAAGGATGAAACCATCAAAGATCAGAAGGCCTCTCCTCCACCAAGGGATCACAACTCCTAACCAGCAAGGGAACAAAACAGGATGGAAAATGAGTTTGACGAATTGACAGAAACATGCTTCAGAAGGTGGGTAATAACAAACTTCTCTGAGCTAAAGGAGCATGTTCTAACCCAATGCAAAGAAACTAAAAACCTTGAAAAAAGGTTAGACGAAATGCTAACTAGAATAATCAGCTTAGAGAAGAATATAAACGACTTAATGGAACTGAAAAATACAGCATGAGAACTTCGTGAAGCATACACAAGTTTCAATAGCCAAATCGATCAAGCAGAAGAAAGGATATTAGAGATTGAAGATCAACTAAATGAATAAAATGAGAAGGCAAGATTAGAGAAAAGAGAGTGAAAAGAAATGAAAAAAGCCTCCAAGAAATATGGGATTATATGAAAAGACCTGACCTATGCTCAATCGGTGTACTTGAATGCGATGGGGAGAATGAATTCAAGCTGGAAAATGCTCTTCAGGATATTATCTGGGAGAACTTTCCCAACCTAGCAAGGCAGGCCAATATTCAAATCCAGGAAATACAGAGAACACCACAAAGATATTCTTCAAGAAAAGCAACCCAAGGCACATAATTGTCAGATTCACCAGGGTTGAAACGAAGGAAAAAATGCAAAGGGCAGCCAGAGAGAAGATTGGGTCATCCACAAAGGGAAGCCCATCAGACTCACAGCAGATATCTCAGCAGAAACCTTACAAGCCAGAAGAGAGCGGAGGCCAATATTCAACATCCTAAAAGAAAAGAATTTTCAACCCAGAATTTCATATCCAGTCAAACTAAGCTTCATAAGTGTAGGAGAAATAAAATCCTTTATGGACAAGCAATTGCTGAGAGTTTTCATCACCACTAGACCTGCCTTACAAGAGCTTCTGAAGGAAACACTAAATATGGAAAGGAACAACCAATACCAGCCATTGCAAAAACGTACCAAATGGTAAAGACCAATGACACAATGAAGAAACTGCATCAACTAACAGGCAAAAAACCCAGCCAGTAACAAAATGGCAGGATCAAACTCACTTATAACAATATTAACATTACATGTAAATGGCCTAAATGCCCCAATCACAAAACACATACTGGCAAGCTGGACAAAAAGTCAAGACCCATCAGTGTGCTGTATTCAGGAGACCCAACCCACATACAAAGACACACATAGACTCAAAATAAAGGTATGGAAGAAGAATTACCAAGCAAATGGAGAGCAAACGAAAGCAGGGGTTGCAATCCTAGTCTCTGATAAGATGGACTTTAAACCAACAAAGATCAAAAGAGACAAAGAGGGTCATTACATAATGGTAAAACAATCAATGCAACAGGAAGAGCTATTTTAAATATATATGCATCCAATACAGGAGGACTCAGATACATAACGCAAGTTATTAATGACCTACAAAAAGACTTAGACTTCCACACAATAATAGTGGGAGATTTTAACACTCCACTGTCAATATGACAGATCAACGAGACAGAAAATCAACAAGGACATCCAGGACTTGAACGCAGATCTGGACCAAGTGGACCTAATAGACATCTGCAGAACTTTCCACCCTAAATCCACAGAATATACATTCTTCTCTGCAACAAATCACACTTACTCTAAACTTGACCACATAATTGGAAGTAAATCACTCCTCAGCAAATCACTCCGGAAATCATAACAAACAGTTTCTCAGACCACAGTGCAATCAAATTAGAACTCAGGATTAAGAAACTCACCCAAAACCACACAACTACATGGAAACTGAACAATTTGCTCCTGAATCATGACTGGATAGACAATGAAATGAAGGCAAAAATAAAGATGCTCTTCAAACCATTGAAAACGAAGACAAAACGTACCAGAATCTCTGGGACACATTTAAAGCAGTGTCTACAGGGAAATTTATAGCAATGAATGCCCACATGAGAAATGAGGAGAAATGAGGAAAGATCTACAATCAATACCCTATCACCAAAATTGAAAGAGCTAGAAGAGCAAGATCAAAGAAATTCAAAAGCTAGCAGAAGATAAGAAATAACTATGATCAGAGCAGAACTGAAGGAGATAGAGGCACAAAAAAACCCTTCAAAAATTCAATAAATCCAGGAGCTGGTTTTTTGAAAAGATCAACAAAATAGACAGACTGATAGCCAGACTAATAAAAAAGAAAAGAGAGAATAATCAAATAGATGCATTAAAAAATGATAAAGGGAATATCACCACCAATTCCACAGAAATACAAACTACCATCAGAGATTACTAAAAACAACTCTATGCACATAAACCAGTAAACCTGAAAGAAATGGATAAATTCCTGGACACTTGCACCCTCCCAAGCCTAAACCAGGAAGAAGCTGAATCCCTGAATAGACCAATAACAAGGTCTGAAGTCAAGGCAGCAATTAATAGCCTACCAAACAAAAAAAGTCCAGGTCCTGATGGGTTTACAGCCGAATTCTACCAGGTGCATAAAGAGGAGCTAGTACCATTCCTTCTGAAACTATTCCAAACAATACAAAAAGAAGGAATCCTCCCTAACTCATTTCATGAGACCAACATCATCCTGATACCAAAACCTGGCAAAGAGACAACTAAAAAAGAAAACTTCAGGCCAATATCCATGATGAACACTGATGCAAAAATCTTCAATAAAATACTGGCAAACCAAATGCAACAGTGCATCAAAAAGCTTATCCATCATGATCAGGTAGGCTTCATCCCAGGGATGCAAGGCTGGTTCTACATATGCAAATCTATAAATGTAATCCATCACATAAACAGAACGAAAGACAAAAACCACATGATCATATCAACAGATGCAGAGAAGGCCTTCGACAAAATTCAACAGTCCTTTATGCTAAAAACTCTCAATAAACTAGGTATCAATGGAATTTATATCAAAATAATAAAAGCTATTTACAACAAACCCACAGCTAATATCATACTGAATAGGCAAAAACTGGAAGCGTTCCCTTTGAAAACTAGCACAAGGATGCTCTCTCTCACCACTCCTATTCAATATAGTATTAGTAGTTCTAGCCAGAACAATCAGGCAAGAAAAAGAAATAAAGTGTATTCAATTAGGAAAGGAGGCAGTCAAATTGTCTCTATTTGCAGATGATATGACTGTATATTTAGAAGACCCCATTATCTCAGCCCAAAATCTCCTGAAACTGATAAGCAACTACAGCAAAGTCTCAGGATATAAAATCAATGTGCATAAATCACAAGCATTCCTATACACCAGTGACAAACAGAGAGCCAAATCATGAGTGAACTCTCATTCACAATAGCTGCAAAGAGAATAAAATACCTAGGAATACAACTAACAAAAGATGTGAAGGCCCTCTTCAAGGTGAACTACAAACCACTGCTCAAGGAAATAAGAAAGGACACAGATGGAAAAACATTCCATGCTCATGGTTAGGAAGAATCAATATTGTGAAAATGGCCATGCTGGCCAAAGTAATTTATAGATTCAATGCTATCCCCATCAAGCTACCTTTGACCCTCTTCACAGAACTGGAAAAAAAACACGTTAAACTTCATATGGAACCAAAAGAGAGCCCACATAGCCGAGACAAACCTAAGCAAAAAGAGCAAAGCTGGAGGCATCACGCTACCTAACTACAAACTATACTACAAGGCAACAGTAATCAAAACAACATGGAATTGGTACCAAAACAGAGATATAGAACAATGGAAAAGAACAGAGGCCTCAGAAGTAAAGCCACACAACTACAACCATCTGATCTTTGACAAACCTGAGAAATCCAAGCAATGGAGAATGGATTCCCTGTTTAATAAATGGTGTTGGGAAAACTGGCTAGCCATGTGCAGAAAGCTGAAACTGGACCCCTTCCTTATGTTTTACACTAAAATTAACTCTAGATATATTAAAGATTTAATCATAAGACCTAACATCATAAAAACCCTAGAAGAAAGCCTAGGCAAAACCATTCAGGACATAGGCATAGGCAAGGACTTCATGACGGAAACACCAAAAGCAAAGGCAACGAAAGCCAAAATAGACAAATGGGATCTAATTAATCTTAAAAGTTTCTGCACAGCAAAAGAAACAATCCTCAGAGTGAACCAGCAACCAACAGAATGGGAAAAAATTTTTGCAATCTACCCATCTAAAAAAGGGTTAATATCCAGAATCTACAAAGAACTACAGCAGAAGTACAAGAAAAAAGCAAACAAACCCTCAAAAGTGGTCGAAGGATATGAACAGGCACTTTTCAAAAGAAGACATTTAGAGGCCAACAAACATATGAAAAAATGCTCATTATCACTTTTCATTAGTTAAATGCAAATCAAAACCTCATTGAGATACAATCTCATGCCAGTCAGAATGGTGATCATTAAAAAATCTAGAGACAACAGATGCTGGAGAGGATGTGGAGAAATAGGAACACTTTTACACTGTTGGTGGGAGTGTAAATTAGTTCAGCCATTGTGTAGGAAAGTGTGGCGATTCCTCAAGGATCTAGAAATAGAAATTCCATTTGACTCAGCAATCCCATTACTAGGTATATACCCAAAGGATTATAAATTGTTCTATTATTATAAAGACACATGCATACATATGTTCATTACGGCACTGTTTAAAAGAGCAAAATACCCATCAATGATAGACTGGACAAAGAAAATATGGCACATACATACCATGGAATACTATGCAACCATAAAAAAGCCATGAGTTCACATCCTTTGTAGGGACATGGACGAATCTGGAAACCATCATTCTCAGCAAGCTGACACAAGAACAGAAAACCAAACACCACATGTTCTCACTCATAGGTGGGTGTTGAACAACGACAACACATGGGCACAGGGAGGGGAATGTCATGTACTGGGGTCTGTTGGGGGGTGGGGAGCTAGGGGAGGGACAGCGGTGGGTGGGGAAGTTGGGGATGGATAACATTGGGAGAAATGCCTGATGTAGGTGACGGTGGGGAGGGAGAAAGCAAACCACCATGTCATGCATGTACCTATGCAACAATACTGCAAGGTCTGCACATGTACCCCAGAACTTAAAGTATAATAAAAAAAAAGTCAATAAATTAGAAAACTGAAAAATGGCAATGATGTATATATATCCAAGAGATGGGTCTTAAAAAATAAATATTACACGGGATAAATGCCAGCTAACTATGCAAGAAAAAGGGAGAAGACACAAATATATAAAATTAAAAACGAGAAAGAAAATAACCACAATGGCAGATGAAATTAAATGAATCCAATCCTATGAGCCTGGTTTCCAAAATCCTATGCAAACATATCCAAAATATTTAAAAGTGGATGGTTTTCTAGGAGAATAAAATTTATTGAAACAGATTCCAGAACAGGGAGAAAAATTTGAAAGACCAATTCACATAGAAGAAATAAAGTTGTCAAAGATCTAATTTTCTAAAATGGACTCTATCCAGGCAATTTCATAGGGGATAAATTTAATGCCATTTAAATTGCTCCAGAGGCTAAGTGAAGAAGGAAAGCTTCTAAATTTATTCTATGAAGTAGTACACAAAAAGCACAGAAGAAAATCTGCAGCACAATATTGGTGTAAAAATTGAAATAAATTATTAGTAAAGACAACCTAGTATTTAATTAAAGGAAGTCATTTCAAGAATGTGAGGGTGTTTCTACATTAGAAAATATATTGGTATAGTTCATCTTTGTAACAGATCTAAGGTGAATCTTATAAGCATCTCTAAAAGTTTTAGAAAAGCAATGCAAAAATTAAAAGTAAGCCAGTCACAATAGACCATATATTGTCTGATTCTATCCTATGAAATATCCAGAACAGGTAGATCTATTGAAACAAAAGTAGATTAATGGTTGCCTAGGGCAGGAGGTAGGATGAAAAGTGAGGAAAGTAATGGGTCTAGAGTTTCCTTTTGGGGTGATAAAAACATTCTAACTTAGACTGTGGTGATGGTTGCATGACTCTGAATATTCTAAAATTGTATACTTTAAATGGGTTGATTGCATGGTACATAAATTATATCTCAATAAAGCTGTATAAAAGTAAAAAAAAAAGCCAGAGTAAATTACATTATTTAGAAAAAATATATAAATAGATCATAGAAGTTGTTGAATGTTACAGTAGTACAGTAATTTTTTGTCCATGAAACAAATTCAATATCAGTGGATACAAATTATCAATCAATAAAATATGATTAGCATTTTTTAGTCATGAAATAATATAAAGACTAAAAATCAAAACCAAGAATTTCAATGCAAAATATAAAAGAGAATTAAAAGAAATGTACCAAAATATAGACATCAGTAAACTTTGTCTTTGATTGTAAACTAGGGGTGATTTTTTTGCCCTTTTTATGCTTCCTTGGTTTTCTACAAGTATTGGGTATTATGAACATGTATTTTTGTAAACAAGCACAAACACTTAATAGCTTTATTAAAGTACTATTGTGAAGGCTAAACATTTTAGTTTATGTCTTATTACTCACCTTTAAGAGTCTTTATGGTATCCATCAGTTTAAGTTGACTTATCTTCCCATCAGCTATGAGAAAAGATACGAGGTTTTAAACAAAAGCATTAATAATATGGGAAGTCACACAAAAGGCACTATAACACAAAATTATAAAAATTTGTATAAAGAGCAAGTCTTTTAAAACTTATTTGTTAATTGACAAAAATTATATATATTTATGGTGTGTAACATGTTTAATATAAGCATACATTGTGGAATGGCTAAATCAAACTAACTTATGCATTGCTTCACATACTTGTCATTTTTTGGAGTGTGAACACAAAGTCTACTCTTTTAGCAATTTTCAAGCTTATAATACATGGTTATTAACTATAGTCACCATGATTAACAATAGGTGTCTTCAACTGATTCCTCGTGTCTAACTGAAATCTTCCATCTGTGGAACAATCACCCCCCCCGCCATTTTCTGCACCCACCAGCCTCTGATAATCACTGTTTTACTCTCTGTTTGTATCAGTCCAACTCTTTAAAATTCCACATATAAGTGCAATCAAGTAGTAGTTATCTTTCTGTGACTAGCTTATTTCATTAATATAAATGTCCTCCAGGATCATCTACATTATAGCAAATGGCAGAATTTCCTTCTTTTAAAAGGCTGAATAGCATTCCACTATGCACATATATAACATTATCCATTTGTTGATGAACACTCAGGTCGATTCCATATTTTAACTATTGTGAATAATAATGCAATGGACATGGGAATGTTGATACCTCTTTGACATGATTATACGCACACACACACACACACACACACACACACACACATTTATATATATATATATAAATCCAGTAGTAGAATTTTTGGATTATATAGTAGTTCTATTTTTAATTTTTGAGCTATCTCTATACTGTTTGCCTTAATGGCTATACTAATTTACATTCCCACCAACAGAGTGGGAATTAACCCAATCCAACAAAGACAAAGAATAAAGAATAAAAAAATATGAACAAAGCCTCCAAGAAGTCTGGGATTATGTTAAACAACCAAATGTAAGAATAATTGGTGCACCTACCTGAGGAAGAAGAGAATTCTAAAAGCCTGGAAAACATATTTGGGGGAATAATCAAGGAAAACTTCCCAGCCTTGTGAGACACCTAGACAGCCAAATACAAGAAGCATAAAGAACACCTGGGAAAATCATCACAAAAAGATCTTTGCCTAGGCATATTGTCATCAGGTTATCCAAAGTTAAGACAAAGGAAAGACTCTTAAGAGCTGTGAGACCTAAGCACCAGGTAACCAATAAAAGAAAACCTGCCAGATTAATAGCAGATATCTCAGCAGAAACCCTATTAACTAGAAAGGACCTATCTTCAGCCTCCTCAAACAAAACAATTATCAGCCAAGAATTCTGAATCCAGTGAAACTAAGTATCATATATGAAGGAAAGATACAGTCATTTTCAGACAAACAAATGCTGAGAGAATTTGCCATTACCAAACCACCACTACAGGAAATGCTAAAAGGAGCTCTAAATCTTAAAACAAATCATGAAAAAAAATCATCAAAACAGAATCTCCTTAAAACATAAATCACATAGGACCTACAAAACAAAAATACAAGTTAAAAAGCAAAAACAAAAGACAAAAAAGCCCAAAGTACACAAGCAACAAGAAGCATGATGAAAGCAACAGTACCTCACATTTCAATATTAACATTGAATGTAAACGGCCTGAATGCTTCACTTAAAAGATACAGAACCACAGAATGGATAAGAACTCAACAACCAAGTATCTGCTGCCTTCAAAGGATTGACTAACACATAATGACTCACATAAACTTAAAAGGGGCAGAAAAAGACATTTCATGCAAATGGACACCAAAAGTGAGCAGGGGGTAGCTATTTTTATCTCAGACAAAACAAACCTTATAGCAACAGTGGTTAAAAAAGACAAAGAGGGATAGTATACAATGGTAAAAGGCCTTGTACAACAGGAAAATATCACAATCCTAATATGCACCTAGCAGTGGAGCAGTTTTATAAATTTATAAAACAATTACTAATAGACCTAAGAAATGAGATAGACAGCAACACAATAATAGTGGGGGACTTCAATACTACACTGACAGCACTAGACAGGTCATCAAGACAGAAAGTCAACAAAGATACAATAAATTGACTCTATACCTTGGAACAAATGGACTTAACAGATATATACAGAACATTTCATCCAACAACCACAGAATACAACAGCACACGGAATTTTCTCCAAGATAGGCCATATGACAGGCCACAAAATGAGCTTCAATAAATTTAAGAAAATTGAAATTATATTATGCACTCTCTCAGAGCACAGTGGAATAAAACTGAAAATCAACTCCAAAAGGGACCTTCAAAACCATGAAAATACATGGAAATTAAATAACCTGCTCCTGAATAAGCATGGTGTCAAAAACAAAATCAAGATGGAAATAAAAAATTCCTTTGAACTGAATGACAATAATGACCCAACCTATCCAAACCTCTGAAATACAGTGAAGGCAGTGCTAAGAGGAAAGCTCATAGCTCTAAACTGTCAGTTCTCCATATGTAAGCCTGGAGCCTGAAAGTCTGAAGTCCTGCTTGCCTCAGCTGATCATCTCCTACCCCTCGCTGGCATTTGCCATTGTCCCTGATCGCCCAGCAGAGCTTCCCTAACAAGCCTTTCACCCAACCCTGCCACCTTAACTGTTCTTATGATAATGTGAATCCTCTCACCCAACCCTGCCATCTTAACTGTTCTTATGATAATGTGAATACCTTTGCCTCACCCCCACCCACCACTGTAACTGAACTTGTGGTCATGTATACTCCTTTTCCCTACCCCCCACCACTGTAACTGATCTTACTGTTCAACACCCCCGCCCCCAAAAACACTACCCCAACCTATAAAGCCAATTCCCACCTTACCCCATTTGCCTGTCCTTTCTTGAATTAGTCCTGCTTGTACCCAAGCCAGAAATAAAATGGCTTTGTTGCCCACACAAAGCCTGTTTGGAAGATCTCTTTATTAAACGCATTTAATATTCGGTACTATTGGACTCGAATAACATAAATGCCTAAGTCAAAAAGACTGAAAGAGCACAAACTAACATTTAAGGTCACACCTAAAAGAACTAGAGAAGCAAGAACAAACCAAACCCAAACAAACCCAGCAGAAGAAAGGAAATAACCAACCTCAGACTGGAATTAAATGAAATTGAAACAAAAAAAAAATTACAAAAGGTAAATGAAACAAAAAGCTGGTTCTTCGAAAAGATAAATACAATTTATAGACCATTGGCAAGATTAACCAAGAAAAGAAGAGAGAAAATCCAAATAACCTCACAAAGAAATGAAACAGGAGATATTACTACTGACAGCACTGAAATACAAAAGATCATTCAAGGCTCCTATGAACACCTTTACACCCATAAATTAGAAAACCTAGAAGAGATGGATAAATTCCTGGAAAAATATGACCCTCCTAGCTTAAATCAGGAAGACTTAAATACCCTGAACGGACCAATAACAAGCTGCAAGATCGAAATGGTAATTAAATATTACCAACAAAAAAAGTCTAGGACCAGAGGGATTCATAGCAGTATTTTACCAGACACTCAAAGAATAATTGGTACCAATACTTTTGACATTATTCCTCAAGACAGAGAAAGAAGGAACCTTCCCTAATTCTTTCTATGAAGCCAGTATCACCCTAATACCAAAACCAGGAAAGAATATAACCAAAAAAAGAAAACTACAAGACCAATATCCTTGATCAAGATAGATGCTAAAATCCTTAACAAAATACTAGCTAACTGAATCCAATAACATATCAAAAAATAACCCACCATGATCAAGTGAGTTTCATAGCAGGGATGCAGGGATAGCTTAACATACACAAGTCAATAAATGTGATACACCACATAAGCAATGTTTAATACAAAAATCACATGATTATCTGAAGTGTGTGGGTGTGAATATATTTCTATGTTTGAATTTTTTTCAACAAGCTGCCCAGTTCATTTTGATCACTGACTTGGAAGTGTATGGTAGGAGAGAGAGAGAAATGAGGTGGACATACAGCTAAGAGAAGATCAATAAGGGTTTTCCTTGTTTGTTATTTTTCTGAGCAAAATGTATGAAATTTATCCTGAAGCCTCTAAAAAGTTTAAAGGACAAAATATGATGTCACTCTCAAAGAAGAAAATCTTCAATGGCTCAAACAAGTAAAATAATATTTATTTTAGACATTATGCACATTCATTTATTCTTGGAATAATGGTTCTTTATCTTACTATGACATGTAGGATAAAGTTACTGTATGATACTGCCTTGCCCACTTTTGTAGCAGCAGCTCTTTTTTTTTTTTTAAATCACCTCATCAGATTTAACTACTTCCAGTAACCTGAAAGTAACCATTATTTCCTTCCTTCTACTTTCCCCCTCCCATCATTCCACAAGTATTTATTGTCTACTTACTCTCAATAATTGTGGCACTTTTAACATTTTACTTTCCAATTGTCTTTGTATATTTCCCACTCCCCACAAAGGAACTATACAATTCCTTGATGGCAGGAACAGGCCTGATTCATCAGGTCCTCAATAAGTATTTGCTAAATGAATAAATGAGCAAATGAGCAAGAATTAGACCTATTTCTTTCTCATTAAACACTGATATGTGGCCCCACCCAAATTTCATGTCAAATTGTAATCCCCAGTATTGGAGGTAGGGCCTGGTGGGAAGTGATTGAATCATGAGGGTAGATTCTCATGCATGGTTTACCACCATCCCCTTCATGCTGTTCTTGTGATAGTGAATGTTCTCAGGAAATCTGGTTGTTTAAAAGTGTAACACCTCCCCACCCCCTTGATCCTGCTTTGGCCATGTGACATGCCTGCTTCCCCTTCACCTTCTGCCATGATTATAAGTTTCCTGAGGCCTCCCCAGGAGTTGAACAGATCATGCTTCCTGTACATCCTATGGAAGTGTAAACCAATTAATCTCTTTTTTTTTTTTTAATAAATCACCCAGTCTCAGGTATTTCTTTATAAAAATGCAAGAATGGACTAATACAAAAACTAGTGTGTAGCTATAATCATCCACCACTCTATTGGAGCAGCAATTCATTAACTTTTTTCACATCTATATTCTGACATTGATGATTCAATATGTAGGAAGAAAATAATATTTATTTTAGACATTATGTATATTCATTTATTCTTGGATTATATTGTGAAGTAAACATAGTCTCTACTACATAGTAAGCATTGTGTAAATGAAAGCCACCTTTATTACTATGACAGATTAACCTAAATACATTAGAATTTCATGACACTGCCTTAGGCTCCTCTTAATAACTTGTAAAACGGAACTTAAACTTATTTTTCTTTTTTCATTCTTCATCTTTGCCTCCCTCACCTATATTCCCCAAATTTCTTCTTTGGTCTGCCTATATTTGGCTTTCCAATCACCTTAATGATGTTTCTGAGACTATATAGTTTAGTCAGTGATATTTAGGGTCCCAATACTTTCAGTATAACAATGTTAATATTCATTTAAAATCTTAATGTCCATTTCAAAAAAAAATCATAATAGTAATAATAAATGTACATGTGCAAACATATCCCCTTCTTTAGTACTGGATATTTCTGTGTACTCATAGTAATTAAAAGTACAGTATCAGTATTTCTTATAATTAAACTCAATACCCTCCTTGAAAGGCACCAAAATAATTGAAATGCTCACCACTGGTTGGGAGACGATTTACTAGCTCTCTGTGTTCCTCATATGTAAGCTCAATCCCCATATCTTCCAGGAAATTGTCCAGGTTACAGATCTCAATTTTTTCTTTGAAGACACAGAAAAGTACATAACAAGAAATTGTGATCTTTCTAACGATTTTGGAGTATGAAAACACAGTGCTTTACTATCATTAAGAACAACAAACAGTGAGAGTTGTTCATTAGAATAATGAGAATTAAAATAAAAGTCATTCCCTTCATTATGCTTCAGTGTGTGATGATAAAAGACCGAAGACACAGTAAAAATTGTTGGGCATTATATGATAACACAGACAATCAGTTCATATAAATTTTACTTGAAAGCAGTAAAATTTTACCTGAAAGGCTTAATTTGAGACTACTTCATATATTCGTTACCATTGTTGACTATATTCAACTGATAACAATAAATATTTCACATGTTGATTTTTCCATAGATATTTAGGTTGTAACTAAGTTCGCATTAGCAGTATAAAACTTTTTTTCATTTCCAGTATCTTCAAATTCTACGTTTTTAGCAAAACCAAAAAAACAAAAAAGATTTCTGCCAAAATGTAGGTGAACACATAAAAGTACACGAGTTTTTCTTCCCATGAAAAATATTATCACAAGTAACCCCAAAGGCTTGCAATAAACACACGTTTTTCTCCTTTTCTTGCCAAGACCCCTTTAAAACAATTGAAATGGATTAAAATAAGGGGAAAAGGTAATAAACTCATAATAAATTCAAAGGGACATGGTAGTGAACAAAACAGAAATTCTCTGTCTCTACTAGTTTATATACTATGTTGGGGAGACATACAACAAAGAAGTAAACAAGTAGATACAATTGATAAAACAGGGTGGAAGAAAGCACAGTCTAGACTATTCAAAGGACTAGGTAGATAGAAGTAAAGATGTGAAGGAAGCCAATTTGCCCAGAAAAAAACAAACAAACAAAAAACACCAGAAAAGCTCAATGCTCAGTTTTGGCAGATACTAAGTTTAAAATTAAAAAGGCAGGAGGAAGGTAAAATTTGAAAATAAAGAGGTTAAATGAAGGTCTGCCTATGGAATATTTGTATCAGCCAGTCTCAACCTCTCCTCTAAAATCCCTGAGTCACAGAGAAACTGGCAGTTCAGCATTTACTCCCTGATCAAAATACTGGAGAACCCTCCAGCAACAGAATGAAAACCACAGCTGTCAAGGTGGGTTTTCATGACTGAGAATAAAGCACAACTAATTCTGCCATTTAGAGGACCTCTGAGCTAACTGTTGCCTCTCCACCTGCTCTCTCTGCAGCAAAGCTTGGCACACAACACATTTCTTTCATTTCATTCATACACAGGACTTTTATTTATGCTGGAGACCTAAGAGCTCAACCAATCCACAGATAGAAAAACAAGACCAACTCATATTGGTTACCAGGTATGATCTATTCAGTCTCTCATTCTTAACTATATAAATAGATGATTAAGGAAATGAAAGATAATTTAAACCAACAAAGATCTCTAATATGCTAAAAGAGATTCTGGAAGATAGTATACTTATAATGCATGAATGTGGGACTATGTGAAATGAATAAAAAGGAAGCATCCTTAAAAGTTAAAAATTAATAGTAAGAACTTAAAGATTCTGGAAAAAAATTAAAAATAAGGCTGTGAGACTTAAAAAAAAATAGGTCTTCAGAGAGACACAAGCAAGCTGAGAAAGCCCACAGAGTTCCAAGCAAAATGAAAATGATCCACAACTGGACCCATCATTGTAAAATTTCAGATCGCCAAGATAAGGAGAAAAGTCTTGCCTCAAAGAGAAAAGAAAAACAATCAGGCAGGTGCAGGGGCTCATGTCTGTAATCCCAGCACTTTGGGAGGCTGAGGTGGGCAGGTCACCTGAGTTCAGGAGTTTGAGATGAGCCTGGCCAACATAGTGAAACCTCATCTCTACTAAAAACACAAAAATTAGCTGGGAGTGCTGGTGGGTGCCTGTAATGCAGCTACTCCGGAGGCTGAGGCAGGAGAATTGCTTGACCCCGGGAGGTGGAGGTTGCAGTGGGCCAAGATCACGCCACTGCCTGGGCAACATGAGTGAAACTCGGTTTCAAAAAAAAAAAAAAAAAAGAAAGAAAGAAAGAAAAAAAATAACAATGAGACACAAAGGAACATACCTTAGGTTGTCATCAAACTTCTTATTGACTACACTGGATTCTTATAAATAATGATTCAAGCTGGTTTTTTTTTAAATTCTGAAGGAAAATAATTTTGAACCTAGAATTATATTCCCAGATAAACTATCATTGTGGACAATATAATAGAATAGAATCCATTATGCGGAATGAGTAAGAAGCTATAAGATGTTACTAATGTGGCCAACAGCTCATTGGTTCCATCATTTGACAAGAAAAAAGGAAAAAGAAACTCCAGCAGAAATTCCAGGAGAAAAAGATATGTGGCATGACTAAAATGTGGCATGACATTGAGGTATTAATATTGATAAAAAGGAAGAATCCAGGACATCAGGACATTCTCCTTTGGGTATTACAGATGTCATAACTCTAAAAGAAGTAACTATATTACTAGCCCACTAATAAACTCAGAAACTTTAGAAATACACATATACACATATCTGTAGATATATACATATAATTACATATACATATATACATATCTGCAGATATATACATATAATTACATGGACATATACACATATCTGTAGATATATACAAATAATTATATATGTATACATATACTTTAAAATTACACATATACTTTAAAAAAATTATTTATGTATTATATATCTGTAGATATATACATATAATTATATACCCTAAACAATGGAAGAGTAAAACCAACAGATTTCTGGAAATTGAAGTTAAAGAGGATTAAAGGCACTAATATTCTTTGATTCTATGGTAGAGAGTCAAGAGATACTGTCAAAAGGATATGGAAGAAGAAATAGAGGCTAGTGTTTATTATTTAAAGTTACTAATTCAATGAACAGAAGAAGCGAAACTAATCTTTTATGTATAACAACTTGAGAAAGGGAAGGGATGTGGAAGCTACATCAGGAGCAAAACTATCATCATCATCAGTAGCAGGGTGTCAATAGATAACATCTAGAACTGCAGATCTTACAGCGTTGTCTGCAGACCATCGGGAATTGCTAAGATCTTTTCAGGGAACCCACAAAGTCAAAACTATTTTCATAACAGTAATTACACATTATTTGCCTTTTTCATTGTGTTGACATTTGTACTGATAATATAAAAACAAAAGTGGGTAAAATTGATGGCATCTGATCACAAACCAAGGCAGAAGCACCAAGCAATACTACTAGTCATTATATTTTTTACTGCCATGACTTTGTGCTAAAATAATAAATAAATTTTACTTAAAAATATCTTGATAATTATATGTCTTTTGAGTATTTTGTATGATGAAATACAGAGAGTACTTCTGCTACATATAGAACTAAAAGAGCTTTCTTGGGGAAAAGCATGTCGTGATTAAGCTATGAGCTGAACTAGCTGCTTTCTCCATGGATAACAGTTTTACTTGAAAGAATGAAAGGCAAACTATACTTATTCAGATATGGATATATGGAAGACCTTTTGAAAATCAGTAAAGTGAACCCATCAGACTTCAAGGAAAACAATTGACAATGTTTGTTGCCAATGATAAAATTCAAGTTTTTAAGTGAAAAGTTAAGGGGAGTGTGACTGGAGGCGGGGAAAAATGGAATAAGGAATTGTTTCATTTTATTTTTAGCCTTTCTGTACCTTTTAATTTTTAACCATTTTAGTAAATGGTAAAAGTAACCTATTAATAAAATACAAGGATGAACAAAAATGGAGAAAAATGTGGAAAGGAGCATACTGCTTTTATCAATCTTGACATGGCAATTTTTGCTCACCTTTAAGCATCTTCACAACCCCTGTCAATGTATTCATATCCATATCTTCATCAGCTATAAGATAAATTCATATATATTGGCATTGATATTCAAAAAATCATTCACATTTGGTAATTTTTACCATTTCTTCTAGAATTTCTTCACCTGTTGTTTTTACTCCCTCATCTCTAAACAGAGAAAATAATACTACCTATCTCATAGGCTTTGAGTAAGCATTAAAAGAGACAGAAGAAGTACTTAGACTTATGCCTGACACACTATATATGCTAAAAAAAAATAGCCACTAGTATTTTTATTTTAAAAGTAATAGAAGCAGAGTCTATATCTATTCTTCTGATATAAAAAGAGTCATACTATATATCTTTTCTCATTTGAATATAACATTGATATTTATAACATCTTTTTAAAATATAAAATCTAATTTGTTAAATTTCCTATCTAATCTCTACATGTAATATATGATCTGGGGGCTTGTTACAGTGGCCTGGAGAATAGTTTTTTCACGGAAAGTAGCCAAACAAATATTCCTAAATATATGGAAAGAAGAAACTCTATTATCAATGTTTCTCCTTTTCACATTTGGCAAGGTCCATAAAAAGAAGTTAAAGGAGATATGATTTTAATTAGCAAACAATTACAAGTAACAGCAGCATGACTTGATGCTACCCTCTGGCCTCTATATATATGCAGATAATTATCTGTGTGGAAAGAAAAAATAAATACCAATTGTACAGTAAAAGAATATGTAAATATAATTTACATGCACATATGTATAATCTTTGAAACTATAATTATTCTCATAAGACCAAGAGAGTAAGAATCAATGATAAGAATCTTTAGTAATACCTCAAACAGACTCTAGGTAACATTAACTGCTGCAAATAAGCCATGTAATTTCTGATTATTTGCTAGGAGGCTAAGAGGCTTTTTGAAGTTTCTTAGCCAACTGTGATTTAAAAGGTTTTGTTCTATAAATTAAGGAAAGTTAATAATTTTTAAAACTTTTAAATTTAAATTTTTGTGGGTACATAGTAGGTGTATTTATTTATGAGTTACATGAGATGTTTAGATACAGGAATGCAATGTATAATAATCATATCATGTAAAATGGAGTATCCAGCCCCTCAAACATTTATCCTTTGTGTTACAAACAATCCAATTATAATCTAGTTATTTTTAAATGTACAATTAAATTATTGTTGACAGTAGTCACCATGTTATCCTATCAAATATGAGGTCTTCTTCATTCTTTCTAACTACTTTTTTTGTACCCATTAACCATTCCCACCTCCCCAACACCTTCTCATTACACTTTCCAGCCTCTGGTAACCATTTTTCTACCCTCTGTCCCCTTGAATTAAAAATTCAATTATTTTAATCTTTAGATCCCAAAAATAAGTGAGAAAATCCAATGTTTGTATTCCTGTGCCTTGCCTATTTCACTTAGCATAATGACCTCCAGTTCCATTCATAGTGGAATGAAAATGACAGGATTTCATTGTTTTTTTATGGCTGAACAGTACTCCATTGTGTATAAGTACCACATTTCCATTATCCATTCACCTGTTGATGAGCACTTACGTTGCTTTAAGTAAAGTTAATAGGTTTTTAATGTAAAATAATACCTACCCATAATACTTGATTATCTTTAAAGCATGTACTTGCATCACACATAGTTGGATTTAGAATGATAATCCCTGAACCAATTGGCAGTACTTTTCCAGACTGGTCATAGATTGACAATTTATGTTGAGACCACAACAAAGAGGATGCTAAATACTAAGCTAAAGACTTATATATAGGCAGTGGATATATAATAAGAGAATGTGGTTATGAGAGAAGTGTCTTTGTTTTAGGAATGCCTTTGTTTAATATTTAGCACAACCAACCTGCAAGTAATCAGTGAAAATAAACCAAAATATAAAACAGGAGTAAAGATATTTCTGTAACAATTTTTATAATTGAAATTCTGTGCATCAGGAATTGCAGGCCTCACTGGGGATGGCCTGTCTCTACTCTATGTAGGGTTGGCAGGACTTGCTCAGATGGATGTATTTGGGGTTGACTTGTTCACACATCTAGCTTTTCAACGAGGAAAAGTAGAATATTGGGGCCCCTATTCTTGTGGTCTTTCACCCTTTAAGACTTCTTAAAGGATGTCCCCTTGTGATCTTAAAATCTCCCAAGGTTTCTCTTTCTCCGTGGAATTCTTTGCTGCAGCTCAGGGATCCAATAATGAAAGCAGAAGTTGATAGGGCTATTAAAATCCAGATTTGCAAGACCCAGGATGTGACTTCCACCACATTCTATTCATTAAGAAAAGTCACAATACTAACCCAGATTCAAAGGATAGGGAGATACTCTACCTCTTACAGAGTAGAATGGTAAAATAAAATTATAAAGAATTGGGAAGAATTATTATAGTCTTGAAAATAATCTATCTTATATAGATAAATAGATGGCAATAAAAAATGTGGCAAAGTATTAACAATTTTTGAATACAGATGTTGGGTAAACAGATGTTCATTATGTTATATCTGCAAATTTTCTGCAGGTTTAAAATATTTGAAAATAAAATCTGAGAGAACACTTGGCAGATTCTTCTTCATGTACCACCTCCAGGTGCTCATGACAGAAAGATTGGGGCATGGCACAGGATCAGAAAGTGCCTTCCACATTGAAGCCAGACTGGAGGAGAGGAGTAACCACCATCATGTAAAAGACACAAGGCCTGCATGGGCCCTTCTTTCATAAGGCTCAAAAGCTGTATGCTGCTGGGAAGGGGCAACAAATTCTGTCATTCTCAAGGCACAAATCACAAAACACACTGAGGGTTGGTGAGATAGGAAATAGTAAATTGAAAAACTTCCCTCCCCCTGAGAGAGAAGTAGGATACCATCTTGGGGCTAGGATCCTATGCCAATGCCAAGTAATATCTCCAACTACTGGAAAAGGAACAAGAAGCTGTCTCCCACACAAGGCCCACTACAATGAAATGCAGTGTTTGGCTGCCACAGAGAGGAGGCATAGGATAAAAACAAAAATTAACGGCAGCTAAAGAAAAAGAACATATTACATAAAGAGGAAAAGTATTGTAGCACACTTCTCAACAAAAACTATGCAAGACAGGATATTATGCAGTTATATCTTTAAAATACTAGAATACAAGTAGAGTGGGGAAGTTGTCAACCCATAATTCTATACAAAGGGAAAAAACCTTTCAAAATGAAGGAAAAATTAAAATCTTTCACCCCTATGGAGAGATCCACATGGCAAGGAACAAAGGCCTCTGGCCAATAGACCCAGGGGGTACTAAAGTTGCTACTAGCAATAACTGTGCAAGTGAGTAATCTTGGAGGTGAATCCTCCAACCTCAGCGAAACTTTCAGATGACTGCAACCCTAACCTACATCTTAACTGCAGCCTCATCAGAGATCCTAAGCCAGAGCCACCCCTTATGCCACTCCTATAGGTTTTTTTTTTTCTCTAGACATATATGTTTTATTTTGACCATTTCTAAGGATTTTGCTTTAAAGGCTTTACATGCAGCATTCAAATATCTCTTACTGAAGACAATCTAGTCTTTCAGAGATCATGTATCATCAAGGTCTGCAGAGTTTTCACTGTCATTTGCAATAAGAGCTTCTCTGTTCTCATAAGTCCAGAAGCCATTCAAATCAATTAGAATGGTGGTAACTGTGTCTCCTTGATTAATGTTGATTAAATCCTGAAGAGAGATTTTCAAAGGATCCTTTTGTTTTACCATGTCAAAGATTTCATCCTTGACATCTTGAAATGAAACAGGATCTTGTCCATGGATTTTCATTAGTTCCTGTATGGCCCTAACGAAATAATTAAGTGAAAAGACATTCAGATATCCTTTGTTCTCAATATCAAGCAATTTGAAAATATATTGTAGAGCTGCAGGTTCCTTTCTATTTTCTAATGCAAGGACAAAGTCCAAGTAGGTCTTATAGTCCATTTCTCCATCATAAGTGAGACACTCCTGGAAAACACGGTCTAAGAAGACATTGGTCATGGTAGCTGTTCCATAGCGTGAGAGTTCTTCTTTACTGAGCATGCCATTGTGATCTTTATCAAGATTCAAGTACTGGCCATAAACTCTTAGGGCAGAAGGAGCAGAAAACCAATTTGTTTCTTGACTCTCCTTGGACAGTTCCTCATCCCTTAGCTCCAATAAATCATCTAGGAAGCTGCATGCTAAAATATCTTGAATTTTTATCTTTCCTGTTCTTAGAGGATCTAAAAAGAAGAAGAACTTCCTAACTGCTGTACAAACATAAAAGGAGTAGAAAGATTTTTCCAGACCATCTAATTGTGGCAATGTAGGGATAAGTTCCAATATGTAGTTTTCTAAATCAGATTCCCGAAGGTACCCCTGCCCAGCGACATCGTATAAACTGAGTCCTATTCTTGTCTGATGAAGTTAAACTTTTCTCATGACATAATTAAAGAACTGCATGATGGAAATTCTTCCATATGAATCTGTATGAAGGAGTTTAGCGAAGACTTTTGCTGTGAAAAATTGTTGCACTTTGCTCCAGACTTTTCATCAACCTTCAAAAAATTTTCATAATTGATCATCACTTCCTCTCCAATCATAGGTGGTGTCTGGTGTTTGTCCAGCAAAAACCATAAGTTCTGTAATTCTTCATTATCTAACAGTTCTCTGCTTTTTCTTTGTAGAAAGACAGCTCTTGATTCCTCTCTTAATTTCTGCAGTAAGACTTCATCTTCAGCAGGCAGCCTATAATAAAACCGGGGAATGGTCTTATAGAATTCATTTGTGTTTTTTCTACCTCCTTTCCATTCAGAGTAATATTTTGTAAATAAATCCATTTCTTCATCTTTTAATTCTTGTTCACTTTTTTTTTTTTTGTTTGGACGGGTGTTGGGTGTCGCTAAGCGCTGGCGAAGAACTTCTTTCCAGTCCATGGCCGACTCCCGCGCAGTAGCTTCTGTATTTGCTGTTTCCTACCCGCTCCACCCTGCCACTCCCATATTTTTGATCCACTGAAGCTGTATGCAAATAAGTGGTTCTCATTTTAAGCCGTTAAGTTTTGGGAGTGATTTGTTATATAACAATAAGTAATTAATACTTATTAAATAGGTAAAATAGGCCATAAAATAAACTTCAACCAATTCAAAAGAATATAAATTATATAGTGTATGATTTCTGACCAGAACAGAATTAAACCAGAAAACAATAACAGAAAAATATTGCAAGACTGCACAAACCTTTGGAAATTCAATAACACACTAAATAATCTATAGGTCAAAGTGGAAATCATAAGAATAATTAGAAAATATTTTGAATTGAATGATAAAAATACAATAAAACTGTAGGATATAGTTCAGTAGCGCTGAAAGAAAAAGTGGGTAGTATTTATGGTTATACTAGAAAGAAAGCTATCAAGACAGTGACCTAATCTTCCACTTGACAAGAAAAACAACATTAATCTAAAGCAAGAACAAGCAAGCAAATAAAGAACAGAAGGTGGTAAAATTGAAAACATAAAACTAAGAGAATAAATCAATGAAACTATAAGCTGGTTTTAATAAATAAATAAAATTGGTAATATGATCAAAAAATAACAGAGAATACACAAATAACCAACCAACAATCAGGAATAAAAGAGGGGAAAACAACTACAGATCCTGGAGGCAATAAACAGGTAATAAGCAAATATAATGAGCAACTTTTTATCTATAAATGTTCTATCTAAAAAAAAGAACAAATTTCTTGAAACACAAACTATCAAGGATCTCTAAAACAAAATAGGTAGGCAAAATATTCATGTATCTATCTATTAAAGAAATTAAATGAATACTTAAAACCTTCCAATCGAGAAAATTCCAAAAGAGGAAGGCTTCAATGATCAATTCAATTGAACGTTTAAGGAAAAAATGATACTAATTCTATACAAGCTCTTCCGGAAAACAGGAGAGGGAGGGACACTTTCCAATTCTTCCTATGAGAGCAGCGTTACTCTGACACTATAATCACATGAAGATAGTATAAGAAAAAAAGGTACGATCTGGCCAAATTCAATGGCTCATGCCTGTAGTCCCAGCTACTCACAAGACTGAGGCAGAAGGATCACTACAGTTCAGGAAGTTGAGGCTGCAGTGAGCCATGATCATGCCACTGCACTCCAGCCTGGGCAACAGAGTAAGACAATTGTCTCAAAAACAGAAAACAAACAAGCAAAACAAAATAAAAACCCTCCAATCTAAACTTCTTCATGAACTTAGGTGTAAATATCCTCAAAAATATTTGCAAATTGAATCAAGCAATATATTTAAGAGATAATATATTATGACCAAATGAGAGTTATCCTACGAGTACAAAATTGGTTTAACATTAGAAAGTCAATCAATGTAATTTACTATATTAACTAAATAAGGAAAAAAAGCTGAACACTTCAATGGATGCAGATAAAGCATTTAACAGAATTGATTATCCATAAATGATAACTCTCGGGAAACTAGGAATTAAATGAAATTCCTTCAATCTTCAATGAAGGGCGTTGAAAAACACATAACATCATACTGAATGGTGAAAAACTGATTTCTTTCCCCCTAAAATGGGAACAAGGGAAGGATATCTGGTCTCATCACTCCTATTCAACTTTGTGCTGGAGGTCCTAGCCAGTACAATAAGGCAAGGAAAACAAAGGGCATGTGGATGTGGATTAGAAAAATAAAGCCTTTAATCCTAGCACTTTGGGAGGCTGAGGTGGTAGATCATGAGGTCAGGAGTTCAAGACAAGCCTGTCCAAGATGGTGAAACCCTGTCTCTACTAAAAATACAAAAATTAGCTGGGCGTAGTGCCTGGTGCCTGTAATCTCAGCTACTCGGGAGGCTGAGGCAGAGAATTGCTTTAACCCACAGTAAGCCGAGATAGTGCCACTGCATTCCAGTCTGGGTGACAGAGCAAGACTCTTGTCTCAAAAAAAAAAAAAAAAAAAAAAAAAGAAAAAAAAAAAAAATAAAGAAATAAACCCAGTCTCTATTCATAGAGATATATATATTTTCAATGAAAATTCTAAAGATTCTGCCAAAAAAGTTAAAACTAGCAGATGAATTTACAGACCAATCTATAAAAATACATGATGTTTTTATATACTAATAATAAATAATTAGAAATTGAAAGATTTTTGAATTGTTATTTGCAGTAGTACCAACAACCATGAAATACTTAAGTATAAATCAGGCAAAACATGTATAAGATCTGTGTGCTATCAGTACCACAGGAAATGTAAGAAAACCATACACATACTTACAGATCTCTGTGTTAAAAACTATAAAACACTAATGAGCAAAATCAAAGATAAATAAATGAAGACATATACCTTGTCATAGATTAGAAGATTCAATATTGTTAAATTGTCAATTTTCCCAAATTGATTGATTAAATGCAATGTTAATAAAAATCTTAGCAGAAATTTCAGGTAGAAATTGAGAAGCTGATTCTAAAATTTATATGAAAAAGCAAAAAACAAAAAAAAATCATAAATACAATAATTTCTTTAGAGGGACAGGATTAATTAAAAAAAAGAAATAAAAAAATACAATAGCCAAAACAATTTTGCAAAAAAAGAACAAAGTTGGTAGACAATAAGACTTCAAGACTTATTATAGCCGGGCGCGGTGGCTCAAGCCTGTAATCCCAGCACTTTGGGAGGCTGAGGCGGGTGGATCACGAGGTCAAGAGAGCGAGACCATCCTGGTCAACATGGTGAAACCCCGTCTCTACTAAAAATACAAAAAATTAGCTGGGCATGGTGGTGCGTGCCTGTAATCCCAGCTACTCAGGAGGCTGAGGCAGGAGAATTGCCTGAACCCAGGAGGCGGAGGTTGCGGTGAGCCGAGATTGCGCCATTGCACTCCAGCCTGGGTAACAAGAGCGAAACTCCAGCCTGGCAAACAAGAGCGAATCTCCCTTTCAAAAAAAAAAAAAAAAACTTGTTGTTCATCATTACTTGTCCATAGGGAAATACAAATTAAAGCCACAATGAAATACCAATACACACATATGATGATAGTAAAAAATGTATAGCTTATGCTACCGAGTGCTAGGAAGTCTGCAGAGCAACTGAAATGCCAATATCAGAGATGGTACAGCCACTTTGAAAAAAACAATAGCAGTTTTTTCTAGTCACTACAAACTTATAGTGTAGTCAAACTATAAGTTTAAATGTTTGTAGTGACTATAACCATAAAAAACTGGAGCAATCCAATGTCTAATATCAGGAGAAAGGATAAACAAATGTTGATAAACCCATCCAATGAAATACTATTTAGCAAAAAGAGGAGAGAACTACTGAAACTTTCAACACCACTGATGGATCTCGAAACCTTGTTGAGTAAAGCAGCCATACACAAAATATTATATACATAAGATTATACTGTATAATTCCATTTAGAGGAAGTTCTGTAACAGGCAAAATAATCAATGGTAATAAGAATGTGGTAGAAATGTGGTTTGTCTCTTGGGAGGGAATAAGTAACTAACTGGCAAGGAGCATAAGGAAATTCTCTGGAAAGGTGAATTCATCACCCATATCTATGAATATTGTTTTCCTTTATTCTGTAGCTGTGATTTACTTTCAAATGACAGAAAAGCAAAGAGACTTGGAGACTCCATTCCTGACTAGATAGATTATTCAATTCTGTTATTTACCCTTATTTATAACACTTCTCCACAATCCCCTTGGAAAGTAAAGACTGGTTAATTTCAAAGTGTCTCAGGGGTGTGTTATTGCTGTATTTAGAATTATTTTTCTCCCAGTTGTTGCAAATAGTATTCCTTAAATATTTATTGAATAAAAAAGCCGATCATATTGTAATCTTAATCTGTGGTTTTATTATACATACATTATACTCAATTTTAAAAAATGAAAACAGTTGAGGCAAAAATACAGGTGTGCATAGTCACTAAAGGTTTTTGAACAGCAGGGTAGCACATTAAAAGCTGTGCTTTAGGGAGAATAATCTGACAGGAGGGTGAATCAGGTACTAATGTCTAAGAAGTTTACTATTGCTTAGACTGTCAAATAGTAAGTAGCAGGACTTTTGTAATGGTATGAAAATAATTTAAAAAAAATATTTAGCCTAGGCAATTGAAATAAGTACAGAATTAGAAACTCCCACAGAAAAGTCTCCAAAGTCATAACCATAATGAGATATTTTAAAGCCTCACCAGTAGCAGACAGGTGGTCTAGTAGATATTGTTGTTCTTCTTCTGTAAGTTTTATATCCATGTTTTTCAGAATAGCATCCACGTTACTGACATCAATCTTCTCTCCTTTAGAAAACAAGTGTATTGATGGGAATAAGAAAAATAACAAATCATACAACAGTGTGAAGTTTATGTGTTATAAGTCCTACTTGCTGTTTGAAATAATGAAAGAAAATCATCCCTTGGTGTTTATTGTACTTCAGAACACAAATCCTTAACTTTATAAAGATGAATAAAACATTTTGATCAGGTAATTATTTAATTAATTATGGCAATGCAGAAACCAAACAATAATCAATAAAGGCTTTAAAAAGTTGAGTTGGAAGGCTTGATTTTACTTGAATTGCCAACTTTACAATCTCTATTTATTAAATTAAAACAATTATTCAAGGTATGATTTTCCATGAATACCTATAATTTTGTGATTTTTTTACTTGCCAAGATTACTAAGAAATCTAAAAGTAATAAAATAGCATGCTGTCTCAAAACAATAATATTACTAAATATTTTTTCAGATCTAGATGTAGCCAAAAGAAATCTCACGTAATAAGAAATGGCCATATAATAACAAAATAACATGGAAGGGAAACTATTAAACTAGTTGTCTAAGAACAAAATGAGTATTTTAAAATAAATGTGTTGTCTCTATGTTTACCAAATGAACTATATTTTTAAAAAGTATATACAAAAACAATGTTGCCACAGCTAGTACTATAAGTTTTAGAAGTTCATTTTACTTATTCATATTTTTAGCTCCTAATATAGTGTCTAGCACTGCCTAGTTATTCAGTAAATATTTGTTTAATTAACAAATTTTAACTCACCTATGACTGCCCTATCTTTTATTCCATTTTTCTTTTTTACTTCATTATCAGCTCCAAAATAAAGAACAAATTATGTCACAATTATAGTAAGTTTTATCAAATCATTAATGTTAAACATAGCAGTTCTGGGATGTTGTATATATTGACCTATAACCTCATTTAATTAAAAATAAGTGTAAGGCACAGAAAAAAAAGAAGGGTATCAAGAATAATTAAGATTCTTGTTTCTGAGACTTAATGAATGAGTCACAAAATAAGGTACCTCTGAAATATGTAATAGACCAAAAAACAAACAAACAAAAAAAATCCCAGTATTTAAGTTTTTTAATATCTTTTAGAACTCTACATGAGTTCCTTTTTAGATGATGAAGGGAAGATGCTCCATCTGTTCTATTCATTCTGCTACTGTAAGGAGATAGGGATATGGTGCTTTTTCCTCTTATTATCTAACAAAATAAACTTTTTTGAGTAATCCATTTTAGTGAGCTTTCCCTTCTAATTTGTGTATACTAACCAAAAATAATATGCTTATAGTCCATTAGGAGCCCTAGAAGGCAGCAAGACACATAGACTTTTTTGAGAAACCATAGCAAGGAGAAAGTAGTAAAGAAATGCCAGTACTGATATGTAAGAAGAAAGGTCTCTGACAGCCACCAAATTTTCCACAGCTCCAGTATGGCATGCAAGAATGGCAAAATATTTTCCATGACACAGTGAAGGGAACAGAGGCTTGTAAGAGTCAAAAGCCCCAAAGCAGCCTGGCAGTCAAGCTAAAAGTGCAAAGTAACCAATGCAAGGGCATGTTGCAAGATAAAATGCCAGGTAAAAATTCAGGTCATTCAGTTAGTGCCAACATGAAAGGACAAATGAGGATCAGAACAGACATATCATCATAAAGATATATGAAGAGAGGCGCCTCCCTTTCCCCATGCACCTCTACACAAATCTCCCAGAACATAGACGCAACCCTCTGGAGAAGGGAGAAATGAGAACATCTTGATTTAACTTATAAAAATGCTGATTGGAACCTAATTTATTCCAGTAGTTAAGATCACTCAGAACACAAACTCACGTGTGCAAATACTTTAATATCCTTAATTCGACCAAGATAAGATAAAACATAAAAAGTCAAGATTTTGTACTCATGAGTTTAATTGTAATACTCACTAGACTGTAGGCTATATTGAGGAATTTTCTTATTTATCTTCATATTCTCAATGCCTAGTTCAGTGGCTGCCCACAATAAATACACAGTAAATATTTATTGATTAAAAGAAAGAATAAACTGATTAATTACATAGCAGATCTTTAATAAATAACTATTCAAAAGCATTATTAATTCCCTGATCACTATATAGAGAATACATTTTCATAAACAACATTAAACACAGTGCGAATGCCAACTCAAATGTTTACATCAGTGGTTCTTAACTGGGCGATTTTGCCTCCCAGGAAACATTTGGCAATTTCTGGAAACATTTTTGGTTGTCACAATTATGGAGTGCTACTGGAATCTAATGGATAGAGGACAGAGATGCTGCTAAACATGTGGCAATGCACAGGACAGCTCCCCACAACAAAGAATTACCTAATCCAAAATATCAATAGTGCCAAGGTTCAGAAACCCTGATCAAATTTTTTTGTCTTTGTATAATCTAACAAGTCAAGCACATAGTGTTTTGGTTTCATAGTTAGGCACAAAATACAGCCATACTTCTAATGAACTACCATAACTATAAATTGAGTTTAAAAATCTTCTTGAATTGCCTGAAAATATCTCATTTAATCCATGGCTTAACTAAATTTCCGCTTTACTACTTAGCAGCTAATAAATTAATACTCATACAGCTATAAATCATCTAACTGTATGATTACTGATTGATTTATTGGTAAATGGAAATAACAAAATCTAGTTCAAAGGATTATTGTGAGAAATAGATAATATATGTATAATACTTTGCACAGTGATTCGAAGTAGTGAACATTCTATATGATGGCTACCATTATAATGTTAAATATTTGTTAAATATTTGTAAATCTAAATCTCAGATCAGACAACCCTTCTAAGCTACAGGCCTATCTATCCAATGAACTATTGGACATTGTTTGATGGGGAACATCATTTCCCTATCTTCAAATCCCCACAGAGTGAAATAATTTTAATTATGTTACCCAGAGGTAAAGAAAAGGGGACTGCTTCTAATCTCTGTCCTTGCCTCCCCAACCCTTGCTCAACACTGTCTTCAGTCTAATTCTTTTCCAATTCATTTACCACACTGCTACCAGAGTGAGTGATTACACCAAAGTACAAATTTGATTACCTCAGGATACTTAAAAATTCTTCAATAATCTTTGTATACTGACATGGAAGCATGTTCATGATATAATGATTAATACAAAAGGCATTTTATATTAAAAATAGAGAACAAAGCACTTAAGCATGAAAATAAACAATGAGAGTACTGAATTATAGCTCATTGAATTCAATCCATGAGTCTATACTGATATAAACAAATGAATAAATAAATAAATGAGGAAAAGAAAGCCTTTACTTACATTATACTGATATGTGTGAGGAGGAAAAAGCTTTCTCTTAAATTAGAATTCCAATTAATAAATATTTAAAAAAATAGAATTAGAAAATTAATCTTTCAATAAAATACCTAGGAATACAGCTAACTAGGGATACGAAAGATCTTTACAAAGAGAAGTATAAAACACTGCTCAAAGATATCAGAGATAACACCAACAAATGAAAAAACATTCCATGCTCATAAATAGGAAGAATCAATAGCATTAAAATGGCAAAACTGTCCAAAGCAATTTACAGATTCAGTGCCATTCCTATCAAACTACCAATGACATTCTTCACAGAATTACAAAAAAAAATTCTAAAATTCATAATGAATCAAAAAAGGGCCCGAGTAGCCAGTATAATACTAAGCAAAAAAGAACAAAGCAGAAGGCATCATACTACCTGAATTCAAACTAAAGTACAGAGCTAAAGTAACCAAAACAGGATGGTATTGGTTCAAAAACAGACACACAGACCAATGGAACAGAATAGTTTAGAAATAAGGCCACACACCTACAACCATCTGATCTTTGACAAAGCTCCCAAAAATAACCAGTGGGAAATTACTCTCTATTCAATAAATGGTGCTGGGATAACTGGCTAGCCATATGCAAAACACTGAAACTGACCCCTTCCTTACCTCATTTACAAAAATCAAATCAAGATGGATTAAAAACTTACATTAAATTTAAAACTTAAAACTATAAACAACCCTGGAAGACAATCTAGGAAACTATTCCAGACATAGGAATGGGCAAGGATTTCATGATGAAAACTCCAAAAGCAATTGCAACAAAAGTAAAATTTGACAAATGGGATCCAATTAAACTAAACAGCTTCTGCACAGCAAAAGAAATTATCAACAGAGTAAACAGGCAACCTACAGAATGGAAAAAAAATTTTGCAAACTATGCATCTGAAAAAGTTCCAATATCCAGCATCTATAAGGAAATTAAACAAATTTACAAGGAAAAAAAAGCCATTAAAAAGTGGGCAAAGGACATGAACAGACACATTTCAAAAGAAGATACATTTGGTCAGCAAGATTATGAATAAAATCTCAATATTACTGATATGGTTTGGCTATATCCCCACCCAAATCTCATCTTGAATTCCCACATGTTGTAGGAGGGACCCAGTGGGAGGTAACTGAATCATGGGGGCAGATGTTTCCCATGCTGTTCTCATAGTAGTGAGTAAGTCTCACAAGATCTGATGGTGATATAAGGTGGAGTTTTACTGTACAAGCTCTCTTTGCCAGCCACCCTCCACGTAAGATGTGCCTTGCTCCCCCTTGCCTTCTGCCATGATTGTGAGGCCTCCCCATCCATGTGGAACTGTAAGTCCATTAAACCTCTTTCTTTTGTAAATTGCTCAGTCTTGGGCATGTCTTTATCAACAGCATGAAAACAAACTAATACAGTAAATTGATTCCTGTAGAGTGGGGCACTCCTGAAAAGATACCTGAAAATGTAGAAATCATTTTGGTACTGGGTGACAGGCAGAGGTTGGAATAGTTGGAGGGCTCAGAGAAGATAGAAAAATGTGGGAAAGTTTGGAACTTCCTAGATACTTGTTGAATGGCTTTGACAAAAATGCTGATAATGATATGAACAATGAAATCCAGCCAGAGGTGGTCTCACACGGAGATGAGGAACTTAGCAAGAAGATTGGTAGCATTTTGCCTCTATCCTAGAGATTTGCAGAACTTTGAACTTGAGAGAGATGATTTTAGAGTATCTGGCAGAAGAAATTTCTAAGCAGCAAAGCATTCAAGAGGTAACTTGGGTGCTGTTAAAAGTATTCAGTTTTAAAAGGAAAGCATAGCATAAAAGTTTGGAAAATTTGCAGCCTGACAATGTGAGAGGAAAAAAAAAAATCCCATTTTCTGGGGAGAAATTCAAGCTGGCTGTAGAAATTTTCATAAATAACAAGGACATGAATATTAAACCCCAGGGCAATGGGGAAAATGTCTCCAGGGCATGTCATAGGTCTTCATGGCAGCCCCTCCCATCACAGGCCCAGAGGTCTAGGAGAAAAAAATGGTGTCATAGGCCAGGCCCAGAGCCCCCCTGCTATGTGCAGCCTAGGGACTTGGTGTCCTACATCCCAGTCACTCAGGATACAAAATCAATGTACAAATGTCAGTAGCACTCCTATATACCAACAACCTCCAAACTGAGAGCCAAATCAAGAATGCAACCCAATTTACAATACATACAAAAATATAAAATACCTAGGACTACAGCTAACCAAGGAGGTGAAAGACCTCCACAATGAGAACTACAAAACACTGCTCAAATAACAACTTAGTTAAATTACAGCAATTTGCAAATAGCCTAATTCTAAGTCCTAGTTTGGTCATTTTTTAACTAATATTATTTTTACCTTCATAAGAACCCTTAGTAATAGACAACTGCAATCAAGACTCTGGGGCTCACATACTCTAAAATCAACCACACAATTGGGCATAAAACAACCCTCAGCAAATACCAAAAAAAGAAATCATAACAACCATACTCTCAGACCACAGTGTGATACAAATATAAATCAATGCTAAGAAAATCACTCAAAACCATAAAATAAATGGAAATTAAATGACCTTCTTTTGAATAACTTGTGGGTAAATAACAGAATTAAGGCAGAAATAAAGAATTTATTTGAAAGTAATAAAAAACATACCAGATTCTCTGGGACATGGCCACAGTAGTATTAAGGGAGAAGTTTAAAGCACTAAACACCCAAATCAAAAAGTTAGAAAGATCTCAAATTAATAAACCAACATCACATCCAAAGGAACTAAAGAAACAAGAGCAAACAAACTCCAAAACAAGAAATAACCAAAATCAGAGCTGAACTAAAGAAAACTGAGATGTGAAGAACCATACAAAAGATCAATAAATACAGGAGATAATTCTTTGAAATAATAAGATAGATAGAACACTAGCTAGACTTAGAAAAAGAGAAGATTCAAATAAACACAACCAATGACAAAGGGGCTGTTACCACTGATCCCACAGAAACACAAACAACCCTCAGAAACTTATGAACACCTAGAAAACTTAGAATAAACAGATAAATACCTGGAAACATACAACCTCCCAAGATTGAACCAAGAAGAGACTGAGTCCCTGAACATATGAATAATGAGTTCCTAAATTGAATCAGTAATTAAAAAAAAAAAACTTACCAGTTAGAAAATGTCCAAGACCAGATAGATTCACAGTAGAATTTTATCATATACATAAGGAAGAGCTGGTACTAAACCTACTGAAACAAAAACTCAGGCCAATATCCTTGCTATTCCTATCAAACTACCAATGACATTCCTCACAGAATTAGAAAACACTATTTTAAAAGTCATATGGAACCAAAAAAAGAGCCTGAATAGTAAAGGCAATCCTAAGTAAAAAGAGCAAAGCTGGAAGCATCATGTTATTTGATTTCAAACCATACTATGAGGCTACAGTAATAAACACAGCATGGTACTCGTACAAAAACAGACACATAGACCAATGGAACAGATTAGAGAACTCAGAAATAAAGCCACACATCTACAATGATCTGATCTTAAACAAAATCCACAAAAACAAGCAATGGGAAAAGAACTGCCTATTTAATAAATGGTGCTAATTGGCTAGCCATATGCAGAAGACTGAAACTGGACCCCTTCCTTATACTATATACAAAAATAAACTCAAGATGGATTAAAGACTTAAATCTAAAATCAAAAACTATAAAGACGCTGAAGGCAATCTAGGAAATACCAGTCTGGACATAGGACCTGGCAACAATTTCATGACAAAGACACAAAAAAGCAACTGCAACAAACGCAAAACTTGACAAATGGGACCTAATAAAACTAAGGAGCTTCTGCACAGCAAAAGAAACTATTAACAGCATAAACAGACCACCTACAAACTGGGAGAAAATTTTTGTAAACTATGCATCTGACAAAGGTCTAATATTCAGGATCTATAAGAAACTTAAACTTACAATCCAAAACAACCCCATTAAAACATAGGCAAAAGGATATACAAGGTATAGCAAGATGATGGACCCGAAGGCTCTACCAATCATCCCCTTGCAAGGACACCAATATAACTGTCTACACACACACACACACACACACACACACACACACACACACACCCCTTCATGAGAACTGAAAATCAGGTGAGTCCTCATAGTACCTGATTTTAACTCTGCATTGCTGAAAGAGGCACTGAAGAGAGAAAATACAGTCTTGAATCCCCAGTGCCACTCCTACTCAATCCCCAGCAGCAGCAAAAGAGAGAGAACATAGAAATTGTGAAGCACTGAACTCCTATTACAGGCAGAAAGGAAAACCAGACCAAACTCAGCTGATGCCCACCCAAGGAGGGAGCATTTAAAATAGCCCTGGCCAGAAGGGAATCAATGATGTCAGTGGTCAAAATGAGTCCTTGCACACCTTGCCACTGTGGGCTAAAGTGTTCAGTGCTCTAAGTAAACTTGAAAGGTAGTCTAGGCCATAAGGACTGCAACTCATAGGCAAGTCCCAGTGCTGTACTGAGACCAGAGACAGTGGACTGGTGGGGGGGCACATGACCTACTAAGACACCAGCTGGAGTAACTAAGGGACTGCTGGCATCACCTCTCCCCTAATTCCAGGCTGCACAGCTTGTGGCTTCAAAAGAGACTCCTTCCTTCCGCTTGAAGACAGGAGAGAGAAGTGGAGCAGCACTTTGTTTGCATCTTGGATAGGAGTTGAGCCACAGTGGGATGGGGCACCAGTCAGAATTTTAAGTCCCCTGTTACAGGCTCTAGCTCTCACACAACTTTTCTAGACATACCATGGATGAGAAGGGAAGCCACAGCCTTGATAGGAAGGACCAGTGCTGGCAGCATTCATCACCTTCTAAGTGAAGAGCCCTTGGACCCCCAAATAACCAGCAGCAATACCCAGTACTACATCAAGGGACTTTGGTGAGCCTCTGAGAATTGCCGGCTTCAGGTGTGACTCAGCACGTTACCAGCTGTGGTGGCTATGAGGTGAAACTCCTTCTGCTTGAGAAAAGCAACTTTGTCTTACGCCTTAGGTACCAGGATGGCCACAGAAGGGTAGAGCACCAAGCAGCCTCTTGGGGTCCCAATTCCAGGATTTGACTCTTAGATGGCATCTCTAGATCTGCCCTAGGCCAGAAGAAAACCCATTGCCCTCAAGAATGCGTCCCAAGTCAAGCAGCATTCAACACAAAGTGACTTAAGAGCCCTTGGCAGTAGTCTGGCAGTATTTCTCATAGCCTGTGGTAGCAGTGGCTATAGTGTGAGGCTCCTTAGCCTTTGAAAAGGCAAAGGAAGAAGGGCAAGAACTTCTTTTTATTTGAGTGCCACCTCAGCCACAGTACAAGAGAAAACCACATAGTCCCTGACTTGCAGATGGCACCTCTCGACCTACCTGGGGCCTGGGGAAACATCACTCTGAAGGAAAGGATACAGGCCTTTGCCATGTGCTGATTGCAAAGCCCCACAGCCTTGAGGGAACATAGGAAATAGCCAAGAAGTGTCTACAGCAGGCCTTGGGTGAGACCCAGTGCTGCACTGGCTTTAGGCCTCACACAGTACAGTCACAGCGTTAGTGGCCATAGGGGTGCTTGTGTCACTCCACCCCCAGCTTTAGGTGGCTCAGAACAAAGAGAGAGACTGTTTGGGAGAAAGTAAGATAAAAGAATAAGAATCTACCTGATAAACCAAAGAATTGTCCCGAATCTTATCCAAGACCATCAGGGCTCTACAAGTCTGCAAGAATCACAATGTTACTAGGCTTGCCATGCTCCCTGAAGCAGACACAGCTTAGATCACAATACTCAAGTCCTTTCAAATACCTGGAAGGCCTTCCCAAGGACATGTACAAACAAGCCCAGACAGTGAGACTACAGAAAATACCTAACTCTTCAATGCCCAGACACTGAACAACATCTACTAGCATCAGCAACATTCAAATAAGACGACCTCACCAAATGACTAAGCCAACAGGGAACAATACTGGATAAACAGAGATATGTGACTTTTCAGATGTAGAACTCAAAATAGCTCTGTTGAGGAAACTCAAATAAATTCGATATAACAGAGAAAGAATTCAGAATTCTACCAGATAAATTTAACAAACACACTAAAATAATTAAAAACAATTGCGTAGAAAATCTGGAGCTAAAAAGTACAACTGGCATACAGAAGAAAACATCAGTCTTTTTAATAGCAGAATTGATTAAGCAGAAGAAAGAATTAGTGAGCTTGAAGATGGACTATTTGAAAGCACACAGTCAGAGGAGACAAAAGAAAAAAGAATAAAAAACAACGAAGTATGCCTATAGGATCTAGATAATAGCTTCAAAAGGACAAATCTGTGAGTAGTTGGCCTTAAAGAGGAGATAGAGAAAGAGATAAGGTAGAAAGTTTATTCAAAGGATAATAATAGAGAACTTTCCAAACCTAAGGAAAGATATCAATATCCAAGTACAAGAATGTTCTAAACACCAAGCAGATTTAACCCAAAGAAGACTACTTAAAGTCATTTAATCAAGCTTCCAAAGGTCAAGGATAAAGAAAGAATCCTTAAAGTTGCAAGAAAAAAAAGAGACAAATAACATACAATGGAGCTCCAATATGTTTGGCAGTAGACTTTTCAGTAGAAACCTTACAGGCCAGGAGGGAGTGGCATGACATATTTACAGAGCTATAGGAAAAAAGTTTTACTCTAGAATAGTATATCCAGTGAAAATATTCTTCAAACACAAAGGAAAAGAAAGATCTTCCTAGACAAAGAAAGCTAAGAAATTTTGTCAATACCAGACCTGTCCTACATGAAATGCTAAAAGGAATGCTTCAATCAGAAACAAAAGGACATTAATAAGCAATAAATAATCACATGAAGGTACAAAACTCACTGGTAATAGTAAATACACAGAAAAACATAGAATATTATAACACTACACCTGTGGTATGTAAACTACTCTTATCCTAAGTAGAAAGACAAAAAAATGAATCAATCAAAAATAATAACAGCAGTAACTTTTCAAGACATAAACAGTATAATAAGATATAAATAGGAAAAAACAACACATTAAAAAGGGGACAAAGTGAAGGCATACATTAGTTTTCTTTTTGCTTATTTGTTTGTTTAGGCAAACACATTAAAAAGGGGACAAAGTGAAGGCATACATTAGTTTTCTTTTTGCTTATTTGTTTGTTTAGGCAAACAGTGTTGTTAACAGTTTACAATACTGTGCTATAAGATAGTATTTGTAAGCCTCTTGATAACCTCAAACCAAAAAACATACACAAAAAATAAAAAGCAAGAAACCTAAATCATATCACCAGAAAAAATTACCTTCACTAAAAGAAGACCAGATGGAAAGAAAGAAGAAGAAAAAACCCAGAACAACCAGAAAACAAATTTAAAAATGGCAAGAATAAGTCCTCACTTGTCAATAATAACATTGAATGTAAATAGATTAAACACTTCAATCCAGACACAGAGTGGCTGAATTGAAGAAACAAGATCTACTGATCCGTTGCCTACAAGAAATACATTTCACCTATAAAGGCACACATAGATTAAAAATAAAGGGATGGAAAAAAGATATTCCATGTCAATAGAAACTCAAAAAGACCGGAACTTCCCAGACTTACATCAGAAAAAGTAGATTTCAAGACAAAAGCTATAAGAACAGGCAAAGCAGGTCACTATATAATAGTAAAGGGGTAAATTCAGCAAGAAGATATAACAATTTTAAATGTATATGCACCCAACACTGGAGCACCCAGATGTATAAAGCAAATAGTATTAGAGCTAAACAGAGAAATGGACTCCAATACAATAGTAACTGGAGACTTCAACACCTCACTTTCAGCACTGGACAAATCTTTCAGACAGACTATTAACAAAGACATATCAGACTTAATCTGCACTATAGGCCAAATGAATCTAATAGATATTTACAGAACCTTTCATCCAATGGCTGCAGAATACACATTCTTTTTCTCAGCATATGGATCATTTTCAAGGTTAGACCACATACTAGGTCACAAAACAAGTCTTAAAAACATTAAAAAGAAATTGAAGGCTGGGCACAGTGGCTCACACCTGTAATCCAGTACTTTGGGAGGTCGAGGCAGGTGGATCACTTGAGGTCAGGAGCTCAAGACCAGCCTTATTAACATGGTGAAACCCCATCGCTACTAAAAATAAAAAAATTAGCGGGGCATGGTGGCAGGTGCCTGTAATCCCAGCTACTCAGGAGGCTGAGGAAGGAGAATCACTTGAACCCAGGAGGCAGAGGTTGTAGTGGGCTGAGATCACACCATTGCACTCCAGCCTGGGAGACAAAGTGAAACTCAGGCTCAAAATAAAAATAAAAATTGAAATAATATCCAACAGCTTCTCTGATCACAATGGAATAAAATTAGAAATTAATAACAAGAGAAATTTGGGAAACTATACAAATACATTGAAATTAAACAGTATGCTCCTACATGACTAGGAGATTAATGAAGACACTAAGAAGAAAATTTAAAAATTTATTGAAACAAATGATAAAGGAAACACAATATACTACAACCTATGGGATACAGCTAAAGCAGCCCTAAGATGGAAGTTAATAGCCATAAGTACCTACATGAGAAAAGAAAAAAAAATTCAAATAAACAATCTAACAAAGCATCTTAAAAAAACTAGAAAAGCAAGAGAAAGACAAATTCAAAATTAGTGGAAGAAAAGAAATAATAAAAAGAAATAATAAACAAATAAAACAAAAATACAAAAGATAAATGAAACAAAAAGTTGGCATTTTGAAAAGTTAAACCAAACTGACAACCTTTATCTAGACTAACTAAGAAAAAAACAAAGATACAAACAAATAAAATCAGAAGAGAAAAAGGAGTCATTACAATTTATGCTGCAGAAATTCAAAGGATCATTAGAGGCTACTATGACCAATTATATGTCAATAAATTGGAAAGCCTAGAAGAAATGAACAAATTTCTGGGCACATAAAATCTACCAAGATTGAACCAGGAAGAACTCCAAAATCTGAAGCAATCAGTAATATGTAACAAGATTGAAGACCTAACAAAAAGTCTCCTAGAAAAGAAAAGCACAGAACCTGATGGCTTCACTGCTGAATCATGCCAAACATTTACAGAAGAAATAATGCCAATCCTACTCAAACTATTCTGAAAAATAGAGGACAAGAGAATACTTCCAAACTCATTTTTCAAGGCCAGAATTACCCTGATACCAAAACCAGACAAAAACACATGAAAAAAAAAAAAAACTACAAGTCAGTATCTCTGATGATTGCTGATGCAAAAATCCTCAACAAAATACTAAAACTGAATTCAACAATATATTAGAAAGATCACTCATCATGTTCAAGTGGGATTGACTCCTGGGATGCAAGGATCATCCAACACATGCAACTCAATTAATGTGATACATCATATCAACAACATAAAGGATAAAAACCATTTGATCATTTCAATTGATACTGAAAAAGCATTTGATAAAACTCAACATTCCTTCATGATAAAAACCCTAAAAAATTTTGTATAAAAGAAACATACTTTACCACAATAAAAGCCATATACAACAGACCCACAGCTAGTATCATGTTGAATGGAGAAAAACTGAAAGCTTTTCCTTTAAGATCTAGTACATGACAAGTATGCCTACTGTCACTGCTATATTCAGCATGGTACTGGAAGTCTTAAGTACAGTAATCAGATGAGAGAAAGAAATAAAAGGCATCCAAATTGGGAAGAAGTCAAATTATCCTTGTTTGCAGATAATACGATCTTATATTTGGAAAATCCTAAAGACTCCACCAAAAAACTATTCAGTAAAGTTGCGGGATACAAAACTAACATACACAAGTCAGCAGCATTTCTATATACTAACAGTGAACAATGTGAAAAAGAAATAAAAAATGTAATCCCATTTATAGTAGCCACAAATAAAATTTAATACCTAGGAATTAACGAAAGACCTGATAAATCTCTATAATGAAAACTATAAAACACTGATGAAAAAATTGAAGAAGACACCAAAAACTGGAAAGGTATTTTATGTTCATGAATTAGAAGACTCAATATTGTTAAAATGTCTATACTACCCAAAGGAATCTACAGATTCAATGCAATCCCTATCAAAATAATAATGACATTCTTCACAGAAATAGAAAAAAAATTTCTAAAATTTATGTGGAACCATAAACACCCAGAATAGCTAAAGAGCTAACCTAAGCAAAAAGAACAAAACTGGAAGAAAATCACATTACGTGATTTCAAATTATACACAGAGCTATAGTAACCAAAATAGAATGGTACTGGCAAAAAAACAAACCCATAGACCAATGGAGCAGAACAGAGAACCCAGGAACAAATCCTCACACCTACAGTGAACTCATTTTTGACAAAGGTGCCAAGAACATACACTGAGGGAAAGACAATCTCTTCAATAAATGGTGCTGAGAAAACTGGTTATCTATATGCAGAAGAATGAAACTAGGCCCCTATCTCTTGTCATACACAAAAATCAAATCAAGATGGATTAAAGACTTAAATCTAAGACTTCAAACTATCAAGCTACTACAAGAAAACAGTGGGAAAAATCTCCAGGACATTAATTTGGGCAAAATTTTTTTAAGCAAATCCCACGAGCACAGAAAATCAAAGTAAAAATGGATAAATGTGATCACATCAAGTTTAAAAGCTTCTGCATAGAAAGGAAACAATCAGCAAAGTGAAGAGATAATCCTCAGAATGGGAGAAAATATTGCAAACTCCAGCTGACAAAAGATTAATAATCAGAATATATAAGGAGTTTCCTAAATCTATAGGGAAAAAAATCAAATAATCCAATCAAAAAATGGGCAAAAGATTTGAACAGACATTTCTCAAAATAAGACATACAAATAGCAAACAGGCATATGAAAAAGTGCTCAACATCATTGATCATCATAGATGTGCAAATCAAAACTACAATGAGTTATCTTACCTCAGCTAAAATGGCTTATATCTAAAATAAAAGAAATAACAAAGCCTGGCGAAAAGGGAACCCTTGTACACTGTTAGTGGGAATGTAAATTAGCACAACTGCTATGGAGAACAGTTCAGGGGTTCCTTAAAAAACTAAATATTGAGCTACCATATGATCTAGCAATCCCACTGATGAATATATATCCAAAAGAAAGAAAATCAGTATATTGAAGAGATATCTGTACTCCTATGTTTGTTGCAGCACTGCTCACATTTGGAAGCAACTTAAGTGTCCATCAACAGATGAATGGATAAAGAAAATATGGTACTTATACACATGGAGTAATATTCAGCTGTTAAAAAGAATGAGATCCTGTCATTTGCAATAACATGGATGGAAATGAAGGTCATTATGTTAAGTGAAATAAGCCAGGCACAATAAAGACAAACATCACATGTTCTTACTTATTTGTGGAATCTAAAAATTAGAACACAATTGAACTCATGAACACAGAAAGCAGAAAGATGGTTACCAGAGGCTGGGTAGGATAGTGGGAGGGTTGGGGGTAGGGATGGCTAATGGATAGCAAAAAATTGAATGCATAGGACCTGCTATTTGATAGCAAAACAGGGGGACTATAGTCAATAATAACTTAATGGTATATATTTTAAAATAACTAAAAAAGTGGAATTGGATTGTTTGTAACACAAATAAAAAATGCTTGACAGAATTGATGCCCCATTTTCCATGATGTGATTATTTCACATTGCATGCCTGTATCAAAACATCTCATGTACTGCATAAGTAAATACACCTACTATGTACCCACAAAAGTTAAATATTAAAAAATTAAAAATAAATAAAAAGTGGGAAAAGGACATGAACAGACACTTTTCAAAAGAAGACATTTATGCAGCCAACAAGCATTTGAAAAAATGCTCAACATCACTAACCATTAGAGAAATGCAAATCAAAACCATAATGAGATACTATCTCATACCAGTCAGATAACTATTATTAAGTCAAAAAATAACAGATGCTGGCAAGGTTGTGTAGAAAAGGCAATGCTTATACACTGCCAGTGGGAATGTAAACTAGTTCAACCACTGTGGTAAGCAGTTAGGTGATTTCTCGGAGAACCTAAAACAGAATTACCATTTGACCCAGCAGTCTCATTATTGGGTAGATATCCAAAGAAATATAAATTGTTCTGTCATAAAGATATATATGCATGTGTGTGTTAATCACAGCACTCTTCACAATAGCAATTCAACCTAAATGCCCCTCAGTGGTAGACTGGATAAAGAAAATATAGTACATATATACCACGGAAGACTATGCAGCCAGAAAAAGAATGAAATCATGTTCTTTTCAGCAACATGGATGGAGCTGGAGGCCACTATCCTAAGCAAACTAATGCAGGCATAGAAAATCAAATACCACATGTTATTACTTATAAGTGGAAGCTAAAGAATGAGTACATATGTGCATGAAGAAAGAAAGAACAGATACTGAGGCCTACTTGAGGGTGGAGGATTGGAGGAGGTTGAGGATTGAAAACTATTTATCAGGTACTATGCTTATTACATGAGTCACGAAATAATTTATACACCAAACCCCTACAACACATAATTTACCTATATAGCAAAACTGCATATGTACCCCTGAACCTAAAATAAAAATTAAAAAAAAAAAAAGATAGTGAATACCAAAAAAAAAAAAAAAAGACTCTGGTATTTACACTAGACAGAAGAGGGAACTATTTTTCCCTTAAAACTATAGTATTTTCTTTCCTTTTTTCTTTTCTTCTTCTTATTCTGTTGTTTTGTTTTGTTTTTGTTTGTTTGTTTGTTGTTGTTGTTGTTGTTTTGAGACAGGGCTCACTCTATCAACTAGGCTAGAGTACAGTGACACCATCTTGGCTCACCGCAACCTCCATCTCCCAGGTTCAAGTGATTCTCATGCCTCAGCCTCCAGAGTAACTGGGACTACAGGCACACACCACCATGCCTGGCTAGTTTTTGTATCTTCATTTAGCAGAGACAGGGTTCCACCATGTTGGCCAGGCTGCTCACAAATGCCTCAGCCTCCCAAAGTGCTGGGATTACAGGTGTAAGCCACCACGCCCAGTCTAGCCTATTGTCTTTTCTAGTTGTGCTATACATTAGAGATGTAAAGGCATTAGAAAATAATGCTAGTGTTAAATAAGTTTAAAACCATCTCAAAAGCCTTTTTAGGGTTTTTCCAAGAGATCTAGAGCAGATATGTCATTATATATCTCCATTAAACTGAAAATTCTTACTTTCAGGTAGAGATGAAAATCCTGAATTGACCAAATTGCTCATAAACTCTTCTAAATTCACTGTCCCATCCTCTGAAAGAAAATGCAAACCAGAGGACATAGAAAAATAAATAATCACATATAAGAAACAGGCAACTATAATATAATTGCTATATTGAGAAATAATTTATAGATATGGCTTTGAAATTGAGATATATATTCAATCAAAAAGACAGGTGCATACATATCATTCAGACACATGTATGTATACTCATCCTCCATAGATTTTTCTGCTGCATGCTGCTACTGAAAATAACTAGAACACAACTGACAATAACTAGAACCCAGATGAATGCAGAGGTACAAGAAAGCCTTGATAATCTATGAATCAGAAAACCTCTTCAGAATTCTTGAAACACTCAGAATCATGTTATCTAAGATAAAGGATACCTAGAAATATATTAAATACTCACCACTGAGAGCCACATTGTTCAGTGTTCTTTGAATCACATCTTGGGGTAATGGAACTCCTACATTTTCCATTATGAGGCCTAGGTCATCAGGGTTAGCTACATTTTTCTTAATGAAAGCCAGAACTTTCAAGGAGTCTTCTGTTTCTATGGCAAAAAAAAAAAAAAAAATCCACAATACAGGAAAACTTCTTAAACACTCAAATATTATTAGTAGGTCCTGAAAGATAGTAATAACTACTGCTACTACTACCTAATGAGTACTATCTGAGCTTGCCAGGCACAAGCAAGCTCATCTCAGAGATTATATGTATCATCTCATTTAATCCCACAAAAGCTCTGTGAAGTCAGTACCAATATTTCCCTATTTAAGAGACAAGAAAACCTAGCCTGAAAGAGGCTATTCTGGCCTAGCATGGTGGCTCATGCCTACAATCCCAGCACTTTAGGGGGCCAAGGTGGGTGGATCACCTGAGGTTGGGAGTTTGAGATCAGCCTGGTCAACATGGTGAAACTCCGTCTCTACTAAAAATACAAAAATTAGCCAGCTATGGTGGCAGGCATCTGTAATTCCAGTTACTTGGGAGGCTGAGGCAGGAGAATCACTTGAACCCAGAGGTGGAGGTTGCAATGAGCCAGCCCGAGCCATTACACTCCACTCTGTGCAACAAGAGTGAAACACTGACTAAAAAAAAAAAAAAAAAAAAGAGGCTAAGAGGCTATCCTGCCTAAGAATCCATAGATACTAAGTATGAAATCAAGTCTGAAGTCCAGGGTATCTGATGTTACAGGCAGAATGTTTAACCATTATGCTAACCAAGCCATTGCAGATATTTAAATCTGAAATTTAAGAATGATTACATAAAAAGAAAACTCAGAAACTCTGCTTATTCTCTTCTCTATCATATCTGAGGCTGAGAATTCTATTAAAGATATGATAACTATCTTAAATTAATTATTTTACCTAAAATAGGTAGTCATAATTTAATATGACTATTATCAATTTTTTTAATTTAGAGGATTACTTACATCCATCAACACATATATACAAAAATGTCCCCCAAATAATGGAAAGCTTGGGACGAACATTTAACTACCAAAAAAGATAATATTTAATTTGGAAAGTACCATGGGTAAATTATTCTTCCAAGTAAAAAAAAATGTTAAGCATTATATTATGATGAACACCATTTTATCATAAAGATTAACCCAGTAAGAGTTTAAGCTTATGAACCACATAACTAGGGAAGTCTTATAGGCCCCAATTAGAAAACCAAGGATTAAGGAAAAACTATTTCATCCACTGAAAACACTTAATATCTTAAACAATTTCATTTTGTAGCTACCTAAATTGGGTCTTTTGAATTCAGTTTTGTTTCAATTTAGAAAACATTTAGAAAGAGTTTAGAAAACATTAAGCATTTAAACTCTTCTTAAAAACACTGGCTGCTCCAAGGAGACTCAGGGAATCCAAAATAGTTGTGAATTTGCTAATTAAATTAGCCAAAGCTTTAAAGAGACCCAGAGGTTCGACAGACTTTTTTTTTATGTTGAGGATGCCAGTTAATTAAATATATTAAAAACAGATTACATACAATCCCTTATGGCTGGGTAGTGGAGTACTGAAAGAATACCATAAAGGAAGTGTATATGTTTCAGCATGTTCCTATATGTTTCTAAATGTTTCCACAGTGAATTGTCTCATGTTAAAATCTCATTTTTTAAAAAAAATATATATTGTATTGCATTTTAGGTTTTGGGGTACATGTGAAGAACATGCAGGATTATTGCATAGGTACATACATGGCAATGTTGTTTGCTACCTTCCTCCCCATCACCTATAGCTGGCATTTCTCCCCATGTTATCCCTCCCCAACATCTTCTGGTACACCAATCAGGCGTAGATTAGGTCTTTTGATGTAATCCCATATTTCTTGAAGGCTTTGTTCATTTCTTTCACTCTTTGTTCTCTTTTCTTGCCTTCTCATTTTATTTCATTGATTTGATCTTCAATCTCTGATATCCTTTCTTCTGCTTGATCTATTTGGCTATTGAAACTTGTGTATGCTTCATAAAGTTCTTATACTGTTTTTTTCAGCTCCATCAAGTCATTTATGTTCTTCTCTAAGCTGGTTATTCTAGTTAGTTATCCCTCCCCAACTCCCCACACTCCACTGTTCCTCCCCTAGTTCCCCCCAACAGACCTCACTGTGTGATGTTTAAAAGATCAACAAAATAGACAGACGACTAGCCAGATTAATAAAAAAGAAAAGAGAGAAGAAACAAATAGATGCAATAAAAAACGATAAAGGGGATATCACCACAGATTCCACAGAAATGCAAACTACTATCAGAGATTACTACAAACAACTCTATGCACATAAACCAGTAAATCTGGAAGAAATGGATAAATTCCTGGACACATGCACCCTCCCAGGCCTAAACCAGGAAGAAGTCTAAACCCTGAATAGACCAATAACAAGGGTTGAAGTTGAGGCAGCAATTAATAGCTTACCAACCAAAAAATGCCCAGGTCCAGATGGGTTCACAGCCGAATTCTACGAGACATACAAAGAGAAGCTGATACCACTCCTTCTGAAACTATTCCAAACAATCCAAAAAGAGGGAATCCTCCCCAAATCATTTTATGAGACCAACATCATCCTGACACCAAAACCCGGCAGAGGCTCAAAAAGAAAAGAAAACTTCAGGCCAATATCCATCATGAACACAGATTCAAAAATCCTCAATAAAATACTGGCAAACCGATTGCAACAGCACATCCAAAAGCTTATCCATCACCAACAAGTAGGCTTCATCCCGGGGATGCAAGGCTGGTTCAACATACACAATTCTATAAACGTAATTCACCACTTAAACAGAACCAAAGACAAAAACCACATGATTATCTCAATAGATGCAGAGAAGGTCTTTGACAAAATTCAACAGTGCTTTATGCTAAAAACTCTCAATAAATTAGGTATTGCTGGAACGTATCTCAAAATAATAAAAGCTATTTATGACAAACCCACAGTCAATATCATACAGAATGGGCAAAAACTTGAGGCATTCCCTTTGAAATCTGGCACTAGATAAGGATGCCCTCTCTCACCACTCCTATTCAATATAGTATTGGAAGTTCTAGCCAAAGCAATCAGGCAAGAAAAAGAAATAAAAGCATATTCAATTAGGAAAGGAGGAAGTCAAATTGTCTCTATTTGCAGATGACATGACTGCATATTTAGAAGACCCTATTGTCTCAGCCCCAAATATCCTTAAACTGATAAGCAAGTTCAGCAAAGTCTCAGGATACAAAATCAATGTGCGAAAATCACGAGCATTCCTATACATCAATAACAGACTTAAAGAGAGCCAAATCAAGAACTACCATTCACTATTGCTACAAAGAGAATAAAATACCTAGGAATACAACTAACAAAGGATTTGAAGGACCTCTTCAAAGAGAACTACAAACCACTGCTCAAGGAAATAAGAGAGGACACAAACAGATGGAGAAACATTCCATACTCATGGTTAGGAAGAAATAATACTGTGAAAATGGCCATATTGCCCAAAGTAATTTATAGATTCAATGCTATCCCCATCAAGCTACCAATGACCTTCACAGAACTGGAAAAAATCACCTTAAACTTCATATGGAACCAAAAGAGAGCCTGCATAGTCAAGTCAATTCTAAGCAAAAAGAAGAAAGCAGGAGGCATCACGCTACCGGACTTCAAACTATACTACAAGGCTGCAGTAATCAAAACAGCATGGTACTGCTACCAAAACAGAGATGTAGACCAATGGAACAGAACAGAGGCCTCGGAGGCAATGCCACACATCTACAATCATCTGATCTTTGACATACCTCACAAAAACAAGCAATGTGGAAAGGATTCCCTGTTTAATGAATGGTGATGGGAAAACTGGCTAGCCATGTGCAGAAAGCAGAAACTGGACCCCTTCTTGACACCTTACACTAAAATTAACTCCAGATAGATTAAAGACTTAAACATAAGACCTAACACCATAAAAACCTTAGAAGAACGCCTAGGCAAAACCATTCAGGACATAGGCATAGGCAAGGACTTCATGATTAAAAAACCAAAAGCATTGGCAACAAAAGCCAAAATAGATCTAATTAAATTCCAGAGCTTCTGCACAGCAAAAGAAACAGTCATTAGAGTGAACTAGCAACCAACAGAATGGGAAAAAATTTTTGTAAGCTACACATCTGACAAAGGACTTATATCCAAAATCTACAAAGAACTAAAACAGATTTACAAGAAAAAACCAAACAAGCCCATTCAAAAGTGGGTGTAGGATATGAACAGACACTTTTCAAAAGAAGACATATATGAGGCCAACAAACATATGAAAAAATGCTCATCATCCCTGGTCATTAGAGAAATGCAAATCAAAACTACATTGAGATACCATCTCACGCCAGTTAGAATGGCGAACATTAAAAAATCTGGAGACCACAGATGCTGGAGAGGATATGGAGAAATAGGAACACTTTTACACTGTTGGTGGGAGTGTAAATTAGTTCAACAATTGTGGAAGACAGTGTGGCGATTCCTCAAGGACCTAGAAAGAGAAATTCCATTTGACCCAGCAATCCCATTACTGGGTATATATCCAAAGGATTATAAATTGTTCTGTTATAAAGACATATGCACACGAATGTTCATCGCAGCACTGTTTACAATAGCAAGACTTGGAACCAACCCAAATGCCCATGAATGATAGATTGGACAAGGAAAATGTGGCACATATACACCAATGGAATACTATTCAGCCATAAAAAACGATGAGTCTGTGACCTTTGTAGGGACATGGATGAACTTGGAAACCATCATTCTCAGCAAACTGATACAAGAACAGAAAATAAAACACCATGTTTTCACTCATAGGCGGGTGCTGAAGAATAAGAACACATGGACACAGGGAGGGGAGCATCACACATTGAAGTTTGTAGAGGGGACTAGGGGAAGGACAGTAGTGGGTAGCGAGTTGGGGAGGGATAACATGGAGAGAAATGCCAGAGATAGGTGATGGGGATGGAGGCAGCAAACCACATTTCTATGTATGTACCTATGCAACAATCCTGCATTTTCTTTACATGTACCCTACAACCTAAAATGCAATATATATATATATATATAAAATTCTCACTCACTTGAACCTTCAGTAAAATACAGCATTTGCATCAACTGATTCAGGCAATCTTTTAAGTTCACTTTCTCCTCTTCTGAAAATGGAACATAAAGGAATAAATAACATTTGATCAAAAGATACAAAGCAATAGCATTAGAAGATAAACATGCCTACTTAATCTTTAAGGCTAAAATGTTTTTCTAACTCTGATTCTGCTATACATATCTCAGAATAACTATGAAAAGGAATATGATTATGATGACTCTTGTGGTCATTTTTGTTATAATGTCAATGCACATTTTATGGATTTTATACACGCCTTAACCAGCTGGGACAACTGTTTTGGTATGTTTCCTCTCTCATATTATATGATCTTGTCAGTATTACAAGTCCTATAACTGCCTATATTTCATGGAAGACAGTTTATCTGCCAGAAAATGTCTTATAAACCAAACTCAACCATAATATCTAAAGAAGACTATGCTTATAAGCAAAGATATATTAGTAAAGGAAGTGTGCGATATTTAGCTTTCTACCAGGCATATGCTTGGGACTTAGAAAGAAAAAGAACAGTTCAAGGCTCTGCATGTAAACTAAACATTCCATTGGCAGGATTCTAAAAACCCCAGCATAACCCTTTGAGAATTCTAGGGAAATCCAACTGATTGTGTGCATCAGCACACTAAGGATTAGGTCTTTGTTTAATGGGCTTGAAATAGCTTCACAGCTTCTGACCAGTAAGAACCTGCGATTCAAATCTCAGGAGGCAAACAAATAGGATAAAGAGAGGCGTATTATATTTTCCTAGGATACTCAATCTGAAGATAATCTAGAACAAATTCTCATTCAGCCCTAAAAGCAAAAATCTAGTGTTGTACTCATTACATTTGATTCCTAATCACTTAAGCTCTTTGGATTATGAGTGAAAGTAAACACAAGCTTTCTGTGTTTAATAAATGACTCAGAAGTACAGCTCTTTTAGAATTTGTCTAGCAGGCTGTCTGCGTTTTGCCAGAAAGCACTTAAAATTTTTTCAAAAAATAAATAAATGACTCAGAAGAGGAAATACATACTATCCACACAAATGGATCCAAGCACCTCCTGTAATTCTTCCTCTGGAAAATAAATCCCCAGGCCTTTCAGTACAGAATTAACATCATCAGCATCAAGTTTTTCATTGGTGACTTTGTCTAAGGCCTTTGCAAGTTTGTTAACCTCTATCAAGAGAAAATAGAAAATATTTTCAGTTTAGCTACAGTCACATTCTAAATAATAAAACTACAGCTCAAAAATTAGCATAGATACCTGACATCTTTAATTTAAAGATGATATATCACAGTGCAATCCTTAAATACTCAGGGGAGGAATCATTCAAAACTTCATCATCAAAAAATAATCCTTGATAATACTTTTGGTATGTGCCCTTACAGCATTTTTATGTTTTAATGATATTTATTTAATACTCTTTAATGGCAAGCTTTGTTTCACTTAGCAAGGTATCGTGACCATGTTCCCTTTCAACATACTATTCTACCAGCATCATTTTAAATGATTGTATAGTATTCCACTGCATGAATATATCCTATCTTTCTAAACCAAAATTTAATTGTTATCATAAATGGAATCCTGATGATAAATTTTCTTAAACATGCATCTGTTCACTAAGGGTTTTTTCTTAACATAAATTTCTGAAGTTAAATGGGGTGCACATTTTCAAGGCCTTTGAGATGTATTGCCAAATAATGAAAGAAAATGGCCACTTTACCATATCCTTTCTAACTTCAACTTATTCTTTCTTCTTTTCTTATTCTTTTGAAAGAGTTTCTAAATGACAATACCAATTCTTCCCTCCAATACCTCCCCCCAAAAAACATTCCTTTAGGAATCAAATTACATTTATAAATTAATGTTGAGAAGTGGCCTTAGTAAAATATGTGAAATCCATCAATAAAATGTTTCTCCATTTATTCAAATCATCTTTTTCAGCTATCAGCTCTATGACAACGACTTTCAAATGTTTCTATCACTGAACTCATCCAAATTTTAGTTCATGTTTGTTTCCTACCTAAATGTTACTCTTTCTTCTTCTGCATCTTCCTTCAAAGCTTTCCTCCAATTTTTCCTAAGACTTTCACTTTCACCTGAACTCCTAAAATAATGTGTAACCACTCATTTGATCTTTTGGTATATTAGTTATATTTTTTGTAAATGGCTTATTTTTCCAGCTGGAGTTTAATATCCTTGTGGTCTACTCCTATACCATGCATATTTGTATTAAATATATGTATACTAATCATATTAACTTGTGATTACAGTATAAGATCAATTTTCAACTAAACTAGCAAACTATAATACATTAAAAAGAAAATCCCTGAACTTGGAGTCTAATATTTTCTGTGGGATCCTGGGTAAGGTACAGTCTCTTTAAGCTTCACTTTTCTCATTCTTGATTATAAGAAACCTACTTAACAGAGTAGTCATGAAGAATAAACTATGTGAAATAAATTATATGAAAGTGTTTGGTAAAACATCAAATACTATACAAATGTGTTATTATTTGCTAACAAAATAATATGATATTATTTGAAACCAAACAAAATAAAACACATCTTTAGGAGATTATAATGTAAAACTATAGATATTTTTGCCCTGAAATCCTTTTTTAGACTAAAATAAGAGTAGGAGAATGGTTTTGGTAAGTCCATAAATCATTAGGCTATTAACTTATTAAGCGAATTTGAGATTTTCAAAATTATACTCAAAAGTTAGGGATATATTTCACAGAGTAGAGCCATCACATGATGCCATGAAATGTATCTTGGTGCCATAGTCAAGAAGACAACACCAAGTTGGATGAATCAATGATTCCAGTAAGTTAACATATATATCTCCATATGAAAAATTCATGGAGCAGCTGCCAAGATGGCTGAATGGAAATAGCTCTGCTCTGTGGCTCCCACCAAGAAGGATGAAAATGGAGAGTGAATTCTGCATCTTCATTTGAGGTACTAAGGTTCTCTTATTGGTACTGACTACGTGGTTGGTGCAACCCATGGGAAGCAAGGAAAAGCAGGGTGGAGTGAGGGCCCACCTGGGAGTTTCACAGGGGAAAATGGAGTTCCCTCTCCCAGCTGAGAAAGGCAGTGAGGGAATGTGCTACTCCTCCCCTGAAAACCATGCTTTTCCTACAGATCCTTGCAACCTGCAAATCAGGAGGTCCCCTCGTGAGCCCAAGCCACAAGGGACTTGAGTCCCAAGCACAGAGCTGTGCAGACTCACAGCAGCTGCTCAGGCAGCAAGCACTGACAAGCGTTTCCACATACTGGGAACTCTGGTGAGGCAGTAGATCTGTCATCCAAGTGGCCTCACTCAGTGGGCTCCACTCCCATGGAACCCCACAAGCTAAAGCCCACTGGCTTGGAATCCCTGCCAGCCAATGCAACAGGCTGGAGACCACCTAAGAGCACCAAGTTCTGAGGTGGAGGAGGAGCAGCCATCACCACTGCAGCTCCAGTTGGCCATTTTCCCCTGCCACAGGTGCCAGCAAGACTGGGCAATTTGGATGGGAGCAATTCCCCACCGTGCAGCACAGTGGCTGGATCAGTTCATGGTCAGACTACTTCTTTAAGCAGGACCCCAAGCCACTCCTCTTCACCAGTGGGGGACCTCCCTGCAGGAATTTCAACATCCCCAGCCAGGAGTTTATGGACAGGATTCTGATACATCCCTTAGAGGAGCCCCTAGGAGGAGGGACAGCTATAGTATTGTACATCAGTGGTCTTTAGTCTTTTCTGCCTACTGACTCTGGAGAGTCAGGGCAGTCTGAACAAGGGAGATCCCCTGCAGTGCAGCACACCCACTCCACCAATGGGCAGCCGGACTCCTTATTTAAGCAGACGCCTGAACGCACTCTTCCTGACTGGGTGAGACCTCCTAACAGGAGTCTCCAGACACCTCATAGGGGAGAGTTCCCACTGGCATTAGTTTGGTGCCTCTCTGGGACAGAGCTACCAGAGGAAGGAGGAGGCTGCCATCATCACTGTTCTGCAGCCTCCACTGGTGATACCTCCAGGGGCAGGAAGGACCCAGGCAAATAAGGTCTGGAGTGGATGCCCAGCAAACCACAGCAGCCCTATGGAAGAGGGTCCTGACTACTAAAAGAAAAACAAACAGAAAGCAACAATAACAACCACAACATCAATGAAAAAGTCTCCACGAAAACCCCAACCAAGGTCAGCAGCCTCAAAGATCAAAAGTAGATAAACCTATGAAGATAAGAAAGAATCATTGCAAAAAGGCTGAAAACTCAAAAAGCCAGAGTGCCTCTTCTCCTCCAAATGACCACAACACTTCTCAAACAAGGGCACAGAACTGGTCTGAGGTTAAGATGGATGAATTGACAGAAGTAGGCTTCAGAAGATGGGTAAAAACAAACTTTGCTGAGATAAAGGAGTATGTTCTAACTCATTGCAAAGAAGTTAAGAACCATGATAAAAACATTACAGGAGATGTTAACCAGAATAACCAGTTGAGAGAGAAACATAAATGACCTGATGGAGTTGAAAACACAACACGAGAACTTCACAATGCAAATGCAAGTATTAATAGCCAAACAGAACAAGTGAAAGAAAAGATATTAGAGCTTGAAAACTATTTTGCTAAAACAGGGCATGCAGACAAGATTAGAGAAAACAAAATGAAAAGGAATGAACAAAACCTCTGAGAACTATGAGATGATGTTAAAGGACTGAACCTACAACTGATTGAAGTACCTGAAAGAAGCCAGGGAGAACAGAACCAAGTTGGAAAACACACTTTAGAATATCATCCAGGAGAATTTCCCCAACATAGCAAGACAGGCCAACATTCAAGCTTAAGAATACAGAGAACTCCAGTAAGATGCTTCATGAGAAGATTAACTCCAAGGCATATAATCATCAGATTCTCCAAAGTAGAAATGAAGAAAACATTGTTAAGGGCAGCCAGAAAGAAAGGTGGTTACTCGCAAAGGGAAGCCCATCAGACTAACAGCTGATCTCTCTGTAGAAACCAGATCAAACACCACATGTTCTCACTCATAGGTGGGTGTTGAACAATGAGAACACATGGACACAGGGAGGGGAGCACTACACACTGGGGTCGGTTGGGGGGAAATAGAGGAGGGACGGTGGGGGGTGGTGAGCTGGGGAGAGATAGCAAGGAGAGAAATGCCAGATGTAGGTGATGGGGAGGAAGGCAGCAAATCACACTGCCACGTGTGTACCTATGCAACAATTTTGCATGTTCTTCACATGTACCCCAAAACCTAAAATGCAATAAAATAAATAAATGGGGGAAAAAAAAGAAACTCTACAAGCCAGAAGAGAGTGGGGGCCAATATTTGACATTCTTAAAGAAAATAATTTTCAACCCAGAATTTCATATCCAGCCAAACTAAGCTTCATAAGTGAAGGAAAATCTTTTTCAGACAAGCAAGTGCTGAAGAATCTGTCACTACTAGGCCTGCTTTGCAAGAGCTCCTGAAGCACACACTAATATATATGGAAAGGAAAAAACCATTATGAGCCACTACAAAAACACACTGAAGTACACAGACGAATGATACTATGAAGCAACTACATAAACAGGTCTGCAAAATAACAAGCTAGTGTCATGATGACAAGATCAAATTAACACTTAACAATATTAATCTGAAATGTAAATGGGCTAAATGATCCAATTAAAATACATAGAATGGCAAGCTAGATAAAGACTCAAGATCCATCAGTGTGCTGTATTCAAGAGACCCATCTCACATGCAAAGACACAAATAGACTCAAAAAAAAGGATGAAGTAAAATTTACCAAGCAAATGAAAAACAGAAAAAAAGCAAGGGATGCAATCCTAGTTTCTGATAAAACAGACTTTAAACCAACAAAGATCAAAAAAGACAAAGAAGGGTACATAATGGTAAAGGGTTCAATTCAACAAGAAGACATAACTATCCTAAATATATATGTACCCAATAAAGGAGCACCCAGATTTATAAAATAAATTCTTAGAGACCTACAAAGATATACAGACTCCCACACAATAACAGTGGGAGACTTTAATATCCCCTTGTCAACATTAGACCATCAAGGGATTAAATTAACAAAGATATTCAGGGCTTGAATTCAGCTCTGGATCAAGTGGACCTGATAAATATCTACAGAACTCTCCAGGCAAAACAAACAGAATATACATTCTTCTCGGCACCACATGACATGTACTCTAAAATTGACCACATAATTGGAAGTAAATCATTCCTCAGCAAATGTAAAAGAACTGAAATCACAATAAACAGTCTCTCAGACCACAGCACAATCAAATTAGAACTCAAGATGAACAAACTCACTCAAAATCACACCACTACATGGAAATTGAACAACCTGCTCCTGAATGACTCCTGGGTAAATAATAAAATTAAGGCAGAAATCAAGAAATTCTTTGAAATTCTTTCATTTTTTATATTTTTTTCAATATATAAAAAAAGTATATATTTTATACTTTTATAAAAATATAAATATAAAATTATTTATATTTCATGCATGCTGGGCTTCATACCTAGGTGATAGGTTGATAGGTGCAGCAAACAACCATGGCACATGTTCATCTATGTAACAAACCTGCTCATCCTGCACATGTACCATGGAAATTAAAATATAAATAAATTTTTTTGAGACAGAGTCTTGCTCTGTTGCCCAGGCTGGAGTGCAGTGGCACAATCTTGGCTCACTGCAACCTCCACCTCCCAGATTCAAGTGATTCTCGTACCTTGGCCTCCTGAGTAGTTGGGACCACAGGTGCCAGCCACCACACCCAGCTAATTTTTTATTAAAAACGGGGTTTCACCATGTTGGCCAGAGCTGGTCTTGAACTCCTGACCTCAAATGATCTACCCACCTTGGCCTCCCAAAGCACTGAGATTACAGGTGTGAACAACTGCAACTGGTCCACAATTAAATACTTTAAAAAAAAAAAAGAACATACGATTATCCAGCCCTAAAAACTAATTAAAAAAAAAAAAAGAAACATTCACATATTCTGTATACAGCTATTAAAAATCTAAGAAAGCTCTTTGTGCCCTGAATTAAACAAATATCCAAAATATATTGTTATTGTTTAATGAAAAATATCAAGGACACAGTATGCTTGTATTTGTGTAAAATTAACATGGAGGAAAAATGCATATTCATATTTACTTCAGTGTTCATAAAAATCTCCAAATGCAGCCAAGTAATCCCAGCAATTTGAGAGGCTAAGGTTGGCAGATTGTTTGAGCCCAGGATTACGAGACCAGCCTGGGCAACATGGCAAAGCCCCATCTCTACAAAAAATAAAACAATTAGCTGGGCATGGTGGTGCATACTTGTGGTTACATTTACTCAGGAAGCTGAGGCAGGCGGATGCGTGAGGCTAGGAGGTTGATATTGCAGTGAGCTATGATCACACCACTGCACTCCAGCCTGGAAGACAGAGAAAGACCATTCCCCTAACCCACCCCCAAAAATCTCCAAATACTGCCTACATAACAAACTAAATACAATGGTTAGTTATTGGGAGAAAGAGGTAGGAATTGGAAAGAGACTAGATCAGAGGGAGATTTTAACTGTAGATCTCTATGCACTTACTAATTTATGATATGTATAAATGTATTACCAAATCAGAAATTTTTAATTTATTAAAACATTTTTAAAGGCAGATATTTTTGCCATCCTTTTTGGAAGACGCATTGTTTTCTTCAGCTATGAATGAATAACTAATATTAAAAACTAGTCTTAAATGAACATAGGACTCTCACCTTCATGTGAACTCTTAAAATACTAAATGTGTACCATTCATCTGACCTTATAGCATATTAGTTAGATTTTTATGGAAGTGGCCCATTACTTTCAACAATTACAGTAAACATTTTCTGTATTCTCCAGGTATAGAAAATTTCCTAATTATTCTCACCTCTGAAATCTTGTAAACGCCTATTGCTTTTCAATGCGAAAAGTGCACTCTTTAGGGAAGTGTCTCCCTTTTCTGTAAAGAGAAAAACAGAACAAAGATATATTAATAGATTCAAGAAACATAAAAGACTTACATAGTGAGCTAACTTGGTTCACTTATTACCCCTCAAAGAATGATTTTCTACCCTGTACATTTTTGCCCAAAATGCAGTATACTCTCTACCTATCCAAATCCTTCCTATTCATAACAAAACTAGCTCATAAGTAAAAGCCTTCCCTTGATCCTATACTTCTATTACTCTATCCCTTTCCTTTCCTTTGTAACTTAATTTTTGGGAAAAAAGTGTTTTTATTTATCATATCCTCACTCACATCTCAAACTATTGCTATTTTGACTTCCACCTCCACTGAGATTGTACTCACAAGTTCACCAGTTAACTATTTATTGCCAAATGATAAGCATTTTTAACTTTTTGTCTTATTTAACTCTTCAAACTCTTTCCTTTGTTTTGTTGCTACAGCTTTCTCTTAGTTTCCGTCCTACCATTCTGGTTATTTCTTTTTTTTCTTCTTTTTTTAATCCCTCCTCCTCCTTCCTCCTCCCTTCTCCCTCCTCCCTCATCCTCCTCCTCCCTCCTTCCTCCCCCCCTCCTCCTCCTCCCCCTCCTCTTCTTCTTACTCCTTTTTTTTTATTATACTTTTAAGTTCTGGGGTACATGTGCAGAACATGTAGTTTTGTTACATAGTTATACACGTGCCATGGTGGTTTGCTGCATCCATCACCCTGTCATCTACATTAGGTATTTCTCCTAATGCTATCCCTTCCTTAGCCCCTCCCAAACCCATGGCAGGCACCAGTGTGTGATGTTCCCATGTTCTCATTGTTCAACACCAATTTATGAGTGAAAACATGCAGTGTTTGATTTCCTGTTCTTGTGTTAGTTTGCTGAGAATGATGGTTTCCAGCTTCATCTATGTCCCTGCAAAGAATATGAACTCATCCTTTTTTATGGCTGCATAGTATTCCATGGTGTATATGTCCCACATTTTGTTTACCCAGTCTATCACTGATGGGCATTTGGGTTAGTTCCAAGTCTTTGCTATTGTGAACAGTGCCACAATAGACATACATGTGCACATGTCTTTATAAAAGAATAATTTATAATCCTTTGGGTATATACCCAGTAATGGAATTGCTGAGTCAAATGGTATTTCTAGTTCTAGATCCTTAATGAATCACCACACTGCCTTCCACAATGGTTGAATTAATTTATACTCCTACCAACAGCGTAAAAGCATTCTTATTTCTCCACATCCTCTCCAGCATCTGTCGTCTCCTGACTTTTTAATGGTTGCCATTCTAACTGGTGTGAGATGGTATCTCACTGTGGTTTTGATTTGCATTTCTCTAATGACCAGTAATGGTGAACTTTTTTTCATGTTTGTTGGCTGCATAAATGTCTCCTTTTGAGAAGTGTCTGTTCATATTCTTTGCCCACTTTTTGATGAGGTTGTTTTTTTCTTGTAAATTTGTTTAAGTTCTTTGTAGATTCTGGATATTAGCCCTTTGTCAGATGGGTAGATTGCAAAATTTTTCTCCCATTCTTGTAGGTTGCCTGTTTACTCTGATGATAATTTCTTTTGCTGTGCAGAAGCTCTTTAGTTTAATTAGATCCCATTTGTCTATTTTGGCTTTTGTTGCCATTACGTTTGATGTTCAGTCATAAAGTCTTTGCCCATGTCTATGTCCTCAATGGTATTGCCTAGGTTTTCTTCTAGGGGTTTTATGGTGTTAGGTCTTATGTTTAAAATCTTTAATTCATCTTGAGTTAATTTGTGTATAAGGTGTAAGGAAGGGATCCAGTTTCATCTTTCTGCATATGGCTAGCCAGTTTTCCCAACACCATTTATTAAATAAAGAATCCTTTCCCCACTGCTTGTTTTTGTCAGGTTTGTCAAAGATCAGATGGTCGTAGATGTGTGGCATTATTTCTGAGGCCTCTGTTCTGTTCCATTGGTCTACATCTCTGTTTTGGTACCTGTACTATGCTGTTTTGATTACTGTAGCCTTGTAGTATAGTTTGAAGTCAGGTAGTATGATGCCTCCAGCCTTGTTTTGTTTGTTTTGTTTTGTTTTGTTTTACTTAGGATTGTCTTGGCCATGTGGGCTCTTTTTTGGTTCCGTATGAAATTTAAAATAGTTTTTTTGTGATGGAGTCTCGCTCTGTCACCCAGGTTGGAGGGGAGTGGCACAATCTCAGCTCACTGCAACCTCTGCCTCCTGTGATTCTCCTGCCTCAGTGATTCTCCTGCCTCAGCCTCCTGAATAGCTGGGATTACAGGCGCACACCACCATGCCTAGCTAATTTTTGTATTTTTAGTAGAGATGGGGTTTCACCATGTTAGTCAGGCTGGTCTCTAACTCCTGACCTTGTGATCTTCCCACCTCAGCCTCCCAAAGTGCTGGGATTACAGGTGTGAACCACCGCACCTGGCCTGTTTCTTCTTAATGTCCTTTATAAACCACTCTTTCTCTATCATTGCTTAAATATTAGCATGCCTCTATATGTACCTATGCAACAATTCTGCAAGATCTGCACATGTACCCCAGAACTTAAAGTACAATAAAAAAAAAAATTAGCATGCCTGATTTCTCTCTCCTTAGCCCTCTTCTTAATATGATCTATAAACTTTCCCTAAACTCTCCCCTAACTATGAACTGTATGTTGATGATTCCCAAGTTTCGATTTCCAGGCTAGACCACTGTTCACTACACATCTTCAACTCTATGTCCATAAGCACCTCAAACACGATACTTCTTAAGCTGAACTCCTCATCTTTGCATCTAAACCGGATCATCCTCCTGTATTCCCTATTTTAGTATAAAGCATTGCCATGAAATCAGTCTCCCAAGCCAGAAATGTACTACTCATCCTCAATCCCTGTCCCTCTCCCTACCCTAACTTTATCAAACAATGATGAAGTTCTGCTTCCTCAACCTCATATCTGTCCCTTTCTTTTCAACACTAGAGCCAAGCCTTAGTTAACACTCCTAATTTTTAACCTACATTACTGTTTGCTTTCTATATCTCCCTGCTTCCAATCTCGCCTTTCTTAATACTGCTATCAGAATGCCTATTATAAAGAACAAAATTAATCACATAACTTTTCAATTTTGAATTCTTCAGTAAGTCTTTAGTCTTCAAGATAAAGTTCAAATAATTTTGCTCAGAAAAAAATCAAGTAAGAAAAACTATTGATCTTCTGTGGGCTACCTGGACACCTCATTTCTCTCTCTCTCTCTCTCTCTCTCTATACTACCATACACTCGCAAGTCAATGATCAAAGTTTAATTCACATCAAAATGAACTGTGAAGTTCATTTTGAAAAATACACACATACATGTGTATGAAAAAATACACACATACCCACATGCATAAGCATGTGCACGCGCGCGTGCACACACACACACACACACACCCCTTTGCCCTGACGCAAACATTCTAGACTACTTGGAGTTCTTGACTTCTCCATAAGCTTCCCTCTTATACACTTTGCACATACTAAGTATTCTCTCATAACCTCTTCCAGTCCCCTTCCCTGTACCCACAAGCTTGACTAATTCCTATTCATACAGGCATACCTCAGAGATATTGCAGTTTCAGTTTCAGACCACTGCAGTAAAGTAAATAGTACAATAAAACAAGTCACAAATTTTTTTGGTTCCCAGTGCGGTGCATATAAAAGTTATGTGTACACTTTATTCTACTAAATATGCAGTAGCATGATGTCTAAAACACTCAATGTACATACCTTAACTTAAAAATACTTCATTGCTAAAACAGGCTAGTAATCATCTGAGTCTTCAGTGAGTCAATCTTTTTGCTGGTAGAGGGTCTTGCCTTAATATTGATGAATGCTGACAGATCAGTGTAGTAGTTGCTGAAGATTGGGATGGCTGTGACAATTTCTTAAAATAAGACAACAATGAAATTTGCTGCATCGATTTTCTGTTCCCTTCATGGAAGATTTCTCTGTAGCATGCAATAATGTTTGACAGCACTTTACCCATAGCAGAACTTCCTTCAAATTAGAATCAATCCTTTCAAACCTTGCCACTGCTTTATCAATTAAGGTTATGTAATCTTCCAAATCCTTTGTTGTCATTTCAACAGTGTTCCCAGCATCTTCACCAGGTGTGTGGATTCCATCTCAGGAAACTACTTTCTTTGCTTACTTCTTATCCATTAAAGTTTTATCATGAAATTGCAGCAATTCAGTCACATATTTGGGATCCACTTCTAGTTCTAGTTCTCTTGCTATTTATATTACATATGCAGGTACTTTTTCTAATGAATTCTTAAAGTTATCATGAAGGCTAGAGCCAACAGCTTCCAAATTCCTGTTAATGTTGACATTTTGACCTCCTCCCACAAATCATGAATGTTCCTAATGGCTCTAGAATGAAGGGTCTCTTCCAGAAAGTTTTCATTTTATTTTGCCCAGATCCATCAGAGGAATCACTATCTGTGGCAGCGACAGCCTTAAAAAATGTATTTCTTAAATAACAAGACTTGAAAGTCAAAATTACTCCTTGGTACACGGGCCGCAGAATGTTGTGTTAGCAGGCACGAAAACAATATTCATCTCCTTGTACATCTCCATCAGAGCTCTTGGTGACTAGCTGCACTGTTAATGAGCAGTAATATTTTGAAAGTAATCTTTTTCTGAGCAGTAAGTCACAACAGTGGGCTTAAAATTTTCAGTAAATCATGCTGCAAACAATGTGCTGTCATCCAGGCTTTGTAATTCCATTTATAGAGCACAGACAGAGTAGATTTATCCTGTGCTAGTAGTATCTTAAGAACCCTTGGATTTTCAGACTGGTTAATGAAATTAATGAATGACTTCAACTTAAAGTCACTAGATGCATTAGCCCCTAACAAGATAGTCAGCCTGCCTTTGAAGCCATGACCCCAGGTACAAGAAAGAAGAAAAGAAGAAAAGAAGAAGAAAGAAGAAAGAAGAAGAAGAGGAGGAGGAGAAGGAGGAGGAGGAGGAGGAGAAGAAGAAGAGGGAGAAGGAGAAGGAAAAGGAGAAGGAGGAGAAGGAGAAGGAGAAGGAGAAGAAGGAGAAGAAGGAGGAGAAGGAGGAGGAGGAGGAGAAGGAGGAGAAGAAAGAAGAGGAAGAGGAAGAAGAAGAAGAATATTTAGAGGTCATTGTACAGTTATTAATTGGCTTAATTTCAATATTGTTGTGTCTCAAGGAATAGGGGGGCCCAAGAAGAGGGATAGAGAATGGAGGAATAGCTGGTCAGTGTAGCAGTTAGAACACACACTTTATCAACTAAGTTTGCCATCATATATGGGTGCAGTTCATGGTACTACCCCAAAACTAAATAGTAATATCAAAAATCATTGATCACAAGTCACTATAACAGACATATAAACAACTTAAAATTGTGAGAGTTACCAAAATGTGACAAAGAAACACAAAGTGATCACATACTGTTAGGAAAACGGTGCTAATAGACTTGCTTGAAATAGGGTTGCTGTAAACCTTCAATTTGTTTTAAAAAAAAATCTGCAAAGTACAATAAAGCAAAGTGCAATAAAACAAGGTACAACTGTATTTTAAAACTCCAACAGAATTTTCTCCAGAAGTCCTCTTCTCACTACCTTATCCAACTCTGTGTGGGTTAGGTATACTGTATATATTTCTAGAATACTCTATGTTTACCTCTACCACAGTATTTAGCTATTAGTATCCTCATTGTTTGTATCTCAGTAGTCTGTAAGCGCTTGAGAAATTATCTTTTATCTTTACATATTTAATTCCCAGCAAGCAATAGGTTCTGAATAAACTTTGAATGAATAAAACAGTTCTTCTCTAAACTCCTATTCAACTCAGTATCATCACTGTTTCTCTGGCAAGTATTCAAGAACTTCGACATAACACTGCACAATTCACTGAACTTTTATCTCCTATATGTTATATACCTTTTGTTGTATTTTTATTCATATTTTATATTTATGCTTTGCCTCACTAACTAGACTCAAAGTTTTCTAAATGTGAATATTTTCTATTTCTTTGAATACATTACATATTATATAGTTCCTGACAAATACAGGCACTCATGATCAAGTCTGTCACATATAACCACGAAGACTAGGTTGTACACCAAGGTGTACTGTTCACACAGAGACAATGTGCTCCTGAAGTTATGCCTTGCAATGACCCCAGCCAATAAAACTGATTAAGCAATGTCAAATCCATTTAATAATATAAGAAAGAAAATATTTTTCAGAAATGATTTTAATTTTTAAAAGTGCACATAACTGCCAAAATTTGAAACTTATATATTCTTTTCTCTGAAATCTCTGAAGATTTACACTCAACTTCATGTCAAAACTATCTCAGACAGAGGGGTGAACATCCTCCCTTAGTCTCCTTCTGTCTAACAGCAGTTTCACATTAGCACAGCCTCAGAGAATTACAGTAGTCCCTACTCATGTGCAGTTTCACTTTCCTCTCTTTCAGTTACCCACAGTCAAGCACAGTCTGAAATATGAAATGGAAAATTTCAGAAATAAACAATTTATAATTTTTAAATTGCACACTCTTCTGAGTAGTGTGATAAAATCCTATACCATCCCACCCTACCAATCTGTCCAGACCTGGACCTCAACTATCCCTTTGTCTAATGTATCCACATTGCATATACTACCTGCCTGTTAGTCACTTAGTAGTCATCCTGGTTATCAGATCAACTGTTGCAATACTGAAGTGCTTGCATTCAAGTAACCTTTCTTTTACTTAATAATGGCCCCAAAGTGCAAGAGTAGTGATGCTACTATATTGTTATAATTGTTCTACTTTATTGTTAATCTCTTACTATGCCTAATCTATAAATTAAACTTTATCATGGGTATGTGCATACGGGAAAAATACAGTATATTAGAGGGTTTGGTGCTATCCATGGTCTTAGGCATCTAGTGGAGGTCTTCAAGCACATCCCATGTGGGTAAGGGAGGACTACTGTATCTACTGCACTTCACCTTTTCTGATTTCTACAGTAAGTCCTAAAAACAAACATACCATGATGGAATCAACACAGGATACCCAATGGGGTTATAAAGTAAGGGCTTTAAAAAAATCATACTAACCTTATTCAATATTTTCTATCAAGATAAATTACAGAATGTTTTCCCATTAAAAGAATAAAGCAAAAAAAATATTAAGGAGTAATGAATGGAAAATAAGAAAGGGGAATTTAAAAATTGCTGTCATTTTATTAGAAAAATCAACTTATAGTGATTATATATACCATCAGCATCAAGTGTTTTCACTAACATCTGATGTTCTTCAGGCTTTAAGGAAATATTGAGGTCATCAAAAGCATTTTTCAAGTCACTAAGTTGAACTCTGTCACAGTTCATCAAGTTGACAGTATTGAGAGCTGCGTCTATATCTGAAAGCAAATGGAGATTCTGTAAGTTACTTAATACTTTCTGGAAATAATGTTTTTACTTTCTAAATTTCTGAACAACAATGTTCCTAAAATTTTAGACCACTATCCAAGCATATATCTCAATTAATATTATCTCTATGATTCTAAAATTAATAAATATTAGTCCCAAATTCCTTTATTCCAAGTATTTGCCTGAAATGGTCTCGGACGCAACGCAACATATCTACAACCATCTGATCTTTGACAAACCAGACAAAAACAAGCAATGGGGAAAGGATTCCCTGTTTAATAAACGGTGTTGGGAAAACTGGCTAGCCATGTGCAGAAAGCAGAAACTGGACCCCTCCCTGATGCCTTACACTAAAATTAACTCCAGATGGATTAAAGACTTAAACATAAGACCTAACACCATAAAAACCCTAAAAGAAAACTTAGGCAAAACCATTCAGACCATAGGCACAGGCAAGGGCTTCATGACTAAAACACTGAAAGCATTGGCAACAAAAGCCAAAATAGACAAATGGGATCTAATTAAACTTAAGAGCTTCTGTACAGCAAAAGAAACAACCATTAGAGCGAACAGGCAACAAACAGAATGGGAAAAAATTTTGCCATCTACCCATCTGACAAATGGCTCATATGCAGAATCTACAAAGAACTAAAACAGACTTACAAGAAAACAAACAAACCCATTCAAAAGTGGAAGAAGGGTATGAGCAGACACTTTTAAAAAGAAGACATATATGAGGCCAACAAACATATGAAAAAATGTTCATCATCCCTGGTCATTAGAGAAATGCAAATCAAAACCACATTGAGATACCACCTCACATCAGTTAGAATGGCGATCATTAAAAAATCTGGAGACAACAGATGCTGGAGAGAATGCTGAGAAATAGGAACACTTTTCCACTGTTGGTGGGAGTGTAAACTAGTTCAACCATTGTGGAAGACAGTGTGGCGACTCCTCAAGGAACTAGAAATAGAAATTCCATTTAATCCAGCAATCCCATTATTGGTTATATACCCAAAGGATTATAAATCATTCTATTATAAAGACACATGCACGTATATGTTCACTGCGGCACTGTTTACAATAGCAAAGACCTGGAACCAACCCGAATGGCCATCGATGATACACCGGACAAGGAAAATGTGGCATATATACACCATGGAATTATGCAGCCATAAAAAATGATGAGTTGTGTCCTTTGTAGGGACATGGATGAATCTGGAAACCATCATTCTCAGCAAACTGACACAAGAACAGAAAAGCAAACACCACAGGTTCTCACCCATATGCAGGTGTTGAACAATGAGAACACATGGACACAGGGAGGGGAGCATCACACACTGTGGTCTGTTTGGGGGGCTAGGGGAGGGAAAATTGCGATGGGGAGGTTTGGGAGGGATAACATGGGGAGAAATGCCAGATATAGATGACAGGGGGATGGAGGCGGCAAACCACATTGCCATGTATGTACCTATGCAATAATCCTGCATGATCTGCACATGAATCCCAGAACCTAAAATATAATTAAAAAAAAAAAAGAAAGAAAATGCAAAGTAGTACCACAATGAGATACTACTATATACTTCTTAGAATGGTTAAAATTTGAAAGACTGAATATATCAAGTATTAACAAGAGTCTGGAGAAACTGAAACTCTCATACATTGCTCCTGGGAATGTAAAATGGTAAATCCAGTTTAGAAAATAGCTCACTATACTCTTAAAATGTTAAACATGCATCTACCATGTGATTCAGTTAGCACACCCCTTGGCAATTGTCCAAAGAAATGAAAGCATATGTTTATACAACAACTTGATTGTGAATGTTTACAGAAGCTGTATTTGTAATAGGCAAAACCTGGAAACAACCTAATTTACCTATATCACCAGGAAAGTAGATAAACTGTAGTATATCTATAAAGTGAATTACTATTCAGCAATACAAGGAATGAACTACTTATGCACACTATAACATGGATACATTTCAAAATAATTATGCTGAGTGAAGAAAGCCAGCAAAAAAAAAAAAAAAAGAGCACATCCATTTACATAAAATTATTAGAAATGCAAAAACAAATTTCTAGTGAAGCAAAGCTTACCAGTGGTTGCCTGGGAATGTGGTAAATGTGGAGAAAGGCAAGAAAGATTATAAAGGGTATGAGAAAGTTTTAGGGGTAAGGGATATGCTTATTATCTTGATTGTAATGATCGTTGCATAGGTGCGTGCATATATCTACGCTTAATTAAATGTCCTTTTAAATATAAAAATATACAGTTTTATATCAATTATGCCTCATAATGCCATTTAAAAAATAATAACAAGAGGCAATGAAAACTATCTAAATATCTAAAATAAAATATTGATTGACCCACCTTCAAATACAGAAGCTGGCTTATTTATGTTCACATTCTCCAAAATTTTCTTGAGACTTACATTACTATTTTCTAAAAAGTAAAATACAAGGATTATGAAATGGCAAGGTATCAATGCTGATAATCATTAAATAACCATGACAAAGTGTAAGGATGGAAAATTTTGTAATTTCTGGAAATTAGCAGGATAAAAATCAATTAATTTAAAATAGTTTTACCCACAATCTGTTTTCTCAAAACAAGAAAGAAATTCTAACTAAAGGAATTTGCTTGGCTTAAATAATTAAATTTTGGTGCATAGATTTGATGCTAAATAGAGGATAACTCTTAAAAATATTTCTAGTAGGCTGGGCGCGGTGGCTCAAGCCTGTAATCCCAGCACTTTGGGAGGCCGAGGCGGGTGGATCATGAGGTCAAGAGATCGAGACCATCCTGGTCAACACAGTGAAACCCCGTCTCTACTAAAAATACAAAACATTAGCTGGGCATGGTGGCGCGTGCCTGTAATCCCAGCTACTCAGGAGGCTGAGGCAGGAGAATTGCCTGAACCCAGGAGGCGGAGGTTGCGGTGAGCCGAGATCGCGCCATTGCACTCCAGCCTGGGTAACGAGAGCGAAACTCCGTCCCCACAAAAAAAAAAAAAAAATATATATATATATATATATATATTTCTAGTAGAAAAATCTATGAATTTCAATTAGCTCTCAATGTGCCAATGTTCTCATCATATTTCTAAGACCCAGTTTACCCACTCATGTGTAAGAATAGCTTTTATCAAAAAGACAAAAGAAGAAGTGTAGGTGAGGAAGTGGTGAAAAGGGAACTCTTGTACAGTTATGGTGGGAATGTAAATGAGTACTACCATTATGAAAAACAGTATAGAAATTCCTTAAAAATTAAAAACAGAACTCCCATGTGATCCATAAATTTCACTTCCAAGTATATATCCAAAGGAAATGAAATCAGCATGTCAAAGAGATATCTGCACTCCCATGTTCATTGCAGCACTCCTCACAATAGCCAAGACAAAGAATCAACCTCAGTGCCCATTCATCAACAGATGAATAGATTTTTGAAAATGTGATGTCCATCTCTATGTTATAAATATATATGCACAATAGAATACTACTCAACCTTTTAAAAAAGAAGAAAATCCTGTCATTTGCAACAACATGGATGAACCTGGAGGACATTATGTTTTTTGAAACAAACCAGGCACAGAAAGACAAATACTGCATTATCTCACTCATATGTGGAATCTAAAAAAGTTGGAGTAATAGAAACAAAGTCTAGGGAATTTGAGGGGAGTCGGGAATTTGAGGGGAGATATTGGTTAAAAGAAACAAAGTTTCAGTTAGACAAGAGGAATAAGTTCTGGAGATTTATTTTAGTGCAAGGTGACTATAGTTCATAATGTACTGTATACTTGAAAACAGATAAAAGACTACATTTTATATGCTATCAAAAAATTATAATGATTTAAGGTAATGGATATGTTAATTAGCTTGATTTAATCATCCACAATGTTTACGTATTTCAAAACATCACATTGTACACCATAAATATTTTTTCATTTGCCAATTAAAAACTAAATACTTTTGGGCTGAGCGTGGTGGCTCACACCTGTAATCCCATCACTTTGGGAGGCTAAAGCGGGTAGATAGCTTGAGTTCAGGAGTTTGATGGCTTGAGCCCAGGAAGCCGAAGCTGCAGTGAGCCGTTATCACGCCACTGCACTCCAGTCTGGAAGACAGAGTGAGACTCTGTCTCAAAATAAATAAAAGTAAAAAATAAACACTTTTACTGATCAAAAAATAAAATATAGATATATACGACACCTATCCCAAGCACACAGCAAAACTAGGACTTCGGTAAGCTCAAAATAGATTGCTCTTTCAAAAAGTATTCACCATCAACAGATGCTTGTCTCAAGAGCTCTTGGAATGTCTTGTTGCTTATTGGAATGCCAGCACTCAAGAGTTTGGAGCTCAGCTCATTTACAGGCATTGTATCATTTCTGATACTATCAAGAGTTGTGATCTCTTTAAGTAAATCTGAAAATACAGGCAGAATAGAGAACAGATAATGAAGTTGGGGCAAAGCCCCTTTTAAGATATAAAAACCACAGCCTACTATAGAAGAAATTCTAAGTTAAAGAGCTTTTAAAACATAATTATGGGCTTTGTTTTTAGAAGTCAGTTAAATAATAAAAAATGTTTAGCATACCACTAGTCAAGTAAAAGTTGAGTTTCTGTAAATATTTTGTAAAGCTCACTTTTACAGTAACTACTATCCCTGAAAGGTGTTTCTGCTACAGGCTCTGGTCTTTCACAGACTGCAAAGCTTTTCAAGAACAGGTGTGTGGTAGCTCTTAGAACGAAGGCAAGAAGGTGAAATAGAAGCCAAATTGTTGGGGAAAGGAAAACACTAAAAAATATAAATTTGCTACAGACTGGAAAACAGTCATACACTATCCAAATACCAGAAAGTGTTTCTCTCTTATCTACCAACCAATTTTAAGAACACTAGATCTTTCTTTTACTTTCTTTAACACATTTCACTACAGGTGAGGAAAATAAGCATGTGGCTATTTATAAAGGTGAGAGAAAATTGTACTAGAGTAATGGGAAGGCTTTATGCTTTTACAATGAAGTGTAATACTGAGACAAATTATTGATTTTAAAGGAGGATATTCTAGGTATATAGTTCTAAATAATTCATTATACTCAAAGCATAAATTGAATATGATAAGGAATAAGAAAGCAGATTACATTTCAAATAAAGCAAAGAAAACTTAGGAAAGTGTTGCAAATACACAGAGAAACAAATTATATTTTAGAAAAGATAAGATCCCATTAAATGACCTAAGAAACTGGTTTCTAATTTTTATTCTTTTACTATACTTACTGTCGAATGGTGTTGATGGGTTAGGTGAATTAGTGAAAACATCAATTACATCTTTTAAGATCACATTTCTTTCTGCAAAGTTAAGAAATAAAGTAGGATTTAAATAAAGTAGATTTTAAATTCATTAAGGCAGAGATCTGGTATTATTTTAATATTATTTCATTCAGCTTTCAAACTCTAGTGATCAAAATGCATAGCAAGAAATACTTCTATATTGTGAGCACACACACAAACAGAAATATAAGTTTTATAAAGCAATACTCACCTTATCGTGGGTGATACACTCTAATAACTTCTAAAAAAATTTCAAGTTTTCCATTTCTTTTTAAAAATACTATTCAGGACCTATTAAATGTATTTCACAACTGACCCAGAGTTTTAAAAATAATAAACAAGTTATATAGTACAAATATATATACACAGTAATTTTCATTAAAGCATATAAATACTTGTAAAGAGTATAAGAGAATATATAGGACCACTCCCTGAAGAGATGTTTTATCCAACAAAGACAGCAAAGAAAGAAACCCAAAAAAGAAAGAAAAGAAATATTTTCCTTTGAAAAAAAAAATCTGGTGACAAAGAGGAAAAATTCAATTTTTTCTTTCTATCATTACTTCCTAATTGACATTGAAACAACAAACAAAAAACTATGCACAAAAGTAAATATATAAAACTAAGAATCCCCTTTCCAAGCAGCTAAAAACCCTCAGGAAACCTAACAGTCAAATGTCAATTTCTTCTAAATTATCCATAACATCACACATAAATATTTCTTGTTCTTTGAAATAACAGGGTTCAGGACATGCTACTCCAAAATATAACACTATGACAGAATTGGATATTTTAAGCTGAAGGAATCTGAGAAATATCAGGTGCAAGAACTCTGTGATCTTGCTTGTCTCCCCTGAAGCAGGTCATAATATCCTCATATGAGAGGTGCTCTTCTTATAAGAAAATGAGCATCCTTATCTCTGAAGATGGAGGGATGCTGAAAGGAATCAAAACAGGTCATACTACCCTTAGCTACTCTTAGCTCATATCCTTTTGTCCTCTGTTAGATTTTGCCATTTTCTACTCTTCATCCACTCTAACATAAAATCATCCAGATTTAACCACTTCTTCAGGATTTCATTTTCTTATGAGGGTTCTCATGTCACATAAATCTTATACTAACTAAACTTGTATGCTTTTATCTTGTAAATCTGTCTTTTGTTACAAAGCCTCAGCCAAAAACCCAGAAAGAGAGAAAGAAAAGATTTCTTCTCTACTCTTACTGGAGATGGCTTCAAAAATTATAAACTGTAGCCCACAGAATGAATACAATATGAAATTTAGTGATTTTTCACTGGCCTAAAGAGTTTCATAGTAGTTATTTTTAAATTTGAATTTCATTATCTTTCCATGGGATATACATTCTCAACTTATTCCACAATTCTTATTACTTCATCTTCTGCCAGCTTATTTTATTAATTTGTATTTCATGCCTAATTGCTAGAGACATAGGTGCCTTCAGTCTGGTTCAAATGTTATCCTTCTCTGGAAGTCTACTATAATTTATTTAAAATATCACTATTAGAGCTATAACACTGCACCTCTTGGATGGCAGGCTAATTTGACCCATCTTTCCCCGCCCTCCCATTCTAAGCAATTAGCTTGACCTTAAGTAGTATTTCCTCACTTCTGTGATTTTTGTAACCTTAATGTTTTTGTAGAGATTGCTTTTGCAAAAGCCGAAACCCCTTGAAGAAAATATACCAAATGCCTGAAGAGAGAGATTTTAGTAACTGAGAGAAAGGATTTCTTCTGAAAACAGAGAGAGAGAGAGATGATAATGATGATGGGAAAGAAAGAGAATTACTCTTCTTTGGAGAGAGGGAGAGAGAGGGAGACAGAGAGAGAGTGAGAGAGAGATCTGATTTAATTCAACTAAAAGAAAATAAAGTGACTGCAATTTCTGGTACTATAGCAGCTAGACACCTGGATTAAATCATTCTATTATAAAGACACATGCACACATACATTTATTGTGGCACTGCTCACAATAGCAAAGACTTGGAAACCACCCAAATGCCCATTAATGACAGATTGGATAAAGAAAATGTGACACATATACACCATGGGATACTATGCAGCCATAAAAAAGGATGCATTCATGTCCTTTGCAGTGACATGGATGAAGCTGGAAAACAACATTCTCAGCGAACTGACACAAGAACAGAAAATCAAACACTGCATGTTCTCACTCATAAGCAGGTGTTGAACAATGAGAACACATGGACACAAGAAGGGGAAGATCACACACCAGGCCTGTCGGTGGGAAGGGGGGCTAAGGGAAGGAAGACAGAGGGTAGGGGTTAGGGGAGGGATAGCATTAGGAGAAATACCTACTGTATATGACAGGGTGAATGGATGAAGCAAATCACCATGGCACATGTATACCTATGTAATGAACCTGCACGTTCTGCACATGTATCCCAGAACTTAAAGTATACTAATAAATAAAGTAAAATCAAATAAAATGACTTAAAGAATCAAAACAAAAAAAAAGAAAACAAATTTACAAGAAAAAACAACTCCATCAAAAGTAGGTGAAGGATATGAACAGACACTTCTTAAAAAAAAGACATTTATGCAGCCAACAAACATATGAAAGAAAGCTTATCATCACTGGTCATTAGAGAAATGCAAATCAAACCACAATAAGGTACCATCTCACACTAGTTAGAATGGCAATCATTAAAAAGTCAGGAAACAACAGATGCTGGAGAGTATGTGGAGAAATAGGAATGCTTTTACACTGTTGGTGGGCGTATAAATTAGTTCAACCATTGTGGAAGATAGTGTGGCGATTCCTCAAGGACCTAGAACCAGAAATACCATTTAACCCAGCAATTCCATTACTAGGTATATACCTAAAGGATTATAAATCATTCTACTATAAAGACACATGCACACATATGTTTACTGCAGCACTGTTCACAATAGCAAAGACTTGGAACCAACCCAAATGCCCATCAATGATAGACTGGATAAAGAAAATGTGGCATATACACACCATAGAATACTATGCAGCCATAAAAAAGGATGAGTCCATGTCCTTTTCAGGGATATGAATGAAACTGGAAGCCATCATTCTCAGCAAACTAACACAGGAACAGAAAACCAAACACCACTTTCTCACTCAGGTGGGAGTTGAACAATGAGAACACATGGACACAGGGAGGGGAACATCACATACTGGGGTCTGTTGGGGAGTGGGAGGCTAGGGTAGTGATAGCATTAGGAGAAATATCTAATGTGGATGATGGATTGATGGGTGCCACAAACCACCATGGCACATGTATACCTATGTAACAAACCTGCATGTTCTACATATGTATCCCAGAACTTAAAGTTCAATAAAAAAAACTATTCAAAGATTTAGACACAGAAAAAATACTTTTCAAATTATGAAGATAATGTGACATCAAATCCTGACAATACTAATGTAAACAAAGAAAATTACAAGTTAATTTCACAGATAGAGATGTATAAATCCTTTACAAAGTATTAGAAAAATGAACCCACCAATATGTAAAAAGGATAAGATATCACGACTAAAATGAATTTATTCTAAAAATTCAGGTTGCATTTAATATAAAAAATCAACTAATGTACCACATTAATTAAAAGAGAAAACGCACATGACTTATCTTAATAGATGAATAAAATTGTTTAAAAGTTTCATAATAAAACAAATAAACAAATATAAATGTAATCATTTATAAAACAAGAATTAAAAGGCAACTTCTTTAGCCTAGTGAATGGTAGTTACGAAAAACCCACAGCAAAGAATTAGTTTCATACTTGATGAAATGCTTATTCTTCTGAGAACAGGAATAAAACAAAGATGCCCATTATCAATATTTTTAGCTAAGATTATTTTGGAGGTCCTAGTCCCAGTAGCACAGAAAGATGAAGAAAAACAAAAACATAAAAGAAGTGCACATTATGAAAATTAACTTTAAGAAACAGCATATGATGATGAAATAGCAAACACAGTACTATAAAGATATATGTTCTCAGCAGAAACCTTATAAGCCAGAAGGGATTGAGGCCTTATCTTTAGCCTCCTTTAGCAGACAAAAAGAAATAATAAAGATCAGGGTAGCACTAAATGACATTGAAACCAAAAATATACAAAAGATCAATAAAACAAAAGTTGGATCTTTGGAAAGATAAACAAAATTGATAGACTATCAGCTAGATTAACCAAGAAAAGAGATTCAACCAAGCTCCATCAGAAATGAAAATGGAGACATTACAACCCACACCACAGAAATACAAAAGATCATTCGAGACTACTATGAACACTTCTATGCACACAAATTAGAAAATCCAAAGGAAATGCATAAATTTCTGGAAACATACAACACTCATTAATTAAATCAGAAAGAAATAGAAATCCTGAACAGACCAATAACAAGCAGTGAGACTGAATTGGTAATTCAAAAATTGCCAACAAAGAAAGTCCAGGGATTCACAGTGAATGCTACTGGGCATTTAAAGAATTGGTACCAATCCTACTAAACTATTCCATAAGATTAAGAGAGGGAATCCTCCTTCCAAACTCATTCTATGAAGACAGTATCACCCTAATACCAAAACCAGGAAAGAACATAACAAGAAAAGAAAACTACAGACCAATGACCCTGATAAACATAGATGCCAAAATCCTCAACAAAATAATAGCAAACCAAGTTCAACAGTACATCAAAAAGATAATACACACAAACAAGTTGATTTAATCCCAGGGATGCCGGGACGGTTTCAATAAATGTAATACAATAATACAGAAATCAATAAATGTAATACATCACATAAACAGCATTAAAAACAAAAACCATATGATTATCTCAATAGGTGCAGAAAAAGCATTTGATAAAATCCAGCACCCTTCTATGATACAAATCCTATCATAAACTAGGCATAGATCCAATCCAAAAAACCAGGCATAGAAGGGACATACTTCAAAATAATAAAAGTCATGTATGACAAACCCACAGCCAACATCATATTAAATGGGGAAATGTTGAAAGCATTCCTCCTGAGAACTGGAGCAAGACAAAGATGCCTACTTTCACCACTTCTATTCAACATAGTGCTGGAAGTCCTAGCCAGAGTAATCAGGCAAGAGAAAGAAATAAAGGACATTCATATTAGAAAAGAGGAAGTCAAACTATCATTGTTCACCAGTGATATGATCATATACCTCAGAAAACAAAAAGACTCCTAATTTGATAAATAAATTTAGTAAAGTCACAGGTGACCATAATCAGCATACACAAATCAGTAGTATTGCTGTACACTAACAACAATCAAGCTGAGAATCAAATCAAGAACACAATCCCTTTTCCAATAGCTGCAAAATAAAATCCTGGGATATACCTACACAGCAAAGTGAAAGCTGTCTATAAGGATACTGCAAAACCCTCCTCAAAGAAATCATAGATGACACAAACAAATGGAAACATCCTATGCTCATGGATTGGGAGACTCAATATTGTGAAATGACCATACTTTCCAAAACAATCTACAGATTCCATGCAATTGCTATCAAAATGCCAACATTATTTTTACATAACTAGAAAAGTAAATCCTAAAATTCATATGGAACCTAAAAAGAGCCTGAATAGCCAAAGCAATCCTAAACAAAAAGAATGAATCTGGACACATCATATTACCTGACTTCAAATCATACTACAAGGCTATAGTTACTAAAACAGAATGGTACTGATTAAAGAAAGAAAAAGTAGACATATAGATTAATGGAACAGAATAGAGAACCCAGAAATAAAACTAAATACTTATTACCAGCTGATCTTTGACAAAGCATACAAAAACATAAATTGGGGAAAGGGCATCCTATTTAATAAATAGTACTGGGAAAATTGGATAGCCACATTTGTCTCCTTATTTCTCACCTTATCCAAGAATCAATTTGAGATGGATCAAAGACTTAAATGTAAGACCTGAAGCCATTACAATTCTAGAAGAAAAACCTAGGGAAAACTCTTCTGGACATTGGCCTTGGCAAAGAATTTATGACTATGACCCCAAAAATAAATGCAACAAAAACAAAAATAAATAAGTGGGACCTAATTAAACTAAAAATCTTCTGCACAGCAAAAGAAATAATCAATATGCTAAATAGACAACCAACAATATAGAAGAAATTATTTGCAAACTATACAGCTGACAAAGGACCAATATCTGGAACCTACAAGGAACTCAAACAAGTCAGCAAGAAAAAAATATACATATAATACCATTAGAAAGTGGGTAAATGACATGAGCAGACAAGGGAGGGGAGCATCACACAATGTGATCTGTTGTTGGGGGGCTAGGGGAGCGACAGCAGCGGGTGGAGAGGCTGAGGAGGGATAACATGGGGAGAAATGCCAGATATAGGTGATGGGGAGATAGAGGCAGCAAACCACATTGCCATGTATGTACCTATGCAACAATCCTGCATGATCTGCACATGTACCCCAGAACCTAAAGTACAATAAAAAAAAGAAGATATACAAATAACCAAGAAACATATGAAAAAATGCTCAACATCACTAATAACCAAGGAAATGCAAATTAAAACCATGATCAGATACCACATTACTTCTTCCAGAATAGGCATTATTAAAAAGTCCAAAAACAATAGATGTTGGCATGGATATGGTAAAAAGGGAAGATGCATACACTGCGTGTGGGAATATAGTACAGCCTTTATGGAAAACAATATAAAGATTTCTTAAAGAACTAAAAGTAGATCTACCATTTGATCCAGCAATATCACTACTGGTTATCTACCAAAGGAATAAAAATCATTATATCAAAAAGACACCTGCACATATATGTTTACTGCAGCACAATTCACAATGCCAAATACATGGAACCAACCTAAGTGCCCATAAGTCAATGAGCGAATAAAGAAAGTGTGGTATATATACACCATGGAATACTACTGAACCATAAAAAAGAATAAAATAATGTCTTTTACAACACCTAGGATGGAGTTGGAGGCCATTATTCTAAGTGAAGTAACTCAGGAACGGAAAATCAAATATGGCATGTTCACATTTATAAGTGGCAGCTAAGCTATGGGTATGCAAAGACATACAAAGTGGTATAATGGACTGTGGAGGCTCAGAAAGGGGAGGTGTGAGGCGGTTGAAGAATAAAAAATTACATATTGAGTACAATGTACACTACATTCAGGTGACAAGTACACTAAAATCTCAGATTTCGCCACTACACAATTCATCCATACAACGAAAAATCACTTGTACCCCAAAAACTATTAAAATAAAAAAAGCTTTTATTTAACATACAAAAGATACAAGTTCTCCCAAGTTGAACTATATATTCAAAACTCCCAAAGGATTTTGACAATCTGTTCCCTAAATTTATATGGACAAGGAACGTTCAAGAACAGCCAAGACATACTTGAAGAACAACAAAATGGGGGCAACGGGAGTATCATCTAATACACATAAGGTTTATTTTAAAACTATAGTAAATATATGGTACTGATACAAGGATTGAAAAATAGGCCAATAGAAGGAACTAAGCATATACAGACACTTGATACAGACAGAAATGATATTATTGTTCAATAAGAAGAGTTTTCTCAATAAACAAGATAGAAAAAAATACAATTGGGCCCCTATTAATCATCATAATAAAAATTACATTTGGATAGATCAAAGACATAAAAGTGAAAGGCAAAACTTTTAGAAGATAACAGAAGAATCTCTTCATAGTCTCAGGATAGGGGCAGGATTTCTCAAACATGACAAAGTTTACTGCCCATAAGGTAAATATTGATAGATTTGAGTACATTCATATTAAGAAATAATGTATACCAAAAGTTACCATAAAAAGTGAAAAAAACTACCGTAGACTAAGAGACAATATTGGTAAAGTACAGTGCTAAAGGCCAGTATCCAGAATATATAAGGCACCTCTATAAATTAATATCTTAAAAATGAAATCCCTCTCACCAAAAAAATGAGGAGAAGTTCTAATTGAGCATTCATTAGATAGTCAATTGAAATAGCTAAAAACATTTGAAAGGTGCTCAATCTCATTAGTAATCAAAGAATTTTAAGTAAAAACCAAAATTAGGTATTTTTATTTTCCCAACAGATTTGAAAACAGAAAAAAAAAAATTCTAACAATATCAAATGTTGGTTAATATATGGAACCACAGGAATTCTTTCCCATTATTGGTAGGGGTATAAATCATTATATCTACTTTGTAAATTGGCATTGCTTTGTAAAGTAAAACGTGAAAATACTCTAAGACCTAGCAGTTATCCTAGAAATATACTCAAAAAAGCTTTTGGACATGCATATCAAGAGATAAATATGACATTCTTTTTCGTAACAGCATAGCAAAAACTGAAATCTGGCCTAAATTCAATATCAATAGGGCAGATTTGTCTTAAAATAGTGGTTTGTTCATGAAATAGAAAACTATAAAACAGTAAAAAGGAATGAACCACAGCTATAATGTATCTATTTGGCTAAATTTCACAATACTGAGCTAAAAGCAAACTATAAAAATATATACAGTATTATTACATTTATACAAAGTACAAAACAACAAAAACTCCACTATATTTAATAAATGGTGTTAGGAAAACTGGCTAGCCATGTGCAGAAAGCAGAAACTGGACCCCTTCCTGATACCTTACACTAAAATTAACTCCAGATGGATTAAAGACTTAGACATAAGACCTAATATTATAAAAACCCTAGAAGAAAATCTAGGCAAAACCATTCAGGACATAGGCGTAGGCAAGGACTTCATGACCAAAACACCAAAAGCATTGGCAACAAAAGCTGAAATAGACAAATGGGACCTAATCAAACTCCACAGCTTCTGCACGGCAAAAGAAACAGTCATTAGAGTGAATCAGCAACCAACAGAATGGGAAAAATTTTTTGCAGTTTACCCATCTGACAAAGGGCTGATATCCAGAATCTACAAACAACTAAAACAGATTTACAAGAAAAAACCAAACAAGCCCTTTCAAAAGTGGGCAAAGGATATGAACAGGCACTTTACAAAAGAAGACATACATGAGGCCAACAAACAGGAAAAAATGCTCATCATCACTGGTCATTAGAGAAATGCAAATCAAAACTACATTGAGATACCATCTCACGTCAGTTAGAATGGCGATCATTAAAAATTCTGGAGACAACAGATGCTGGAGAGGATGTGGAGAAATAGGAAGACTTTTACACTGTTAGTGGGAGTGTAAATTAGTTCAACCATTGTGGAAGACAGTGTGGCGATTCCTCAAGGACCTAGAAATAGAAATTCCATTTGACCCAGCAATCTCATTACTGGGTATATATCCAAAGGATTATAAATCGTTCTTCTATAAGGACACATGCACACGAATGTTCATTGCAGCACTGTTTACAATAGCAAAGACCTGGAACCAACCCAAATGTCCATTGATGATAGAGTGGACAGGGAAAATGTGTCACATATACACCATGGAATATTATGCAGCCATCAAAAACGATGAGTTTGGGTCCTTTGTAGGGACATGGATGAACCTGGAAACCATCATTCTCAGCAAACTGACACAAGAACAGAAAATCAAACACCTCATGTTCTGACTCATAGGCGGGTGTTGAACAATGAGAACACACAGACACAGGGAGGGGGGCATCACACAGTGGGGTCTGTTGGGGGAAAAAGGGGAGGGACAGCTGGAGGTGGGGAGTTGGGGAGAGATAGCATGGGGAGAAATGCCAGATATAGGTGATGGGGAGGAGGGCAGCAAATCACATTGCCATGTGTGTACCTATGCAACAATCTTGCATGTTCTTCACATGTACCCCAAAACCTAAAATGCAATAAAAAAATAAAATTAAATAATAATAATAAAATAAATAAATAAATAAATAAAAGCAAGGAAATGGTTAGAACCATGCAATGGATGCCTTCTAGACATTCCAGAAGTCATTTGCTGAATCTCACTGTTGTCTTTACACTCCATCTAGTCTAAAAGTTACGTGAATCCAACAATGGTAGGGTCACTAAGGTTATGTTCTTCTTCAAAAGAACACAAAAGTCTGTGGAACTCTGTATATATGAAGTATCTTCTCTCTAGAATACGGGGTTGGAGAAAAGGAAGAGTAGAGCCCTACCATATGTAGTATTTGGCCATTATATTACAATTTATGAACATCTGGTTTTAAAACATGAATAACAAGATTATGTTTGTCTTACCCAAATAAAGAACATTGATACACTTTCCAAAAGGGTTGTAACAATTCACAATGAGCAACATATGAATATACTAGTTCCATAATAAGTATACAGTATTATTATTACTTTTTAAAAATTTAGCCTGTGGGAACATGTGTACTCTAAACAGGAGAGCTGAGAAGTAACTGAAGTACTCACCATCTGTTGCATGGTTTGATAAGACCTTAAATTGTTCTTCATTTAAAGGTTTTTCCAGGCTCTTCAAAGTGGATAAAAGGTCTTTAATTCCAACTTTTCCATCACAGATACTATTAACAATGTTACATGCATCTTCTATTCCTATGTGTGTGTACATACATATATATATATAAATGAGAAAGTGTCACAGTACTTACTGTATACATATAAGCACATAACAACCTGATTTGTTTGAAACATATTCGTTTTGTAGAATATCCAATCCTTTTTGCCTCTGAAATATCTTCTAAATGGAAAGTTCTACAAAATTTATAGGTTAAATATTTATATGAGAAAAGAAGAAACAAATATTTTGAAGTGCTCAACTCAAAAAACTAAACAACAAAACAGAAAAATGATTGCAATGAAATGGTACCATGAATTGTTTTTTAATTTTTTAATTTAAAAAGTTGCCCTTATTCTTATCTACATGTTTGGAAAGAATGACAGTGCTGTTGATGAGATGTCCATAAACTGACATTTTATTAACTTAATTTTAAGTGTTATTCAAATATTTTTAAATCTCTGTATCCACACTTTTCACTATCTTCTTATTTATGCCATCTCCATTTATTTTCCTTCATCATAATTCCTAAAGAGTTCTCTATTTTATTAGTCTTTTTCAAGACCCAACTTTTCGTTAAACGAATAATTTGTTTTTGTGTGTATGTTCTATTTCAATTACTCCTACTTTCAACTTGATTAGTTCCTAACTACTGCTTTTTGTGGGGACTGTTTTGCTATTTTAGTTGATGTTGCTGGTTAGCTTCATGAGTTGAACAATTAAGATAAATTATTTTCAGTGTTTCTCATTTTCTAATAAAAGCATTTAAAGCTGTAACATTTCTGGTAAGACTGTTTTGATCATACTTTACATGTTTTCACATGTAGTGCTATCATTCTCATCCATTTCTAAATAATTTTTAATTTCAGGATTTATTCTTTAGCCAAATAATTATTTAGAGGAGCATCTGCTATTTTTTTGCTTTTTAAAAATCTGTTTTTAATCTTCAGATCAAAATGTTTTCCATATTCCTTCATAAATAATTTTAATATATTACTACATGGTGATCAGAATACGTGGTCTGAACAACTTCTGATTTTCAGAATTCATTGCCTTTTTTCTTTGTGACTTAACTATATCATATATTTGTGTGACTATTTCATAGGCATTTGAAAATGTATATTCAATGTTTTTGGAATATGAAGTGCTACACGTTTCTTATATCAGGCTTATTGTCACTTAAATCTCAAAACTATCTTTATCTCTGTGTATAAATATATGTACTCTGTTTAATCTTATCCAACTTGTCAATTTTATTTTTCATACTATTAAAGAGTTCTGGCATACAGAATTGAATTGATCACACTCTTGGATGCATGGTGTTTTGTCACCACTCATCTTCAAAGGGCCTCTGCTTGTTTTATTACTTTTCTCCTTTAACTACTATCTCCAGTTTTATTCCTTCATAAGTAGCAACTCCAGTGTATTTAATGTATTTCTATTCAATCTATCTCATCTGTCTACTTAGATTTATGTTTACCTGAAAAAATATAGTGTTGCCTTATGGGCATTGGTATAAATCAGTTTATATAAAGCATTTTGACCTACAAGTTTGTTCTATTTCTTCCCTTTCTTCACTGAACCATGTATTACTGAAATGTATCTATGGAAATATATCGATGGTGCAAATGTAAATCTAGTTTATTGTTTATTATTTACTCTATGTAGAGGCCATATTTTATTTAATGATTCCCCTAGTAATGGACAATTAAGTTACCTTCATCTCTTTTCTCTCTCAAATAATGTTGCAATCAGCATCTTTATAAATGTCTCTAACACAAAACTTTCTCAGGGCTAATAAGTGTACTTAAGAACTGAATTACTGGGTGATGAGAACACATGTATTTAATTTCACTAAGTACTGCTAGACTGCTATTTTGAATGGCAACACTGTTTTACTTACCCACCAGCTATTTATAAGTATTCCTAATGCTTTCTCTTCATATACACATTAGCCATTTGTGTTTCTTCTTTTGCATACTGCCTTCTTACATCCTTACTCATTTTTTCAATGGGTTTTTATTTATCTATTGCTTATTTGTAGAATTTCTTTATACATATTTGAAATATTAATCATTTGTTAGCTCTAAAAGTTGTAATTAATCTTCTTTCAGTCTGTTACATATCTGCTCATTTCTTCAGAGGTCTTTATTGAACAGAAATCTTTAATTTTAATATAATAGAATTCTTTTTTATCCTATGATTGTGATTTTAGAAGTCTCATTTAGGAAATCCTTCACAACCACAAGGCACAATATTTTCTCCAATAATTTCCTCTACCAGCTTTATAGTTTTAATTTCAGATTCATGTTAACATCTATTTAATTTATTTAAAGATTATTTTTGCATATGGCATAAAGTAAGAATTCAATTTCATTTTCCTCCACAAAGTGTGGCAATTTCTCAAATAATATATTAAATAACACATCTTTTCCCCAATTGATTGATGATCTCTGTATCATATGTCAAGTTCTTATATACATGAGTCTCTGCAGGTTCCATATTGTGATGCATTGGTCTATTTCTAACACTGTTACAACAGCATTATGATATGTCCTTCTATCTGGTATGGTAAGGCAACTTCCCCATCATTATTGCTTTTCAAAAGGGTCCATCTTTCAAATGAATATCAGAATTATTTTCTCAAAGTTTCCACCAAAATTTTTCTGGAATATTGATTTTAATTGCATTCAAATTAAAGACTAATTTAGAGATAATACACTTAAGATTCATTTCAAAACCCCAGTCTTAAGATTTCCATTCACAATTTCAATGTTTGTATTCCATGATTGTTTTAATGTCTCATTGTATTGAAATTTCAAAACAGACTTTAAAAAGCTGAGTTAAGCACTTAGTTAAAGTTTTTGACAAAGAGCAAGGGAGTAAACCCAAATACATAAGAAGAAATAAAGAAGAAAAATAAGAAAAGAGCGAATGACACTAGAGGTGATTAAAGAAACTAAACCAGATTATTCTGATAATAAGAGAAAAACCTTGGACAAAACCAATAAAGAAAAAAATGCAACATAACAGAATCCATGAAAAGAGAGAAAGAAACACAGAGATAATTTTTTAAGTAATTAAGGATGTTGTGAAAAATGTGTATCCACAAATTTGAAAACCTAGGGTTTTAAAAATATATATTTCTATATCATTTAAATGACACAATGAAAAAGGGGCCTTGGCAGAGTTTTGTTAAAAGTTAAATACGTGGCCAAGCATGGTGGCTCATGCCTGTAATCCCAGCACTTTGGAAAGCCGAGGTGGGCAGATCACCTGAAGTCAGGAGTTTGAGACAAGCCTGGCCAATGTGGTAAAATCCCATCTCTACTAAAAAATACAAAAACTAGCCAGGTGTGGTGGTACACAGCTGTAATCCCGTCTACTTGGGAGGCTGAAGCATGAGAATTGCTTGAACCCAGGAGGCAGAGGTTGCAAGATCATGCCACTGTACTCTAGCCTGGGCAAGACTCTATATCAAAAAAAAAAAAAAAAAAAAAAGTTATACACACACACACATACACACACACACACACACACACCCCTACACATATCAAGCCAGAGACATGAAGTTTCTGTTTATATTCCTTTAAATTTCATACTTACTTTGGCATTCAATAAATTCATCAGTGTTGGCCAATTCTTTGATAAAATCCTTAAAATGCACCACTTCATCTTTAAAAAAAGGGAAGTAACAATTTAGATACTGTTGTTAAAATGACCATTTGATGTTATAAAGCCAAAGCTATGAAATATGAAAATAAAGTGGAGAAATGAATTATCTTGTGTTGTATACGATATGCATGTCAGATCCAAAATAAAGTTGCCAGACATATAACTGTGAAAATAAATTCCTTCAATACAAACTCATCAATTAAAAACTAGAAAAATAGTTTTGATATTTCTTTTAAAAGATAATTTAGTTGTATCTCCTTAGGCATTTAGTTTCTTCTGACATACTCCAACTTTGTTAATTTAAAGTGAAATAATTACTCACCATTAGGATTAGTATTATCCAAAGCTTTCTGTATTTTATCATCCGTCAGACAGATTCCTATGGCATTTAAATTTTCCTGGAGACCAGAAATGGCTGTAACATCATTTTTGTGAATGCTGTTGTTGTAAAATTTATCTTCTGGGAGGAGATAATCACTTTCAGTTAGAAAGAAATTTTCATGTTTCTCCTTTATATTTTAAAGATAGGTGGTTAAAATTTCCCAACATACGAAATTACACTTAAGAAAAATGACAGTATCATTTCTTTGTATTATGTCCTTCTCTGTTGCCAAAATAACAAACAAGTTAGCTGACAAGAAATGGACACCAAAAACAAACAAACAAACAAACAAATGTAAGTGATAAAATCTGGGGAAGGGAAGAGAAGAGCAATAAAAAGAAGATAAAAAAGAGCAATAGAAAAAATATATTTCTTAAGGTCATATACACAAATTTTGCAACAATACCAAATTTGTATACATTGAACAAAAGCCTTCAAAGTAAGTAAAGCAAAAACTGACATAATTAAAGGGGGAATAAATGATTCCACAGTAAAAATTAGGAATTTAAACACCTTGCTATCAGTAATTAATAGAACAAGTAGAATAAAAAACAGTAAGAATTAGAAGACCAGACAAGATTAGTAAATATTGTAACCTAATTAATATTTACAGAACGATACCCAATAAATGTAGAATGCAAATTCTCTCAGATACACATGGAACATACACTTAGCTAGACCATAACCAGGGCCGTAAATAAATCTTAATTAATTTAAGAATTTAAATCATGCAAAATGTATTCTCTGGCCAAACTTAATAAATAAGAAATCAGATTTGGCACAGTGGCTCAGACCTATAATCCCAACACTTTTGGAGGCCAAGGCAGAAGAATTGCTTGAGCCCAGGAGTTCAAGACCAGCCTGAGACACAAAGTGAGACCCCATTTCTACCAAAAAAAAAAAAAAAAGTTTAAAATTAGCCAGGCATAGTGGTGTATGCCTGTAGTCTCAGTTACTTGGGAGCCTGAGGCAAGAGGCTGCTTGAGCTCAAGAGGTGAAGGTTGCAGTGAGCCACGATCGTGCCACTTGCACTCCAGCCTAAGCAACAAGCAAGACCCTCTCCCTAAAACAAATAAATAAATACATTAGAAATCAACAATAATTAAGATTTCTAGAAAACGGCCCAATATTTGGAAATTAAAGGCTATATTTCTAAATAACTCATACTACAAAGAAAAACATAATTTGGTAAATTAGAAAATATTTTAGTAAATGATAAAGCACAACATAACATTTGTGAGATGCAATGAAAGACACATTAGGGGCCGGGCGTGATAGCTAATGCCTGTAATCCCAGCACTTTGGAAGGCCGAAGCAGGTAATCACAGGTCAGGCAATTAAGGCCATCCAGGCTAACATGGTGAAACCCTGTCTCTACTAAAAATACAAAAATTAGCCAGGTGTGGTGGCATGCACCTGTAATCCCAGCTACTCAGGAGGCTGAGGCAGGAGAATTGCTTGAACCCAGGAGGTGGAGGTTGCAGTGAGCTGAGATCATGCCACTGCACTCCAGCCTGGGTGACAGAGCAAGAATCTATCTAAAAAGCAACAAAAACAACAACCAAAAAAAAAAAAAAAAACATGTTGCAGTTTTAAATGTTAAAAAAGAATAAAAATCAGTTATCTAAGCTTCTATCTTAACAAGCTAGCAATAAAGGGTAAATGAAGCCCAAAGAAAACAAAGACCAAGTGATAGTAAAAATAAAAATATAAACCAATGAAAAAGAAAAACAAAGAGAAAAGTTAACAAAAATTAACAAAATCAACATTTGTGTAAAATTATTAATAAATTTAATAACCCCCTAGCAAGACTGGTTACAGACAAAAAAGAGAAAACAGAAATTACAAACATCAGAAATGAAAAATAAAAATAAGACATCATATTACAGATATTAAAAGGATAGTAAGGGGCTATTATGAACAACTTTATGACAATAAATCTGACAAATTACATAAAATAAATGAATTTTGACAAGACACAGTTCCACTTATAGAAAGTATATTTCTTCTTTATGATACTTACAGAAAGATATAGTGACAACTACAGAAAGATTTAGAAGAAGGAGGCTCTAAACAGCTCCACATTCATTGAATAAATAGAGCTCAATATTTTAAATCTTCAGGAATAGATGTCTCCACTGGTGAATTCTACCAAACATTTAATGAAAAAAAAATAATCCTAATCCTAATCATAAACTGATATGGTTTGGCTGTGTCTCCCCCCCCAAATCTCGCCTTGAATTGTAATAATCTCCATGTGTCAAGGGCAGGCCAGGTGGATAAAATTGAATCATGGGGACAGCATCCCCATACTGTTCTTGTGGTAATGAATAAGTCTCATGAGATCTGATGGTTTTATAAATGGGAATTCCCCTGCACAAGCTCTCTTGCCTGCTGCCATGTAAGAGATAACTTTGCTCCTCATTCACCTTCCAACATGATTGTGAGGCTACCCCAGCCATGTGGAACTGTGAGTCAATTAAATGTCTTTCTTTTATAAATTACCCAGTCTTGAGTATTTCTTTATTAGCAGCATTAGAACAAACTAATACACAAACTCAACCAGAAATAAAAGTGGGAGGGAAAACTTCCCAATTCATTTTATAAGGCCAGCATATCCCTAACACCAAAATCTGAAAAAGACACTAAAGAAAATTGTAGACCAATATCCCTCATAAACATATACTCAAAAATCTTTATTAAAGTATTAGAAAATAAATAAGGTTAAGAGCTCTGTTGTATAACATGGTGATGTGACTACAGTTAATAACAATGTATAATATTTTTGAAAATTGCTAAGAGAAAATATTTTAAGTGTTCTCATCACAAAAATAGGTGAGGTAGAGCATATGTTAATTAGTTCAATTTAGCCATTCCACAACCTATGTACATATTTTGATAAATCACACAATATATAAGACATACGATTTGTATTTGTCCATTTAAAAACTAATGGGTGACTATAGTTAATAATTTTCTGAATGTTCTCACTACAAAGAAATGATAAATATTTGAGCTGATGGTGTGAAAGGAAAATAAATCTCAGTACCCCAAAATCACTAAGCTAAAGGGAAAAGTCAAGCTGGGAACTGTGTCAAGCAAACCTGCCTCCCATTCTATTCCTAAATAAGACAGCAACAGAGATTAAAAGAAAAAGAAAAAAAGCTATGTAACTCCCTCACAATTTGTCCATAAAAAAATTCCCTGCTTCAAGTTGTTTTCCCCCCACCCTTCCAGACCAAACCAATGTACATCTTACATGTACTCATTGATATCTCATATCTTCCTAAAATGTATAAAACCAAGCTGTGCCCCAGCTTAAAACAAAACAATATACCTATTATCAAAGTTTCAGAAGGAGAAGAAAGAAATAAAGAAAAAATGTATTCAAAGAAATAATGGAAGAAAACTTCCCAAGCCTGGGGAAGAAAATAGATATCCAGGAAGTCTAAAGACACAAAATAAGATGAATTCAAAGAGATCCACATTGGGATACGTTACAATAAAATTGTCAAATCTTAAAGGCAGAGAGATTTTTGAATGCAGCAAGGGGAAAAGTGACTTGTTAAGTATGAGGGAACCTTCATAAGACTCTCAGTGGATTTTTCAACAGGAACCTTGTAGGCCAGAAGGGAATGGGAGAATACATTCAAAATGAGAAAAAAAAAAAAAAACCCTGCCAACCAAGGATATTATACCCTATCTTTGAAAGATATCTTTGAAAGAAATCCTATCTTTCAAAGATGAAAGAGAGATAAAGACTTTCTCAGACAAACAAAAGCTGAGGTAGTTCATTCACCAATAGATCTGCATTACAAAAAATGCTAAGGAGAATTCCTCAAGCTAAAAAAAAGATGCTAATTAGTAACATGAAAAACATACAAAAGTATAAAAGTAACTGGTAAAAGTAGGCATATAACCAAATTCAAAACACTCAAATACTGTAATGGCAATATGTAAATCAATTATATTCTCTAGTACAAATATTAAAAGACCAGTCTATTAAAAACAGCTATAGTTATAATAATTTGGCAAGGAATATAACTTTTAAAACATGTAAAACGTGATATCAAAAACATAAAATGTGGAGGGAGGTAAAGTAAATGTGTAGAGTTTCTGTATGATCAAAATTAAGTTATCACTTTTAAATAGCCTTTTATGCATATAAGATGTTTATGTAAGCCCCAGTGTAACTACAAGGCAAAAGCCTACAGTAAATACACAAAACATAGTAAGATTCAAAGCATACTACTACACAAAACCATCAAAATACAAAAGAAGAAAGTAAGAGTGGAAGAAAGAAACAAAGGATATATAAAACAACAGAAAACAATGAAGAAATGGCACTAGTCAGTCCTTACTATCAATAATTACTTTGAATACAAACTAAATCCTCCAATAAAAAGGCATAGAGTGGAGGAATGTACATAAAAAATAAGACCCAACTACATGCTAAACCCTAGAGACTCATTTCATCTTAAAGAACACTCATAGACTGAAAGTGAAGGGACGAAAAAAGATATTCTACAAAAAGGGAAACCAAAAGAGAACAAGGGTACTTGTATCACACAAAATAGATCTTAAGTCAAAAACTCTAAAAAGAGACAAAGAGGGTCATTATATACTGATAAAATGGTCAATTCATCAAAAATATATAAAAATTGTAAATATATGTGCTCCCAACATTGGAACACCTTAACATATAAAACAAACAATAAGAGATTTGAAAGAGATATAGACTACAATATTATAATAGTAGGAGATATCAAAATCTCACTTGCAACAATAGAGAAATCATCTAGACATAAAATCAGGAAACACTGGCCTTCTGGGTTTGAACTATGTTTTAGACCAAATGGACTAACAGCTGAAGAACGTGCATTCTTCTCAAGTGAACATAGAATATTCTCCAGTTAGAGTATATGTTAGGCAACAAAAGTGGTCTTAACAAATTTAAGAAGATTGAAATAATATTAAGTATCTTTTCTGACCACAATGGTATGAAACTGCAAATCAGTAATAGAAGAAATCATGGAAAATCCACAAATACGTGAATATTTACACAATATGTTCCTCAACAACTATTGGGTCAGAAATGAAATTAAGGGGAACTTTAAAAAACATCTTGAGATAAATTAACATGGAAATACAGCATATGAATACATAAGGAGCACAGTAAAAGCAGTGCTAAAAGACAAGTTTATACCTTCATAGTAAGGACTTACTAGTGCCATTAAACGCCTACATTAAAAAGAAAATAAAGATCTCAAACAACTGAATGCTACACCACAAGGAACTTGAGAAAGAAGAACAAATTAAGCCCAAAGTTAACAGAAGAAAGGAAATAACAAATATATAACAGAAATAAATGAAATGGAGACTAGGAGACTAGAAAAACAAGATAAAAGATTAACAAATCTAAGAATTGGGGTGTTTTAAAAAGATAAACAAAACTGATAAACTCCCAAGGCAGACAATATCCCTGGTGAATACAGACACAAAAATCCTCAGCAAAGTTTTATTAAATCAAATTCAGCAGTACAGAAAAGGCATGATACAGCATGATAAATGAGATATATCTCAGAAATGCAAGATTGGTTCAATCTTTAAAAGTTAATCAATGAAATTCACCATATCAACAGATAAAGGAAAACTATATTATCATATTAATAAATATGCAAAAAGCATCTGATACACATCAACATCCATTCATAACAACTCTAAGCAAATTGAAATAGAAGAAAAATTCCTCATTGTAATAGGCATATATTTTTAAAACCTACAGCTAAAGTCAAACTTAATGGTGAAAGATTGGATGATTTCCTCCTAAGAACAAGAAACAAGAAGAGGCATCTGTTTTCACATTCCTATTAAATATTACACTAGACAGATCCTAGTCAACGCAATCATGGGAATGGGTGAGAGAAATAAAAGACATACTAATTAGAAAGAGAAAAAAGAAAACTATCTTTTTTCAGAGATGACTATATACATAGAAAAGCCCAAACAGTTTACCAAAAAAGCTACTAAACCTATTGAGTTCATTAATGTTACAGAACACAAGGTCAACATGCAAAAATCAATTACACTCTTATGATTATGAATAATCGGAAATGTACAATTTGAAAGGACCTTGTGTGTATGTGTGTATGTGTGTATGTGCACGTGCATATGCATATGTGTGTAAAATAAAATATAGGTTTGTAAGCTAAAAACTATAACAACATTGTAGAGAAAAATCCAAGGTGAGCTATAAGGAGAGAGAGGTTGTGTTTATGGATCAGAGATTCAACATTGTTAAGATTTTGATTCTCCCTAAATTGATTTATAAATTTAACATAGTTCCAATAAAAATTGCAGAAATTCTAAAATTTGTAAAGGAAAATTAAAAACAAGAAGATTTACAACAATGTTGAAAATGAATGATATTAAAATATTCAAACTACCTAATTTCAACTTTCAATAAAGCTATAGTAATCAAAACAGTATAATAATAATGAAAGAACAGACCCATAAATCAATAAAACAATAGAGAGCACAGAAATAGACCCACATACACATAGTCAATTGATTTTTGACAAAAATACAAAGGCAATTCAAGAAAGAATGCATTTGTGTCTTCAACAAATGGTACTGGAACAATTAAACATACGTTTGCAAAAACAAAAAAAAAGTGAATCTCCACCAATATAAAATCTTCATTTATATAAAATTTAACATGAGTAATAGCCCTAAATATAAAATCTAAGACTATAAGACTTCTATAGAAAAAAGAAAAAGGAGAAAATCTTTACAACATGGGTTTAGGTAAAGGTTAGGTCAGACCAGGTAGAAAAAAGCAAAAAAAAAAAAAAAAAATTATACATTAGGCTTCATCAACATTAAAAACTACTGTTCTCTGAAAGACAATGTTAAGAAAATGGAAAGATAAACCACAGACTGGAAGAAAATATTTGCAAACACGTATATAATAACATTGTCCAGAATATATAAAGAACTCTCAAAACTTAGTAAGAAGAAACAGTCTTTTTTTTTTTTTTTTTGACAGAGTCTTGCTCTGTCACCCAGGCTGGAGTGCAGTGGCACAAACTCAGCTCACTGCAACCTCCACCTCCTGGGTTCAAGCAATTCCCTTGCCTCAGCCTCCCGAGTATCTGGGACTGCACAGGCAGTCCCAGGTACACATCACCACACCTGACTAATTTTTGTATTTTTAGTAGAGACAGGGTTTTGCCTTGCTGGCCAGGCTTGTCTTGAATTCCTGACCTCAGGTCATCTACCAACCTCAGCCTCCCAAAGTGCTAGGATTACAGGTGTGAGCCACCATGCCCAGCCCTTAATTATTTCTAATGGGCAGAAAGTTGGATACTTTACCAAAGATGTAGAGACAGCAAATATGTGTGTTGGTGGGGGGGAGGAGGCGTATATAAAAGACTTTCAAACCCATGATTAGTCATAAGGAAAATGCAAACCATAATGAAATACCACTAAACACTATTAGAAAGGCTAATTTTTTAAAAATTCCTGATATTTTTATAAAGTGTTGGCTAGGATGCAGCACAACTAGAACTGCTATACATTGCTGTTGGGAAAGCACTTTGGAAAGACACTGCAAAACAGTTTGGCAGTTTTTGATCAATTTAAACATACACTCACCATATATCTCAGTAATCCTAGTTCTAGGTATTTAACTAAGAGAAATGAAAACATACATCCACAGAAAAACCTGTACATAATTGTTTATAGCAGCTTCATTCATAATCACCAAAAACTGAGAATAACTCAATGGTCCATCAATGGCAAATGGATAAACAAATTGTGGTACTTTCATAAAATGGAATTCTACTCATATATAGAAGGAACCAAACAATGTGCAAAAAATGGATGAATATAAAAATATTATTCTAAGGAAGCCAGACTCAAACCACTTCATATTTAATCATTACATTTACAAGATATTCCACAAAAGGCAAAACTACAGGGACAAAGAATGAATCAGTAGTTGCCAGGGTTGAGGGTAGAGGAAGAAATGGATTACCAAAAGGGCACAAGAGACTTCTGTGCGGTGATATAGTCTATATGCTGTGTATAGGAAGGGTTACATGACATTATTTTTAAGAATCCAAAGAACTGTATTCCTAAAAAGAGTAAATTTTGCTATATATGTTATACCTCAAAAAGCATAAATGTTTTAAAAAATGTGATCAAGAGAGTTGCTGAACATACATGAGAACATAACAGATAGTGATAAAGTCAATTTCACCGGATTTGTCAAAAGTTTTAAAAATTATTTTCTAATAAATTCAAAAGTCAAATATGCATACTGAATAACCTCAAAGAATAATATACAATCTAGTAATTTTCTAGTACTACTAAGTAAGACTACTAAAAATTTTGAGTTTGGGTTAAGCTTAGCAATATTTGCCTTAGAATTCAAACAGAAGTTATGTAATCTAATCTTGTGTTGTTTTATATTCATATTATATTGCTTCTTACTTACCTGTGCTTTAACTATTGAAACCTGTATTGTTTTTAACCTATAAACCACTGCTTGCCTTTCTAGATCTGGGCAGCAAGTACATATTAAATAAAACTTACCTGCAGCTTCAGGAATTGTCAATATATCAGAGAATTTAGTCATAAATTCTTGAATGGTAACCTTGCCACTTTCTGTAATGCAAATCATAATTTAAATAAATGAAAGAATTACTGCTTCAGAATTAATTAATATAACTAAAGCTAATAGTCAAATTATAACAAAGGTTAGAAGCTTGGGAGTAAGGCTAGGCTATTTCTTCTCCCTTACGTCTTGCATGCATATGACTATCAAATTTCTGCTCATTCTATTTCCAAATACTTCTTGAATTTACTGCTGCATTAACTAATACCTATGTTATTGCAATAGCATCTTTAAAAACCTTTGCCACCAGTCTCATCCTCCATTTGTTTTTCACAGTATGGCAAGGGAGGTATTCCTCTTAAAAAAAAATTGATTATTCCTATAATAAAACCCTTCAGTAGCTCCTAATTGCCTACAAAACTACAGAATAAATATAACATTGAGGAGGTGAGGGAGGGAAATTATAGACCCATATTACTCATACATGTGTTAAAGTATAAGTAAAATACTACTAAATAGGATTCAGCAGTACAATGAAAAAAATATTCAAGATACTTTCAGAACATGCATTCTTATTGAGGGTGATACTGCTCTTAAGGGATAAAACTGGTTCTTAGGGGGAAAAAATCACAGATACTACAATACTTTGTGGCTATAGTACTTAAACAGATATATGGTGTATCTTTGGTATTAAATTTTCACAGGGTGTGGGGGATAATTAGGAAGTAAAATGTCTATAAAGCCTCCTTAGAGGACTGAGGGGAAAAAAGGTTAGAAACACTGCTTTAGTATGACAGTAGACACCTAAATTGAATCTCTCCAGATGGTCTCCAAAAAATTCATAAAAATTAACAAATATGGCAAGTAAAATAACTTAGAGTCCATGCCTACAGTGTAACTAAGAGGCAGAATATTGAATACTTTCGTTTGCATGTAAGTCAGGAAATAAAAATCTAGAACCAGCACAGTCAGCTTCACAGCCTACACCGTGGTGGCTCATGCCTGTAATCCCAGGACTTTGGGAGACTGAAGTGGGCAGATCACTTAAGGTCAAGAGTTCCAAACCAGCCTGGCCAACATGGTGAAAGCCCATCTCTACTAAAAATATGAAAATTGGCTGGGTGTGGTGGCAGGCGCCTGTAATCCCAGCTACTCAGGAGGCTGAGGCAGAAGAATTGCTTGAACCTGGGAGATAGAGGTTGCAGTAAGCCGACAATGTGCCAGTGCACGTTATCCTTCCCCAACTTTCATCATAAGTTTAGTGTTCACCATTCCTTTTCTTAATGCAATGATGTTCACTTAACATCATTGACAGGTACTTGAAAATCCTGACTTTAAGCAAAAGGACATAATAAAATCAGTTTTACCACAGGCTAATTGATATAAACAAGAGTTATATTCCTATGGCATATTTCTTTTCAGAAAAACATTACTGGCCAGGCACAGTAATTATAGTAATTATAGGCTCACGCCTATAATTCCAGCACTTTGGGAGGACAAGGTGGGTAAATTACCTGAGGTCAGGAGTTCAAAACCAGCCTGACCAATATGGAGAAACCCTATCTCTACTAAAAATACAAAATTGGCCAGGCATGGTGGCGCAAGCCTGTAATCCCAGCTACTCAGGAGGCTGAGGCAGGAGAACCACTTGAATCTGGGAGACAGAGGTTGCAGTGAGCCGAGATTGCACCATTATACTCCAGCCTAGCTAACAAGAGTGAAACTCTGTCTCAAAAACAAAAAAAAATTAGCAAACTTAAAAACAAAGACTCAAAACACTTCTAGTATTAAACACTGAACAAAATGTGAGCTACACCTACTTTTAAAAAGGATTAATAAAACAAAATAATTACCCAATTTCTAGTGAATCAGAGTGACAGCAGTTGTAGTGGTGGTAGGTTAAATCAAGTAATAAATATCTGCAGAGTGAAAATTTTATGGAGCACCTCCTACCATCATGCAGTTCAAAAATAACAAATATGGCAAATCTACAAAGCAGTAACAATTAGACTTATAGTTGACCTCTAAACAGAATTAATGGAACCCAGGATACAACAAAATGACATATTAAAATATTGAAAGACAATAACTAACAATCTAGAATTCTGTGCCCACAGAAAATAATCTTTGATTGCAAAGGAAAACTAAAGACATTTTGAGCCAGAAACTCAGATAATTCTTACTAAGGAAATACTAAATGCTAACCTAATGGAAAGTGATAGATGAAGAAATCCATTAAATTCACTAATTCTGTGCATTACAGACACAGAAATTCATTAAAAGAGTAAATGTGGGTAAATTTAAATAAATATTCAAAATAATAATGTTTTATATAATTCACAATATTTATACAGTTCAAATATACAATGTTTTATATAATCAAAAGATTTATACAGTTAAAATACACAAACTGTGGGTTCCTCCCTATAATACCACAGCTGATGCTTTCTGGAAAGCACCACCTTCTGGCAGAAGGCCAGCCAGCACAAAAAGAGAACATTAAGTCACCAAAACTAAGAACCCTCAAGGAGTCCATTGCACAAGAATAGCACATAAATTGATAAGAGATGAATGAGAGGAGATCATGGCAGACAAGAGGCAGGACTAGATTGCAGCTCTGGACAGAGCAGACAGGCAACAGCTCGCATTGTGAATTTTAGTTCCAGATGAACTGCAAGAACAAACCAGCAATGCTGAGAGGGCCCACAGACCCTCTGAAGGAAGCAGACTGCTTCTGCAAAACAACCCCAAAACTCTGAGTACCCCAACTGCAGAAGTGAGAAAGAGAACCTCCTCTCCCAAACCCCATTGGAGAAGCTGAAGGTCTGTTTGCGGGAGAAGTTTCCAGCTTTATGTGGAAATGAGTCACTTTAGAGAGCTAAGCAAAATACAGGGGTAGAGGAAGCAGCAGAAAGGCCCTGGGAGCTTGATGGCCCTGGGAGCTTCATTCCTGCTGGCACCACAGGGATCCAATGGGAAAGTAGCAGTGGGTAAAACTGCACAGTGCAAAGTAAATCTCTAGATGAACTTTGTAACAATTGGAACAGGGTGAGAAGCCACCTGGCCAGAACCCCAGGAAGGGCACAAATCCTGTGTGCAGACTCCATAGGCAGGGGAGGAACCAAGCCCTTTTCTTTCCCAACTGGGAGGCAGTTAGCCTGGGGTGGGTTTTCAAGCCCATATCTCCCTCCGCTTGGCAAAAGTCTGGGGGCTGCTGTGGGTGGCACAGTGGGAGTGAGACTGGCCTTTCAGTTTGCATGGGAGCTGGGCAAGGCCTGTGACTGTCAGCTTCCCTCACTTCACAGACAACCTACATGACTCAGCAAAGGCAGCCATAATCCTCCTATGTACACAACTCCAGTGACCTGGGAATCTCGCCCCCATACCCCACAGCAGCTACAGCAAGACCTATCCAGGGAGAGCCTGAGCTCAGACACACCTAGCCTCACCCCCACCTGATGGTCCTTCCCTACCCACCCTGGTAGCAGAAGACAAAGGGCATATAATCTTGGAAGTTCTTGTGTCCCGCCCACTGCCAGTTCCTCCCCATAATACCACAGCTGATGCTCTCTGGAAAGTGCCACCGCCTGGCAGGAGTCCAACCAGCACAAATATAGAGCATTAAACGACCAAAGCTAAGAATCCTCACAGAGTCCACTGCATCCCTTGCCACCTCCACCAGAACAGGCACTGGTATCCACAGCTGAGAGACCCATAGATAGTTTACATCACAGTACTCTGCACAGACAACCCCCCGTACCAGCCTGGAGCTGGGTAGACTGACTGGGTGGCTAGACCCAGAAGAAAGACAACAATCACTACAGTTTGGCTCACAGGCAGACACATCCATAGGAAAATGGAGAGAGTACTACATCAAGGGAACACCCCATGGAACAAAAGAATCTGAACAACAGCCTTCAGCTCTAGGCCTTCCCTCTGACAGAAGCTACCCAAATGTGAAGGAACCAGAAAACCAACCCTGGTAATATGACAAAATAAAGCTCTTCAACACCCCCCAAAAATCACACTAGTTCACCAGAAATAGATCCAAACCAAAAAGAAATCCCCGATTTACCTGAAAAATGGTTCAGGAAGTTAGTTATTAAGCTAATCAGGGAGGGACCAGAGAGATGCATAGCCCGGAAATCCAAAATATGATACAAGAAGGGGAGAAACAGTCAAGGAAATAGCTTAAAGAAAAAACAATTTAAAATTCAGAAAATTTTGGACACCCTTTTAGAAATGTGAAATGCCCTGGAAAGTTTCAGCAATAGAACAGAACAAGTAGAAGAAAGAAATTCAGAGCTTGAAGATAAGGTCTTCTAATTAACTCAATCCAACAAAGACAAAGAGAAAAGAATAAGAAAATATGAACAAGGCCTCCAAGAAGTCTGTGATTATGTTAAACAATCTAATCTAATAATCGATGTACCTGAGAAAGAAGGAAATTCTAAAAGCCTAGAAAACGTATTTGGGGGAATAATCGAGCAAATTTTCCCTGGCCTTGCTAGAACTCTGGATGTGCAAATACAAAAAGCAAAAGAATACCCAGGAAATTCATCGCAAAAATATCTTTGCCTAGGCACACTGTCATCAGATTAACCAAAGTTAAGATGAAAGAATGACTCTTAAGAGCTGTGAGACAGAAGCAGCAGGTAACCTATAAATAAAAACCTATCAGATTAACATCAGATTTCTCAGCAGAAACCCTACAAGCTAGAAGAGATAGAGCCTTATCTTCAGCCTCCTCAAACAAAACAATTATCAGCCAAGAATTTTACATCCAGTGAAACTAAGTATCATATATGAAGGAAAGATACAGTCTTTTTCAAACAAACAAATGCTAAGGGAATTTACTATTACCAAACTACTACTATAAGAACTGCTAAAAGGAGCTCTAAAGCTGGAAACAAATTTTGGAAACACATCAAAAAAGAACATCTTTAAGCATATATTACACAGGACCTATAAAACAAAAATCAAGTTAAAAAGCAAAAACAAAAAACAAAAAAACAAAGTACACAGACAACAAAGAACATGATGAATGCAATGGTACCTCACATTTCAATACTAACATTGCATGTCAAAGGCCTAAATGCTCCACTAAAAAGATACAGAACCACAGAATGGTTAAGAACTCACCAACCAATCACTGCCTTCAGAGGACTCACCCAGCACACAGACTCACATAAACTTAATTTAAAGGGGTGGAAAAAAGGAGTTTCAAGCAAATGGACACCAAAAGTGAGCAGAGGTAGCTATTCTTACATCAGACAAAACAAACTTTAAAGTAACAGCAGTTAAAAGAGACAAAGAGGGACACTATATAATGGTAAAAGGCCTTGTCCAACAGGAAAATATCACAATTCTAAACATATGTGCACCTAACACTGGAGCACCCAAATTTATAAAACAACTACTAATAGACCTAAGAAATGAGGTAGAGAGCAACACAGTAATAGTGGGGGACTTCAGTACTACACTGACAGCACTAGACAGGTCATCAAGACAGAAAGTCAGCAAAGAAACAATGGACTTAACAAAAGTATACAGAACATTTCATCCAACAACCGAAGACATATTCTATACACAGCACATGGAACTTTCTCCAAGGCAGGCCATATGATAGGCCACAAAATGAGCCTCAATAGATTTAAGAAAATTCAAATTATATCAAGCACTCCTCAGGCCACAATGGAGTAAAACGAAATCAACTCCAAAAGTGACCTTCAAAACCATGCAAATAAACGAAAATTTAAATAAGCTGCTCCTGAATGAGCATTGTGTCAAAAACAAAATCAAGATGGAAATTTAAAAAATCATCGAACTGAACAACCATAATGACACAACCTATCAAAATATCTGGGATACAGCAAAGGCAGTACTAAGAGGAAAGGTCATAGCCTTAAATGCCTACATCAAAAAGACTGAAAGAGCACAAATTGACCTCTGAGGTCACACCTCAAGGAACTAGAGAAACAAGAACAAACCAAACCTAAACCCAGCAGAAGGAAATAACCAAGATCAGACCAGAACTAAATGAAATTGAAACAAAACAAAACAAAACAAAAATACAAAAGATAAATGAAACAAAACGCTGCTTCTTTGAAAAGATAAATAAAATTGAGAGACCACTAGCAAGATCAACCAAAAAAAGAAGAAAGTCCAAATAACCTCACTAAGAAATGAAACAGGAGATATTACAACTGACAGCACTGAAATACAAAAGATCATTCAATGCTACTATGAACACCCTTGCACATGGAAATCAGAAAACCTAGAAAAGATTGATAAGTTCCTGAAAAAATACAACCCTCCTAGCTTAAATCAGGAAGAATTAAATACCCTGAACAGACCAATAATCCTAATATCTTTAATCCTAAAGACATTAAATCAATAATTTATGAATTTATGAATTCTACTAAACATTCAAGGAAGAAAATAGTCTCTTCTAAAAAATAGGAAAAAAGAATACACCCCAACTCATTGTAAGAATGTATCATGGATAATATTCAGCTGTAACAGTCATTAAAATACTAAAATTATTTTTTATATTTATAAATATCTGCTTTCCTGAGCCACCATGTGCAACACCCACCAGTAACCCTGGATATCACCATAATTTAGCTTCCAAAAGCCAAAAAGGCCTCCAGGATCCTGTTTTACTACATAGAAGGCATTCTGATTGACCACTGCCTGTGCCAGTCACTTCACAAAATAATCTCACCTCCTAAGTACCATCATTAGACTCACACAGGGATAAGATGAGCTCTGACTTCCCCATTTGTTTGGCCCCCATGAAGCTCAGGGTTGGCACACCTGTAGGGGCAGCACCAGTGTCTCGCAGACATCCCACTGCAGCTTCCACAGGTAACCCTCTAGCCCTGCATGTCCTACCCATAGACCTTCCCCTGGTAGAGGATGGTTTTTATAAGATAGATGCATTGAAACTACTAACCATGTTCAGGTACATGTCTTAACATTACAGTAAGTACAGCATTAGCTGTATGAAGGTCGTTGTCCATTAATAACGTCTTGAGGTCAGAGACATCAATTAGATCATTCTGGAGAATTTGGGCAGTAGCTAGGAGTATCTGTGTAGCTGCAAAAAAGAGAGCAAAAGCAAATGTTTCAACAGTAGAAATAGAGTATATGTTATTAGTTATCACTTAGTAGCCTCAGGTTGCATAAAATATGAAGATCTGATTCTATAATTTTACATGGAACTATTTTTATAGCTTTAAAAACCAGAGTTTATTATAATAGATAACAGTCACAGGGCACTTACTAAGTGCTAGGCACTGTTCTCAACAATTATACTTTTTCAAACTGCAAATGTCCTTATACTGTAATAATCCCAAGAAAGGCATTATCCTCCCCGTTTTTCAGATGAAAACACTGAGGTTAGCAAGATTAAGTTATTTACTAAATAATACATTGGTAGTGAGTGGCAAGGACAGAATTTAAGTACAGACCCTATAGTTCCAAAGCCCATCATTTTAACCACTGTGCTCTTCAAGTAGAAACATATAGGTAGTCAACCTTTATCCCTTAAGCCACATATTACTTCATATGTGGCCCTGAAATCATTGTGAAACAACACAAGTAAACTTTAAATCAAAACAGTCTTTCATTATTTAACTTAAAGTTATGTTACCTCGAAATGATTAAACTAATGAATAATGTATAAGCATAATTTTGTTATAAGAAACTGGATATTAATATTGTGAAAAATAATTACTTCAGCCCTTTGTTGACATGAGTAGCTTCTTCCTCCAGTTTTTAGTCAAACTGGCCCCAGTTGAGAATATTGTATAAATAAAATAATTTATAGGTGAAATAGAAATTATAGCTGGCTGGATATAAGAGGACAAACCCTGCTCCAATCTGTTGCAACAATAATACTATCTTCCATTTATAAGGCAACTATTGCATGATAAGAAATATATTAGAAATTTAACATTTAATACCTGGCCAAATAATCAAAGAAGATAAGGTAAAATATAGATATTGGAAAGCATTCAAAGACTCAAAAATTATATCCTCATGGTGTTTTATTTTGGAACCTAATAGAAAATGTGCTTCAAGGCCGGGCGCGGTGGCTCAAGCCTGTAATCCCAGCACTTTGGGAGGCCGAGGCGGGTGGATCACGAGGTCAAAAGATCGAGACCATCCTGGTCAACACGGTGAAACCCCGTCTCTACTAAAAATACAAAAAATTAGCTGGGCATGGTGGCGTGTGCCTGTAATCCCAGCTACTTAGGAGGCTGAGGCGGGAGAATTGCCTGAACCCAGGAGGCGGAGGTTGCGGTGAGCCGAGATCGCGCCATTGCACTCCAGCCTGGGTAACAAGAGCGAAACTCCGTCCCAAAAAAAAAAAAAAAAGAAAATGTGCTTCAGTAAAATAAGGGAGTAAATCACGACAGGAATTCAGGAAACACGTGAGCCATAGAATACTACTAAAGAGAGGGATGACAGCTGTTTACCAGGTGTAGGGGAGAAACAATCCAAATCAGAGCATCTAAAGTACATAAAACTGTGTTTGAGTATTTTGAAAATGTTAATATTCAAACTTCTTATTATGATTTCAAAAATCATAGTCAATGTTTGACTAACATTTCAAATATGATTTTGTCAGAAATGTTTAAAGTCCAAGAAGTGAAATTACCTATGCAACATCATACAACCAGTCAGTAGGAGAAAAATATCCAGGTACCTAAAATATGACTATAATGTTGTTTTTCATATACACACACCACCAATTTGCAACCCTTTTTTCTAAAAAGCTTTTAAACATTTTTTTATTTCTAAACAATGACAAACTCTCAGAAAAGTTACAAGTACAGTACAAAATATTTTGTCTGAAACATATTGGAAAAAGTAATAGGTTTATAGGAAAATATAAGCGTTTTTAAAAAAGATAATTGTTAACTCCAGGAGAAAGGGGAGGGGACAGATGGCACATGGAAAGAGGCATGGAGGTAATGGGATGACTACTGACTCATCAATGAGCTAATTTGGATAGTCATAATACTATTAATTAAACCCTGACCACTGATTTAACCAAAAACTGTGACATAATTACATTTTCACACACGTGAGTCTGCAACTTTTTAATCTACCTAATACAGAGGCATGGTCTCAATTCTTACAACTTCTATAAAAGCATTATTAGCCTTATATCCTTTTCAGCATTAAGGTTCTCTTCTTTAAAAAAAAAAAAATTAACACTACGAAGATCTGATTCTAAAGAAACTAGCACACAAAATGGACCCAACTATGCCATGTTAATGTAAAGGATTCCAATGCCTGGATATAAAAACAAAATGTGTTTCAGATTCCACTGATATTCTAAAAGGATAATAAGAAAACTTGAATAATTTTTCCAGTACCACCCAGACAGTAATTACCATGGTAACCTATGCCATAAAACAAAGTTATTTTCCAACCGTGTTCTCCTAATTCTGAACCTACTCAATTTTTTAAAATGTAATATATAGAAGACATAAAATTCAATTTACAGCACTGAATTTTAGAAAAGGAAATCTACTGATTGAATAAAAACTGTGATATATTTACAATTTGCATCTCTGACTTTGTAAATTTTTAATCAGTAGGTACTAGAGGGAAATGCTCTTATTTAATTCTTACAACTGTCATATGATATAGACATTATTATCCTTATTTTGAGGAAAAGAAAACTGAGAATAAGAGAACATATCTAATTTTCCAGGGCCAGTAATTGCCATAGTCATCCACATCATATAATAAGGCTATTTATCCATTAAGCTCTTATGATACTAAACCTATACAACTTTTTAAAATGTGAAATATTTAAGGCATAAAATTCAATTTACATCACTGAATTTCTTAAAAAAAGAAAAGTTGGGAAAACTGGCTAGTCATATGCAGAAAGCTGAGAAAAATCCCTTCCTTACACCTTATACAAAAATTAACTCTAGATGGATTAAAGATTTAAACATGAGGCATGACACCATAAAAACTCTAGAAGAAAGCCTAGGCAGTACCTTTCAGGACATAGGCATAGACAAGAACTTCATGACTAAAACACCAAAAGCAATGGCAACAAAAGCCAAAATAGACAAGTGGGATCTAATTAAACTAAAGAGCTTCTGCACAGCAAAAGAAACTATGATTAGAGTGAACCAACAACCAACAGAATGGGAAAAAGGTTTTGCAATCTACCCATCTGACAAAGGGCTAATATCCAGAATCTACAAGGAACTTAAATTTACAAGAAAAAAATAACCCCATCAAAAAGTGGACAAAGGACATGAACAGACACTTTTCAAAAGAAGACATTTATGCAGCCAACAAACATATGAAAAAAAGCTCATCATCACCGGTCATTACAGAAATGCAAATCAAAACCACATTGAGATATCACCTCACACTCATGCCAGTTAGAATGGTGCTTATTAAAAAATCAGGAGACAACAGATGCTGGAGAGGATGTGGAGAAATAAGAACACTTTTACACTGTTGGTGGGAGTGTAAATTAATTCAACCATTGTGAAAGGCAGTGTGGCGATTCCTCAAGGATCTAGAAATAGAAATACCATTTGACCCAGCAATCCCATTACTGGGTATATACCCAAAGGATTCTAAATCATTCTGTTACAAAGACACACGCACACATATGCTTATTGTGGCACTGTTCACAATAGCAAGGACTTGAAACCAAACCAAATGACCATCAATGATAGACTGGATAAAGAAAATGTGGCATATACACTGTGGAATACTATGCAGCCATAAAAAAGGATGAGTTTGTGTCCTTTGCAGGGACACGAATGAAACTGGAAACCATCATTCTTAGCAAACTGTTACAAGAACAGAAAACTAAACACTGCATGTTCTCACTCATAAGTGGGTGTTGAACAAGGAGAACACATGGACACAGGGAGGGAAACATCACACACCAAGGCCTGGGGGGATGGGGGACTAGGGGAAAAATAGCACGGGGTAGGTGGATTGGAGAAAGAAAGCATTAGGAGAAATACCTAATGTAGATGACAGGGCAATGAATGCAGCAAACAACCATCATGGCGTGTGTATACCTATGTAACAAAGCTGCATGATCTGCACATGTACCCCAGAACTTAAAGTATAATTTAAAACAGAAAATATTAGTAAAAAAAGAAAGACACAAGCATAGACTCTAATATGACTCAAGAAAAAGTAAACTTATTATATGACAACTTAAAGCAAAAGAAAGGTGAAGGCTCTAAAGCTGGAGAATTTAATGCCAGCAAAGGATGGCTTGATAATTTTAGAAAGATATTTGGCTTTTAAAATCTCAAGATAACAGAAGCAGCAACTTCTTCTGACCAAGAGGCAATGGACGAGTTTCCAGGCTCCATTAAGAAAATCATTGAGGAGAGGCCGGGCGCGATGGCTCAAGCCTGTAATCCCAGCACTTTGGGAGGCCGAGGCGGGTGGATCACGAGGTCAAGAGATCGAGACCATCCTGGTCAACACGGTGAAACCCCATCTCTACTAAAAATACAAAAAATTAGCTGGGCATGGTGGCGCATGCCTGTAATCCCAGCTACTCAGGAGGCTGAGGCAGGAGAATTGCCTGAACCCAGGAGGCGGAGGTTGCGGTGAGCCGAGATCGCGCCATTGCACTCCAGCCTGGGTAACAAGAGCGAAACTCCGTCCCCAAAAAAAAAAAAAAAGAAAATTATTGAGGAGAAAGAATATATCCCAGAACACATTTTTAATGCAGACAAAAGTGCTCTATTCTGGAAAATAATGTCACAAGGGACATTTATTAGTAAGGAGGAGAAACAAGTACCAGGATTTAAGAAGGGTGGGCTAGCTTTAATGTTTTGTGCAAATGTAGTTAGGTTTAAAATCAGGACTGTCCTTATCTGTAAAGCTACTAACCCTCAAGCCTTGAAAAGAAAAGATAAACACCTGCTCCCATCTTTTAATTGGGTAACAAGAAGTTTTGGACAACCAAAATGCCTTTTCTGGATTGGTTTCATCAATGCTTTGCCCCTGAAGCAAGGAAAAGACTGCCTTTTAGAGTTCTTTTGATATTGGACAATGCCTCTAGTCACCCGAAACCCTATGAATTCAACACCAAAAGGGTCGAAGTGGTATCTTTACCCCCAAACATGACATCAGCTTCTACATTAGGGGGTCAAAAGAACCTTTAAAGGCTCATTACACATGTATGGAAATAATTATCAACATTGTGGAAGAGAACCCTGACAGAGAGAACAACATGAAAGGCTTCAGTAGGATGCCACATCAAGCCCCAAACAATAAACTCCCAATGGAGAAAGCTGTGTCCAGATGTTGTATATGACTTCACAGTATTTATAACAGAGCTAAACAAGGAGATCATAAAAGAGATTATGGATATGGTGAGAAAAAAAAGATGAAGGATGAAAGGTTTCAAGATATGGCTATTGGGAGAAATTCAAGAGTTCATATACACAACACCAGAGGAATTAACTGAAGGTGGCTTGATAGAGGTGAGTGCTTCCAAACAGTGCCAGATGATAAGGAAGAAGACATATAAGAAGCAATGCCAGGAAACAAATTGACATTAGACAATCTGGTAAAACGGTTCCAGTTATTCAAGGCTGCTTCGACTTTTTTTATGACATGAACCCTTCTATGATATGGACATTGAAACTAAAGCAAAAGATTGGTATCATAGAGAACATTTTTAGAGAAATGAAAAGCCAAAAATGTCAGACAGAAAGTATGATGTATTTCCATAAAGTTAAACCAAGTGTCCTTGCCTCTTCTGCCTCCTCTTCCACCTCCTCCACCTCTTCTGTCTCTCCCACTCCTGAGATAGCAAAACCAACTTCTCTTCCTCCTCTTCCTACTCAACTTGAAGATCATGAGGATGAGGATGATGATTCACTTGCACTTAATGAAGAGTAAACATATTCTATCTCCCTTATGATTTTATTAATAATATTTTCTTTTCTCTAGCTTGCATTATTGTAAGAAACAGTAATATATATATATGCATATGCATATAAAATATGCATTAATCATAAAAATATGCATTAATCAATCATATATGTTATTGATAAGGCTTCCAGTCAACAGTAGACTATTAGTAATTAAGTTTCGAGGGAGTCTGAAATTATACATAAAATTTTGACTGTGTAGCCACTCATTTTCCAGCCACTCTCTTGAAGCAAAAGTATCCACTTACCCTTGAACTTTGGAAAATGTGGACTTTCTTTCATTTTCATTAAGCAATCTTTTAAATCCACCTACATATTATCTACAAGGTGCCCCTAACCCCCACATTGTTCAACAGTCAATTGTACTAATTCACAATATAATATAAACGAATTTTGAAAATATATGCTATCAGCATGGATGTAGCTGGAGGCCATTATCCTAAGTGCATTAACACAGAAACAGAAAATCAAATACTGCATGTTCTTACTTAACAAGCATGAGCTGAACGTGGGGTACTCATGAACACAAAGATGGCAACAATTGAAACTTGGGACTACTAGAGGAGGGGAGAGGTAGGAGGGGAAAGGGTTGTAAAACTAACTATTGCATACTATTCTCAGTACCTGGGTGATGGGATCATTCATATCCCAAATCTCAGCATCATACAATATACCCAGGTAACAAACCTGCACATGTACCCACTGAATCTAAAATAAAAGTTGAAAAAAAAGAAAGAAAGCATATGCTATGTAAAAAAAAATTAGACTCAAAAAAATACAATATGATTACATTTATATAAAATGTTCAAAACAAGCAAATTCATACAGAAAGTAGATTAGTGGTTGTCAGTAGTTGGAGAGAGGTGGGAGTGGAGAATAACTGCTAACAGGTACATAATTTCTTTTGGGGTCATAAAAATGTTTTAGAATTAGAAACTGGTGATGGTTGTACAACTTTCTGAATATACTAAAAATCACTGAACGGTACACTTTAAAAGGGTGAAGTTAATGGTATATAAATTATTTCTCAATTTTAAAAGCTACATCTGATTAAAAATATTATAAGGCATCCAATTTTAGAGATATTAAAATGTAAAAAATGTGAGATAAGGACATTTGCTTCACCAAAGCATTTAGAAATACATCTTTGATAAGGGTGTCTGCATCCATGAAGAGTTCTTTGGTAGGAGTTCTTTACAGACTTAGGAGTTAGGAAAATATGTTGGTGTTGAAATGGCCTCCCTAATTTCAAAAAGAATAAGATGAACCTCAGGGACAGAGGCCAAGCAGAAGTCTTTAAATAGCAAGGGCAAAATGATGTGGTTAGGCAACATCGATAGTATGGTAATACATGGATTGATACTGCAGGGATTTAGAAGGACTTATTAACTGAAGTTAGGATTTCTATAACTGATATAGATGGGCAGTCCAGTTGCGTACACCTGAAAACTCCAGAGGCATGACTTAAGATGACACAACAAAAACTGATGGCACCTCATCCAATTCCACACATGATTTAATTCACAGATCCAGAAGTTCTTGAATTAAGAAAAATCTAACTACCTTTGGGAAAGGACCTTGCAATAATAGTAAAGGCACTTAATATGAATCTTTTTAACCTTGCCTTATTTTCCACTTCATTATATCTTTGCCCAAGTTTCTTCACTTATTTTTATATTATTATATTACTTATATTATACAGCATAAGTGGCTTGAAATCCTTTTTAAAACTAGAGAGGCTAAAAATTTAAAACCTGAAATCCAGATAGTGATTTTTAAATGTCATTTATTAATATGTATTTTCTAGCCACTCTCTTGAACAAGAAATATTCACTTACCCTTGGACTTTTGGAAATATGGACTTTCTTTCATTTTCATTAAGAAATCTTTTAAATCCACCTCCATATTATCTGGAAGGTCAAAGACAAACATGCTGCCATTAAAAACCTGATACTGAATTGGCACATGAAATAAAGACGGATTTATTTCACTCTAAAGAGCTAAAATTTCACTCTAGCTCACTTTTCTGTCTCAAATGACTGAAACTATTTCAATAGAACTTTTAACACTTTTATAAGCTACCCAGTGAATAGTTAATAATATTACCAGCAAACAATAGCTAACATTTTTGAGTTCCTTATATATACTAGGCACCCTTGCATGGTGTTTTACATATATTAAATCAGATAATTTTCACAATAATTCTATGATGTGGATATTCTTTACATGTCTATTTTTAAAAGATGAAAGTAAATGGAAATTAAATAACTTGTCCAGGTCACAAAGTCGGGAAGTATTAGGGATTGTGTTTGAATTGATGCAGTCTAAGGCCAGAGGAGACAATGTTATTAGAATACACACATACATGCACATGTAGATATTGTACACACACACACACACACACACACAGAGTCACAAGTGAAGTAAGGTGCAATAATGTGACACAGTAGACAATCTAGGGCTATAGTTATATTAAGGAGACTTTGAGTTTAAACAAAAAGGCAGACCTGGGTAGGGCAGAAACCATCTGACTACAAACCCCTAGAGATGCTCTATAACATATAACATTCCATGGATGTGTGACTGAGTCATATGAAGGAAATAACAAAAAGTTAACCAGGAACTGAGATCCAGAATGCTAAGCACTGAGTACTAACACTAAAACTATCTTGGGGATAGAGATGAGACCCAGAAATGGCTAGGTGCTTGATTTAAATGCTCATACAGAGTCATAAAAAAAGATTCAAGCCCATATAAATAAGAGTGGGAACTTAGATACCAAATAAAACTGAAATGCTTAAAGGGTTTCAATCTTGGTTTTAAAAAAAGAAATTAAAATATTATATTTATTGGCTCAAGTAAACAAGAAGGCCTAAATCTTCCCAATTCTGAGAGAAAGTGGGAAAAAAAATCTCTTGTGAGAAATTGAAGGCCCAAAATGCATCTCATGTAGGTGGGAAGTCTAAATTTATACCACTCTGATGATGTTAGAAAACTAAGGTCAAAAAATAAAAATTGATCTAGGTGAATAACAATCTAGGGAACCTGAGAAAATCAATAACTAGACTGTTCTGGAGAGATATTCTTAAACCTAGGACTCACAGGATTCCCAAAGACACAAACTGGTTAAGATAAGCCCAAAATAAATGTTCACCTAAAACCAACAGAACTCAGCGGCTTCTAGAAGTAGTCCCAAATGATTTGACTTCCTAAAAGTAAATGTGTATAGGAAAGGCAATCAAGTACATACTACATGAAGTCAAAGACAGAAAACGAGGTAAATATGGACTACTTGAAAACAATGACTAAAACTAAATGACTTATTTTAAAATGTAGTGAGCTCTCAGATATTTCATATGGTTAAAAATAAAAACAGAACAAGTACTGTAAAAAAAAAAATTAAAGCAGACCTACTCTGAAAAAGATTGTATATCAAAATAAGCTGCTGTTGTCATGTCTTTATTTTATTATATATACAATTTATGGTATTTTTCCACACATGCTTATAAGTAATGAATGGTAATTATCTAAATAAGCATATACAGTATCCATATGAGTATGAATAGATAGATAAGTTCAATGAATATTTAAATTAGTACACTGGTTTGGCTCTAATTTGTATCAACCTAAGCCTCCAACAGAAAAATGATTCCCTTTAGCATCTTACTCTCTAAGACTATTTTTCATAAGTAGGAAAAAAATGAAAAGAATCTCAGGCCAAAAACTGCTCACCACTGATGTTACAACAGTTAAGGGCTTCCTTGAAGTCTTCCTCAGTTAAATTAACATTCAAACATTTTAAGGCATGCTCCAAGTCAGGTATACCAATCTTGGCATTATCAACATGTGACAAGATGTAAGCGGCTTCTTTAATCTCTACAAAGATAAATGTACACAAGATATTATAGTGTAAAAAACATTCAAAATAATTTGTCCAAAATTTACTATAGGTAAACCCTCAAATTAAATATTGTCTGAACCAAAATCTCTCCAAAGGAAACACAATATTTGCTATTTGTAACTGATGGCCCATTTCCCTCAAGCAGCATTCGAAACAAAAACATTTTATGGCTAAGAGAATAATATGATGGGTTATTGACATATATTATAATAAGACTTTATCTTCATTCATTCATCCATTAAAAACTGAATGAGCTGTATGCCTCCCTTAAGTAATAGTTATGCCCTGTACATGTAGGTCTAAGGATTTCTATAAGCTGATGATATAAATAAAGGCTAAAATTAGAGATTGAAGCTTCTGAGCCCAGGGCCTGGGATAGTTCATATTATGCTTTTGTGTAAATTGGAAAAAGACACCTCTTCTCTATGCATCAGTTACAAAAAAGGGCAGTTTCACTAGGCAACTGCAATCCAGCACAGAGGTTCAAAGCTTGGAGTATTTCAACCTCCACTTGTGCTCTCTCAACCAGGCACCTATATGCAAAGCACAACCCATATAACCAAATGGGGCAGTCCTGTTGATCTCACATCAATTTAAAATATAAAACATAATCATTATCTCGTATGTATGTATGTATGTATTTATTTATTTAGAGATGGAGTCTCATTCTGTCACCCAGGCTGGAGTACAGTGGTGCGATCTCGGCTCACTGCAAACTCTACTTCCTAGGTTCAAGCAATTCTCCTGCCTCAGCTTCCTGAGTAGCTGGGATTACAGGTGCATACCACCATGCCCAGGTAATTTTTTTTTAATATTTAGTGGAGACAAGGATTTGCCATGTTGGCCAGGCTGGTCTCGAACTTCTGAGCTCAAGTGATCCTCCTGCCTCGGCCTCCCAAAGTGCTGGGATTACAGGTGTAAGCCACCACATCCAGCCTAATTTTTCATTCATACCATTTCTCAATCCATTTTTCCCTCAACCCCCAAATGAAGTTGTCTATGTTTCCATATTCTGAAAATTGTTGCATTACACCAGGAGATCTAAACCTTCATGGAGGTCACTTGGAAAGAACACCATAATATCATCTTAGACCTATATTCATTCTACTAACAATTACTTTACAGCTTCTAAGATCAACAATAAAAAAATTCAGTCTCTCTTGTCAAAGAGTTTGTAAGTTCCTTGATGAGAGAGAATAAACCTGTCATATCTATACACAAAATTATAATATATTATATAGTAAGTGATTTGAGAAAAATACACATACAAAATTATGGAAGCAGTGTGACAATTCACCTAACCTAGATTTAATAAGTGATGAATACTGAGAAGGCAGTCTTATGGCATGAGAAATGACATTTGAGCTGAGTTTTGGGGGGGTAATGTTAGTTTGTCTGTCAGGGAATGCATCCAAAGGAAACAGTACATGTAAATAAAAAAGCAAATAGTGCCAATTTAAGTTGTGCTAAGTAGTGTGGCTACAGGATAAATACAAATGCAGAAGTAATAAAAGGTGAGGCTGAAGAGATAAGAAGACAGATCTATTCAGTCATTCATTCAATAATTATTTACAATTATGAGTTAATAACAAAAGATTTGGAACAATACGTAGCATAGTAAATATTACATAAGTATCAGATGCTAGTATTAGTTATCTTTAAGAGTCTAATAACAGCCAGGACTGTGCTAAGTCCTGGAGATACAATGGTAAGCAAAGTGGAGACACAGTTCTTGACCCAATGATACCAGGTAAAGGTAAGTGTGAGGAAGAGATATTAATCAAATAGTCAAAAACATGAACAGATATTTATAATATGAATTAAGTGCTATGAAATGGACACAGTTTAATAGGAGCATATAACAAAGGAAACAAAAAAAAGTGACCTATAGTAGCCACTGATAATAGGCTTTTCTATAATTGACTCATAGAGTCAAAAGAGATTATTTTCCAGCTTTAGGACTTAATGTTGTTTTCCCTTTTTGGCTTCAGACTTACTTGGGACCAATTATCCCTTTCTTTTCACTTATTTCGCCCTCTTGGAATGGATATGTCTATCCTATGCCTATGTGTTTTAGAAGCATGTACCTTGCTAATTTCACAGGCCTACTACTGGAGGAGAATTTGCCTCAAGATAAATTGTGCCTTGAGTCTTACCCATCTGATTAAGATGAGACTCTGGAATCTGGACCTTTGAGTGATGCAGGAACAAGTTAAGACTTTCGGGGCTATTCAGATGGAATGAATGTATTTTGCATGTAAAAAGGGCATCAATTTTGAGAGCCAGGGGTGTAATGCTATGGTTTGATTGTGTTCCCCAAAGTTTATGTGCTGGAAACTTAATCCCCAATTCAACAGTGTAGACAGGTGGGGCCTAATAAGAGGAGGTTAAGTCACAAAGGTTCTGCCCTCATGAATGAATTAATGTCAGTGATTCAGTTATTGCAAGAGTGGGCTTGTTATAAAAGTAAGTTCAGTCTCCTCTTGCTCTGTTGCTCTCTCAAACTTTCTTGCCCTTCTGCCTTCTACCATGGGATGACACAGCAAGAGAGCCCTCACTAGATGTGGGCCTCTTGACCTTGGATTTCCTAGCTTCTAGAAATATAAGAAATAAATATATTTTTCTTTTTTTTTAAGCAAATCATCCAGTCTGTGGTATTCTGTTATAGCAACACAAAATGGATTACAACAGTAGGCGAAGAGGATCAGGGAAGAATATTCCAGGGAATAGAATATGCAAAAGTCTTGTGGTGAGCGGAAAGGAGAGTAAGAAACTTAAGTCAATTTAGTTGAAGTACACAAAGCAAGGATAATGGTACAAAATAATGCTAGAGAGATAGGGCATGGAGGATTTTAATCTTTATCCTAATAACAACAGGAAATGTTTAAAGAGTTATAAATAGGGGGAGGTAACATGATCAGATTTCTATTGTGGAAAAATAGTAATCAGGGTGAAGTAGGCAGGAAAAAGTAGAAATACATTGGTACTTGGCAATTATTCTAAAAAAATATCTCTTATTATTGAAATCTTTCTCATATACAAAGTTCTTACTCACCATTTACCGTTGGTAATTTTAGATCTGAAGCCTCTTTCCTAAAACCTGCAAATTTACAGAGAGAGAGATTATACAATGAGGAATGGCATCCTGATCTTACCCAGGTTTAAAAGAAAACCAATGGACAGACTGAATACTTCTTTTCCCACTAACATTTATCATCAATGACCATTCTCTTCTCAAAAATTGTTCTCTGGCTCCCAAAATATCCATTCTCCCCTCATTCTTTGCTTACTTCTTAGGCTCTCTCATGGTTATCTTCCACTAACTCCTTAAATGTGGCAGTTTCTAATGTCACAAATGCTTCCTTTCTCCCTAAAGGGACAAGTTAATCCCCAGCCTATCTGTTCAATAAAATGCTTAATTATTGGTCTACACTGTCCTTTTTGATCTCTTACCTACCTATCTACTACCTAATCCTAGAATTTTTCCTAAGGACAAGTTACAGTTATACCCATTCACCCCACACACTTCCTACCGAGATGCAAATTGGTATAGAGATCTGAGGAACAGAAATAAAATCTGTTCATTTGCATAGATGGACCCTACTGTACTTAAAGAACAGTTTAGAATAACTCAGCCCAGGTATTACCTTGAAACAAACAGAGATTAAAATATACATAAATTATATTTGCTTTGTGTTTTTGTTTTAAGCAGGATGAACAAAACAACTAACCTATAAAAAGTACTCTTAAAATAGTAGGTTTGGGCAATTTTATATGATAACTCTAAAACAAGATCTCTGAACCTAGACACTATTAATATTTTTGGCCAGGTAATTATTTGGGGGCAAGGGTATTATCTGTAAATTGTAGGATGTTTAGCAGCAACCCTTACCTCTATTCACTAGATGCCAGTAGTACTCTCCCATCAGTTGTGATAACCAACATTGTCTCTAGATATTGCCAAATATTCCCTGGTGTGAGGTGGGGGGCAATGAGGGATTTGATCATATTTTTTATTTATTTATTTATTTTGAGGCAGAGTCTTGCTCTCTCACCCAGGCTGGAGTGCAGTGGCATCATCTCGGCTCACTATGACTTCTACCTCCCAGATTCAAGCATTCTCGTGCCTCAGCCTCCCAAGTAGCTACGACTACAGCCATGCACCACCATGCCAGGCTAATTTTTGTATTTTTTTTAGTAGAGATGGGATTTCGCCACATTGGCCAGACTGTTCTCAAACTCCTGACCTCAGGTGATCTGCCTGCCTTGACCTCCCTAAGTGCTAGGATTATAGGTGTGAGCCACTGCCCCCAGCCTGATTACATTTTTTAGATGAAGCTAAATTTAAAGGCAGGAAATTACTTTTTTTATTATTATATTTTAAGTTCTGAGATACATGTGCAGAATGTGCAGCTTTGTTACATAGGTATACACAGGCATGGTAGTTTGCTGCACCCATCAACACATCATCTGCATTAGGTATTTCTCCTAATGCTGTCCCTACCCTAGCCTCCTACTCTCCCACAGGCCTCGGTGTGTGATGTTTTCCTCCCTGTGTCCATGTGTTCTCATTGTTCAACTCCCACTTATGAGTGAGAACATGTACTGTTTGGTTTTCTCTTCCTATGTTAGTTTGCTGAGAATGATGGTTTCTAGCTTCATCGATGTCCTGGCAGAGGACATGAACTCATCCTTTTTATGGCTGCATAGTATTTCATGGTATATATGCCACGTTTTCTTCATCTATTCTATCATTGATGGGCATCTGGGTTGGTTCCAAGTCTTCGCTATTGTAAATAGTGCTGCAGTAAACATACATGTGCATGTGTCTTTAAAGCAGAATGATTTATAACCCTTTGAGTATATACTCAGTAATGGGATTGCTGGGTCAAATGATATTTCTGGTTCTAGATCCTTGAGGAATCTTGGATTCCTCAGGTAAGGAACCCTTACCTCTATTCACTAGATGCCAGTAGTACTCTCCCATCAGTTGTGATAACCAACATTGTCTCTAGATATTGCCAAATATTCCCTGGTGTGAGGTGGGGGGCAATGAGGGATTTGATCATACTTTTTATTTATTTATTTATTTTGAGGCAGAGTCTTGCTCTCTCACCCAGGCTGGAGTGCAGTGGCATCATCTCAGCTCACTATGACATCTACCTCCCAGATTCAAGCATTCTCGTGCCTCAGCCTCCCAAGTAGCTACGACTACAGGCATGCACCACCATGCCAGGCTATAGCCACAGTGTCTTCCACAGTGATTGAACTAATTTACACTCCCACCAACAGTATAAAAGCGTTCCTATTTCTCCACACCCTCTCCAGCATCTGTTGTTTCCTGACTTTTTAATGATCACCATTCCAACTGGTGTAAGATAGTATTTCATTGTGGTTTTGATTTGCATTTCTCTAATGACCAGTGATGATGAGCTCTTTTTCATAAGTTTGCTGGTTACATAAATGTCTTCCTTTGAGAAATGTCTGTTCATATCCTTTGCCCACTTTTTGATGGGGTTGTTTTTTTCTTGTAAATTTGTTTAAGTTCCTTGTAGATTCTGGATATTAGGCTTTTGTCAGATGAATAGATTGCGAAAATTTTTTCCCTTTCCACAGGTTGCCTGTTCACTCTGATGATATTTTGCTTTGCAGAAGCTCTTTAATTGGATCCCAGTTGTCAATTTTGGCTTTTGTTGCCATTGCTTTTGGTGTTTTAGTCATGAAGTCTTTGCCCATGCCTATGTCCTGAATGGTATTGCCTAGGTTTTATTCTAGGGTTTTTATGGTTTTAGGTCTCATATTTAAGCCTTTAATCTATGTTGAGTTAATTGTTGTATAAATTGTAAGGAAAGGGTCCAGTTTCAGTTTTCTGCATATGGCTAGCCAGTTTTCCCAACACCATTCATTAAATAGGGAATCCTTTCCCCATTGCTTGTTTTTGTCAGGTTTGTCAAAGATCAGATGGTTGTAGATGTGTGGTGTTATTCTGTGGTATCTGTTCTATTCCATTGGTCTATATATCTGTTTTGGTACCAGTACCATGCTGTTTTGGTTACTGTAGCCTTGTAGTATCGTTTGAAGTCAGGTAGTGTGATGCCTCCAGCTTTGTTCTTTTTGCTTAGGATTGTCTTGGCTATGCGGACTCTTTTTTGGTTCCATATGAAATCTAAAGTAGTTTTTTTCTAATTCTGTGAAGAAAGTCAATGGTAGCTTGATGGGAATAGCATTGAATCTATAAATTACTCTGGGCAGTATGGCCAGGAAATGGCTTTCTAAATATGGGGTAAAATCCACCTCAGTACATCCAAGTTGAGGGTATATAGATGGATCAGGTAAATTCTTTGTAAATAAAGTAAAAACCAACTCAACACTTACAATTGGCTATAGAAATAAACATATTTTAATTTTTCAACAATACCTGTACTTCTCAAAGGGTCTTTCACCCAAAAACAGAAAGTTACAAAACCATTAAGACCTCTCTAAAACACATAAAAGGAGAAGGATTAACTTTGAAATAAAATTATTCTTCAAAGCCATGCAACAAAATATATAAATACTCTGAGACCAATTTTACAATCCAGGTCATCAGATCACCAAGGAACTTGATACTGTAATGACTAAATCTCTGTGGGCACATATAACGTGTAGACCTAAATATGTTCTACAGTAAAGTGTCCAACAAGTTAATGGTGTGATTTAGGGACCAAGTATTAAGACTTAATTAGTACTTGGTAAAATAGTTTTAAATCCTTGGATAAAAATTTAGAAGAACAGTAATATAAAACATTTGTACTAGGAACCCCATGGCTGACCTTCCTAAATTAAAAAAAAAAAAACTAAATAAAATTCAGAGAAAATTTTTTATACAAGCTGCTGGTTATCTGCCAAATCAACTCACCATCAACAAAGGAGTCACCCATTATTTCCTGAAGAATGTCATCAGTAAAAGAAAGCCTATCAGTGTTTTCAAGTACATCTGGATTTTTGTCTTTGTCAAACTGACAATTTTCTTTCATGGAGTCCAATGTATTGATAGTCTCATTCAATGCTACAAATAGAGAATATACATAATAACATGTAATTCAGGACATGGATCTAAATCTTTTGAGCATAACAACAAAACTGATGGCCTCTTTGAGATCTACAATGTCCAATAAGGCAGTCACCAGCCCCATGTGCCCATTTAAATGTGCAGAGTGGTCCATTCTCTACTGTGATAATTTTCTATAACCCGATTTAACTACTTTTCCCCACTCCAATAGCTTTCTATTTGGAACTCTAATAGTTTAAAATAACCCTTTTCTTTATTCTTAAAATTAATTTGTTAAATGTCTGGGTTTGGGGTGAGCTATTCTGCTACAGGCAAAAGTATGCTAAAGTTTCTCTAGTTACTGTCTCAATAAGCTCAACATTTCAGTAAAGTCCTCTTCATTCCTCACAACTCTTCCTAAATGCCAATTTTTCTCTTTCCTTCCCTGCATCCCTTGCTAACTTCACACATTTTAGAGAATCGTCATAGTCTCTTATGTTTAGCGCAGTAACAAATATTTAAACTAGGAAGACCATGGCTGACCTCCCTTGATTTAAAAAAACTTTAGAAGTTCACATTTCCAAAGTATATTTCTAAAAAGGCATCTCTCAGGATGTTGTTATATGATATAGTCATTAGTCACTGGTAAGAAGTTTCAAAAACAGGTCATGAAGAAGAGTTGAAAGTATATTTGAGTCTAGAGAGAAGATGAATTTAGTGGGAAAGAATGAGAATATGTGAGTTATCTTGACATTTCTGGAGGGCTATTAATGGCAGGAAGAGTCCAAATGTTAAATATGGTTCCAGGAATGGATTTCCACCAAATATGTGAAATAATTTTCTAGTTCTGTAGCTGTCCAAAATTATGGAATGAGCTACTTGAAAAAGTCATATGGACTTCCAAGACAAAGAGTGAAATGAGTGAATTTACCTTACCTAGCCTATCCCTGCAACCAACTAATTTGATTTTGATTTTTAAATAGTAAATACAAAGATTGAGGGAATTCTGTCTCTAATGAACTAGAGAACTATCAAACCCTCTATTATAGACCTCATTCTCTGACCACAATAAAATACAACTAGATATAAACAACAAACTTAAGGCAATAATGACATTTAAATTGCTTTGAAATTTAAAGTTTCCTCCTAAGTAACTCTCACATCAAGGAGAAAATCAAAATGCAACTGGAAATGTTTATAAAATAACAATAATAATAGCCTAACAAGTCAGAGACTGTCAAATAAATCAAAGTTTCACTAAAATGAAAATTGACCACCTTAAACATATTGATTACTCAGCAAGAAAAAAAAAAAGAAAATAAATAATTTAAATAAGAAATTAGAAAAGGTATTAAATGAGCATAAGAGAACAATATAAATAACTTACTAAAGATAAAACCAGAAATTAATTTTTAAAATATAAACAGAAACACTAAAGATAAACCCAAGAGCTAGTACTTTAAAAAGAGATAATAGAACATTCAGTAGCAAACAAAGAAGAAACATATATAAAATATATGTTTTAATATATATAATATATTATATATAATTATATATAAAATTTATATATAATATATATATTCTGTTTATATACATATATATGTATATTTAAGAATGAGAAAATAACCATATATACCAAAAAATCGAAATAATTATAAGTGCATAGAACTGTCCTAATATTCTAAGTAATTTTAAACCTCAATAAAATTTAAAATTTCCTATGAGAATCAAATTACCAAAATGACAAAATAAGACAAAAGATGGTAAAAAGCAATCCACCAAAAACAAAGTCAAAAAATCAATAATAAACTAGAAAAAACCTGAAATGGGTAAGACAAAGTATTAATGCTCCTATCAGAATTTTTAATAAATAATAACCACTGTTAGTAAAAACGTGAATTTCTACAAATTTTTAGGAGGGTAATTAGGCAGTAGCTTGTTAAAAGTTTGCATCTAAAAATACTTTGGCCCAGCAAGTCCACTGCTGAGGAATTTGTCCTACAGAAAAATTGTGTGCAATGTGCACAATGATATATGTACAACGATACTCACCACATGTTTGTTAATAGTAAAAAATGGCAATAGCCTAAATGTTTATTAAAAGTTTTATAGACAAAATTATAGTACATTCCTCTAGTAGAATATTAGGCAGTCTTTTTTAAAAAATGAGGTAGGTTTATATAATACAGTGGAACAGAATTATATCCAAGATATACTGTCATATATTGCACACAAGTTGTGCAATATCATGAATAGATATAAAGAAGAAAGCCTAAAAGGATACCTACCAAACCTTAATAGGGATATTTCTGGAGGGTGACGTTACAAGAATTGCACTTTATACTACATTCTTGGTCATTTAAATTTTTTACAACATTAAAAAGAACTATTCATTCATATATAATAAAGGTGTCTTATTTTAACTATTGGAAAAGATCATAACCTTGTCATTTTCTCCAATCTCCAATCACAAATGTACAATTCTTAAATTTAAAAATAAAATGCAGGAAGTTCCCCATAACTGGAAGTGTTCAAGTACATATGAAACAAACATTTGGCACAGATACTATATAGAAGATTTAAACACCAAATTTAGTGCTTTACTAGATGAACTTTGAATAAGTTCTGTATTGTTGCCTTCTAACAGTTTTACCTTAAAGCTCTTACCAATATAATTGGAAAATTTCTGGGTGTCCCTCAAAGCCTTCATACAGTCTTTAATGTTCACCATGTTATCTTCTGCAACAAAAAGAAAGAGATGACAAATGAGAACCCCTGGACAAAGTAATACTCAAAGCCTAGCATCAAAATCAGCATATAACTTACATATTTCTTGAACATTTTAATTACAAGGTAATTTTAGATTCATTTCCATCCATTAAGCATTGCAATAACCCTACAGTGTTTTAAGTATACCTACAATGGAAACTGATTCTACCTACAATGGGAACTGAAGTACAAAGAAAGCCCCAGTAACTTTGAGCAGTAATTTGATCAAGGTAGCAAAGCTAGGATTTCTATTCACAGAACTTGAATTCTTAAGATGTTCTTTATTCACTAAATCAAGATAGCAATGAGGAGAGAGGATTCTAACAAGCCCACTTCCACTAAATGTAGACCTGCTTGCGTAAAAGTATTCTCATAACTGTGAAAGAGGAAATTAAGAAGACAGGCTCCGTTTCAAAGATTACATTTATAGTAATATAAGCAAATATCTATAGACCTCGCACATCTTCTTTATAGGTATTCATACAAAAAAAAAAAACAAAACTCTGAGAGTAATATTTAAAATGCTTACCAGAAACAAAATCTGATTGAAGAATTTTCTCTGCCTCTTCTTTAGGTGACTTAATACCAATATTTCTTAGAAAGTCTTCCAAGTTCTTCCCAGCTATCATGTCACCTTCAAGCAAATCAGCAGCTAAGACAACTTCTTGTAACTCTACAAGTAGAAAAAAGTTATTTAATAATTAAACTAACCTCTTGTTAAAAAAACAAAAGCCAGCAGCCATCACTCAAGACATTTGTTAGTGGAAATCCATAGTTTATTATTACATCCTGAACTGAGGAATAAGAAATCTCAAGAGAAATTCAGCCCTCATAGAATTCTATGACCAGCAGCACAATGTGCAAAGGGTTCTCTTGATCTATGATATTTATCTAGTGCTTTTATAAAATTTGCACAACCAAAATCACTCATATAGTGGATTTTTTTACTGCAATTATACAAAGTATTTTGCTATGGACCTCTAATGGAAGCAAACAAAATTAACTCATCAAGATATAGGCAAAATAACTTTCAGAATCATGAAAAATGTAAAATATGGGACAAGATTTACAAGGGCTCATTAAGTTATCCTTTTCAATTCCACCAGGACTCAACTGTACCCTAGCATCTAAAATGTTGCTTCATTTCCAGCCCTGGTTAAGTCAGACCCACATTCAAATTCTAGCTCCAGGACTTGTAACCTGGAACTATGTAACTGTGAGCAAATTATTACTACTTAACCTCTCTTTCATCTAAAATGGGATAATACTAATATCTACCTCACAAGGTTGATGTGAAGAGTAAACATAATAATGTACAAAAAGTACTTAAGACAGCATTAGGCATATAATAATGCCTCAATACATTTCATAATTATAGAGTAAAATTAATTTTACTGCTATTATTATTAAAGCCAACAGAAACTAGCTGCAAACAGTAATCACAGTTTAAGCTTTATATCCTACCTCACCTTCCTGTTTCCCTAGCATCACTAGGAGGCAACTACAGATGGCAATCTGAAATTGCTGACACCCAAAAAAAACTGTACCAGCTCTGCTTTTTTGCCTTAGCACTTGATTTCCTTTAAAAACAGTTTTTTTGCACAACCACCCTGAGTGGAGTCTGCTCATCTTCCCATGCTCCACAGACTGTAGGACCAGGAAGCAGAATAGCATTTTCCTATCTTTCTGCTGCTGCTGTCAGGCCATTTTAGTTTCACCTTCAATTAAACCTTATTTTCTCCCTTGAGGCTCAGGCCTGTTATTCAACTGTGCCACTCTCCTGACAACATTATTGATTTACTGTCTAGTCACTCCTTCACATTCTCTGAAGATTTTGGCACTTTGATCATAATCCTCCTTCTATCTCTCATCCCATTTTCATCCAATGACAATAAGGATGAGCCTAGCCTCACATCAATCAGCAAGGTTATATAATCAAATATTCTAAGACCATGTTACATAAAGACCTTCTCAATTAACTGTCTTCAATTTATAGTAGCTTAAAGATCAGCTTAAAGTAGGCAATGGGTATTGTAACTCAGTCACCTAAATGGAGTCCCCTCCGAATCTAGTTCTTGGTACGTATAATCAAATAGAACTAAATCACAGCTACTGAAAATTCTGGGAGAGAGAAGGAGGAAGGGAGGGAGGGAGGGAAGGAGAGGGAGGGAAAGGGAAGAAATCAAGGATACATTCTGAAAGCCAAGCATATAGGAGCTTGGCTTTCAGAATGTATCCTTCATTACTAACTGATAAAACTGGTATACTGTCTCTAGATTATTTGAAGAACTTGAAGGAGCCAAAAGAATAGGCATGTATGAATAAAGTTCTATGCCTTCTTTCAATATCTACACGTGTAATTTTAAGGGAATATGGTCAGTGTCTGAGATTGTAGTTTAAGATTTTAAAGGTGGAATAGACAATTCTAGGTAATGATAAGGATTAAGGATAGCCACTGGTGTAGATGACTTTGGAAAAGAAATAAAGGCCTTTTGAAGTTAAGAGGTCAATGTGCTCTGAGGCTAGGCTCATCCTTATTGTCAGCCAACTTTTAATCAAAACCAAGTTCCTATATGCCAGCCAACTTTTAATCAAAACCAAATTTTGTCTGCATGTAAACATATCAGTCCCAACATGTTAACCAGAAATTAGCTGAACACACAACATTAAAAAACAAAAACAAGTCCTTTCAATGAAAGTAAATCTAACCATTACAAATAATTCAGTACTTACCCTTTAACCTGGAGGCATCACGCATATTCTTTACTACTTTTGCAAATTCTTCAAATTGTACTTTATCACCTTCTGTGAGGAAAAAAAAAACATTTAACAGACCAACCTCATTAAGCAAAAGTCATATCCAGTAAAGCAACCTATAAAAATGTAAACCATTTGATGTACTCATAAGAATCATATTTCCTTTTCATATTTTTAGTAACCAAAGGATTAATTTTATGAAATTAATAAATATTAAGACTATAGAAGTCAGGCTGAGTTCTCAATCAATCAATGGAAACAATGCAATCCATATTCCCAAAATATGGATAAGATTCAGATCTGGCTTGAATGGATATCCCAAAACCAAGATATATTCCTAGACAAAATTAAGAGACATACCTCAGTCTTAGTTTTGTCTGTCAATTGTTTAAAGATAAAAATTCTACCCTAGAAAACTTTAAAGACTTCTTTCAGTGCCTGATAGCCCTATGACTGTAATTTCTGACGTGTGTTTTCACCCATTTCTTACACAATACACAAGTACTAGATTAAAAAGTTAAAGTGACAAGCACAGGAAATAGAAGCAGCTTTGTTTTTCCCAGATAGGAATAAGGAAGCTTAGGATTTAGCAACATTATAGTTTATTATCATAGAGTAGAACAATGCACAACAAGCAAAATGTGTCACTAGCAGATAAAAGGCTGAACAGGGCTTAAGTATATAGCTACAATTAATGATGTCTCACCTTCTCTCTACCTTGGCTTTAAATTAACACTTGAACTTTTAGGAACTATTCTCTACGGTAAAAACACATGTCTTTATTGCGGCATTTCTGCTGCTTCTGTCATTTAGTAGAGTCCTATAAATCACTAACTGTAAAGGCTCTGCCCCTGATTCTGTGTTCGCTCTCTGATGGGAAAAAACGGTAGAGAAGTACAGAAAGTGTTTGTGCATTCCATTTCCCATGCTTCTTTTATACCTATATACCACTCAGGATGGCCTTCCACTAGCCTCACATTAATCAGCAAGGTTACATAATCAAATATTCTAATGCCATGTTACATAAAGACCTTCTCAATTAAGCGTCTTCAATTTATAGTAGCTTAAAGATCAGCTTAAAGTAGGCAATGGGTATTGTAACTCAGTCACCTAAATGGAGTCCCCTCCGAATCTAGTTCTTGGTACGTATCATCAAGTAGAACTAAATCACAGCTACCGAAAATTCTGGGAGGGAGGGAAGGAGAGAGGGAGGAGAAGGAAAGAAGGGAGGGAGGGAAAGGAAAGAAAGGAAGCAGGGAGCCATCTGAGGTCAACAAACAAAGATTCAGATCTGGCTTGAATGCATATTGCATAAAAAATCATGAAGGTTAAGTTCAGAGTCTTGCTGCCAAGCAGAAAAAAAAAACAGTTATTAAGCTAATTTCAACCACATCAGATATCAGAGTCAGGAGAAACAGAGAACATCAGTTTAAAATTAAAAATCTGAAACAAATAAAGCTGGAGAAACCACCAGCAGCCAAAAGAATGTGCCAGGCCTTAAATGCCTAACAATACCTATTAATGATTTCCTCCATCTAATTCTTAGCCTATAGATTCAGTGTCTCACATTCAACTTGACCATTTTCCATACCATCTTACATAATTTTGCTCAATACCAACTTTCCTCACTCTGGTCTTTCAGAAGAAACAAGAGAGCTCATAAACTATATAATTAGATATTTGGATAGCATTTCTGAATTTGCTGAATGATAAATTACCCTTTCTATTTTTCAATGCTTTTTTGTAATCATCACAAAATTATTTTTAATTTTAAATATATTAAGGAGTCAATATGAAATACCATCAATAACCAAGAACTCACTCTTCAATTTTGCTAGAGAGAATCCGGATCTGTTGTTTTTTAGTTTTGTTTTTTTTTTTCTTTTTAACATAACCTGGTCAAAAGAATATCCTACATCAGTAATTTTAAGTTCTTTCTTATATTTCTAAGGTCTTGTGGAGTTGTTTCAGCAGCTCACTTGGTCATTTCTCCCACTCTGGTCAGAGAAGCTCAACTTTAATATTTTATATATTAGGATACTGTATAAGATTTAATTGGATAAAAAAGGGTTCTGCTTTAACAATGTCAAATATAAACAAAAATAACAAACCTCAAAATTTTGCAAACCACTGCATTAAAATGATAACTAAATACCTTTGTACTATGGTCACAATGTTAAAAGAAGAAAAGATATGATGAATGGGGTACAGATATAGTTTTCAATATCATGTATATATTTAGATTTAAATGATAAAATAATCTGCATTTTATATACTGTCTTTTGCTTCATAAGTACAGAATAATAAACACAGGCCTGGCACCATAGCTCACCCCTGTAATCCCAGCACTTTGGGAGGCCAAGGCTGGTAGATCACCTGAGCTCAGGAGCTTGAGACCAGCCTGGGCAACACGGCAAAACTCCATCTCTACCAAAAATTAGCTAGCCATAGTGCTGTGCGCCTGTAGTCCCAGCTACTTGGAGGCTGAGGCAGCAGAATTGCTTGAACTCGGGAGGCAGAGGTGGCAGTGAGTTGAGATTGGGCCACTGCACTCCAGCCTGGGTCACAAAGCAAGACTTTATCCCACCCCCCACAAAAAAAGAATAATAAACACAATATATGAGTTTTTACTAACATAATAAATACTTTTCTAGTTATTTTCATATCTCAAAAAATAATACTTTATTGGTCTGGTTCAAATAAAAGCTATCTATTACTTTCTGTGGTACATGTTGCCTATAAATTCCTTTAACTTTAACAAAAGACCCTGAAGCACTGCCACAGAGAAAAAGGGAAGAAAATCTATATTACTGAGTAGAAATTAGCCTTCTTGGCCAGGGGTGGTGGCTCATGCCTGTAACCCCAGCACAGCACTTTGGGAGGCCAAGGCGGGCAGATCACCTGAGGTTGGGAGTTCGAGACCAGCCTGACCAACATGGAGAAACCCCATCTCTGCTAAAAATACAAAATTAGCTAGGCATGGTGGCACATGTCTGTAATCCCAGCTACTCAGGAGGCTGAGGCAGCTACTCGGGAATGGCTTGAACCTGGGAGGCGGAGGTTGTGGTGAGCAGATACTGCGCCACTGCACTCCAGCCTGGGCAACAAGAGCAAGGCTCCGTCTCAAAAAAAAAAAAAAAAAGAAAGAAAGAAAACAAACTATCCTTCTTTTTTTCATCAATGCTTTTCTCCTCAAATCTCCCAATAAACAAAATAATCAATATAAAAAAAGTCCAATTTTGCTAGCCTCACCTAAATAGAAGCTTCATGGATGAAAAGGATAATAAACATGAGCACACTGTCAGGGATCTTTGTCAAAGAAAAAGACAGTTCTTTGACAAAGACCCCTGACAATGCGCTCATGTTACTAAGCTAGTTCTGTATAAACATTCCACATAAAAGAATATTAAAGTACTTGGCCCTTTTTTAAACTTCTAGGCACTAAGAATATGAAAGAGTAGAATGTCTACCTGTAGCCTGTGTACTCTCTTTCTTGCATGTAGAATATCAACAGTAAATAATGGAGATTTACTTTAAATTTTTTAGTCTACAGTCTTTGTTATACAATACTTTTTTGAACTTTGTTTTTATTTTGTTTACTTTTTTTAACTTGCTAAGTAGAGGTGGTAGCTATTAGCAGGTGTGTTTTTCTACCAAATTAAATAAAAGCCTATTTCAACAAAACAGTATGAATATTCCAAGTACTGTTATTATGAAATTTGAATAGATCTCTTAACATTTCCTAATCCTGCCCTCTGGGTTCATTGGGATACACCATTTTCTGGTAACATACCATGCAACTTGAAGGTACTCAATGCATATTTGATCAATTTAGAGTAATAATAAATTATATAATAATATTTTTTTAAGTTTTATATTGAATAGCCAAACAATCTGAACTTTCTTTATTCAGTATTTCCTAAATGCATATATTGGCATTTCAATCATATTGGAACACTACATCTCGCCAAGTAAATTGGAACACTACATCTCGCCAAGTACAAGATACACGACAAGTAAGAGTTGACAGGAAATAGAGTAATATCTTTGTATACTTTTTAATTTCAGTATTTGTAACACTTACCATCAACTGTCACTATTTTCAATGCCTCTAGGAATTCATCCTTTTTTAAATGAGTATTCAAACTAGACAGAGTATTCCACAGGTCAGAAACACTCATCGTCTCCTTTCTGAGATTGTCGAGGGCTTCAATAGCATCAGGCAATACTAAAGGGTAGATAAAACACAAGTTTTACAAATGCTTATCCAAGAAGTTAATACAGTAAACTGTCATCTGGAAGTCAAAAATTAAGGTTTTTCTGGTTTAAAAGAATAATAAATATAGCATAAATGAATTGCCAACTTTCAAATATCAAAATATAATAAAATGTTTAACCTCAAATATAATGTATTTTTAAGGATCCTGAAATATTTTAAGAACTTACAGTGACCTCAACACTGAATAATCGTTATAAATAATAATTGTGATTGAATTTAGATTTTTTAAAGTGTGAATTCAGAAACATTTTCAATTGATAAAACAATTAAGTAGCTTGTTCTATATCTCCCCCTAAAATTTTCCTCTGTCTCCTACTTCCTCTTCAGTCTAGCACAGTAGAAAACAAAAAGACAGACTATTTCAATTTGAAATCATTGGAGCATTTTAAACGAGGGAGAGAATTATCTTACTACAAATTTGTAAAAAGTCACTATCTGCTATATAGAGAATGGATTCTCAGGAAGATTAGACAGTTAGAAAGGGTCAGCAGATATTAGCAACCAAGATTTTATTTATAACCTGTATAATTTTCACAGCTGTGTGATTTTCTCCAGAAATGCTGTCAGATACAAGAAGGCAAGCAATTAGTTTCATTCTGAGTTGAGAGTTTTGCCAGATAGGTTCAACAAAAGTACACAGAGGCAAGATAGTTTAGGTTATTAGGTATATATAGATAAGATAATTTAAACTGAACCGGAAGAAAAGTGAAAACAGGAGGAGACTGATGGATTAGGAGAAAGTGGAGGGGTAAAGGGATGTAAGGTCTCAATTAGGTATATGGAACCAATAAAGATGACATGCTCTGAGCAGTCTAATGAAGAAAAAAGAAGAAGAAGTAAACATAAACATGCAATATTAACAATGAGAAATGAAATATAATGACAGACAAGGTAAAATACTATATAACTCTGTGCTAAGATTTTAATCTCTATAAAACTGAAATTCCTAGGAAAAATGAAGTAACTGACAAAACAATATCTCTGTATTATGTACCATTGTATAGGAGACAAATTAAATCTTACATTGTGAGGTAAAAAGAGCTTCTACTTCAAATTTACTATGACCCAACATGTAAGCACAAAATAACACAATGTTACTTTTAGCCCCAATTTTTAGAATGCATACTAACTTCACTCCATTAAAAATATGCATGTGTGACCTTACATTTCTTTATGGTGAGCTTTTGAGTGGCAAAGCTATCTTTTTCATATTACCACACTTAGAGCTTAACATAAAGCCTACTACATATTAGTGGTTCATAAATGTTACTGAATAAATTGGAAGATGGAAAGAAATGGGAACATATATAACCAGAAATTCTCATATTAGTACTCAGCCACTAGCTGGTATCATTTTTCCTAAGTGAAAAGACATTTTAAATCTTTCCTCAAAATGAATGCTATACATAGTTCTAGCTCTCTATTATAAGTGTGCTAATGAAAAGTAAAATTATGATAGCTTTTAATTCACTTGCATGTAGAAGGCATTCTAGAATTAGGGGCAATTAGAGGAGATTAAGGCCAGATATAGCAGCAGGAAGCCAGACATTTATTTGTCTGATGACCTGCAGGATAACTAGCTCTGTAAGAGACTAAAAGAGTGTTTACATTCTTCTAAAATCTATCAAACCATTTGGTCCATAAAAAGCAGAAGACATGATATTCATACATACATAATTTTTCAGAGAAGCATTCTGCGTTGCTCATCATAGTATCAATGAATTCTTTAAAATTTACTTTTTCTGTTTCTACAGGAAAAGAAACACATTTTCTTCAGTATCTTTTAAGTATTAAATTATTACGAAAAATATTGAATTATGTAAAATATATTCAGAAACATATAATTACATCTATCAGGTAATACTACCCAATAAAAATACATAAGTATAAAGGGGAAAAGCCATTCAATTTACAGTAGAAAAGTAAATGCTGAAAAACACCAAGAAAACTGGTCTAAATTCTTCCAGTCCCTCTCAAACATACATAATGTTTTTAACTTTTATTTTTATTTCTTTATTTTTGAGATGGAGTCTCACTCACTCTTCTGCCCACACTGGAATGCAGTGAAGCAATCTCAGCTCACTGCAACCTCCACCTCCCAGGTTCAAGTGATTCTCCTGCCTCAGCCTCCCAAGTAGCTGGGATTACAGGTGTGTCACCATGCCCAGCTAATTTTTGTGTTTTTAGTAGATATGGCATTTCCATTACATGAATACACAATGGTGTATACCACAATTTATTTATACATTCTGTGGATGAATATCATGTTGTTTTCTTTCTCCGTTTTTGCCATTAAGATCAGTGCTGCCGTGAACATTCCTGAATATGTTTCCTGGTACTTAAGTGCAAGAGATTTTCTAGGATATATAGCTATGAATAGTATTTCTAAACCATGGGATGTGCAAACTTTACCAGATACTACATATTGTTTTCCAAAGTGGTTTTACCACTTTCACCATATTTACCAATACTTAGATTAACATATTTCTTAGTTTTTCTCAATTTAGTGGATATAAAAATGTATCTCATGAGCCAGTCATGGTGGCTTGTGCCGGTAGTTCCAGCTACTCAAGAAGCTGAGGTGAGAGGTTTGCTTGAGCCCAGGAGTTTGAGGCCAAAAGATCTGTCTTTATAAGGTAGTCAAAATTATCAATCTTTTCCAGTTTCTTGTTTTCTATCTTTAAAAATCCTTCCTAAGTCAGAACATTTTTCTTCTATTTGTTTTCTAAAACTTAGTTTCACACCTGGAAATTTTAATCGAATATGGTGTGAGACAGGCATCTAACTCTATTCTTACCATTTGAATAAGTAATTATTTCAGTACCATTTATTAAATGGTCCTCCTTTCCCCAGTGACCCACCAATTTATCATACATATTGCCATGTATGTTTGTGGATATGTTTGGAAGTTCCTTATCGTGTCCCATTGGTAAATTTCTCTATCCCTGTGCCATTCTCATACTCATTTAATCACTATAGCTTTATAAGGAGTGTTTATACCCAGGAGAGCAAACTCCCCCCCCAACCCTAACCCCAACACACACATATTTCCATAAATGTTCTTCAGGAATGCTTTAGCTATCTTAGCCTTTGGTCATTCATATAAATATTAGAATTAGCTTACAGAAAAGTCAGGGTTTTATTAGAATTGTTTTGAATAAATAAGTTAGAGAATTGACAGTCTTGGGTCTCTGAATCCACAAATATGGAATACCTGCTTATTTATCTAGATTTTAATGCCTTCACAAAGTCTTATTTTCTCTATATAGGTATTATACAACTTAGATTTGTTCCTTTTTTTACTTCTTATTATGTAAAACAAATATATACAAAATAGAAATATAGGGTAATATGTTTATGTACTCTCTCTAGCATCAACAATTATCAACTCACAGACATTATTATTTCACCTATAACCCCAATCTCCTGTCTAGCCACTCTCACCCTTTCCCTTTAGAAGAGCTGCTGCTAGGTTATATGGGCACAGATACTCAAAACTGATATACCTTCATTGTGAATTGTAGGCTTTGACATAATAATGAATCCTTATTTCCCCCATTTAATGCTTTTCAGATAGCATTAAAGAAGAATGACTTCTACTTTGTCAGATAGCAATATCACAAATTCTGCTTTCTTTTTGTTTGCCTTAGACTACTTAAAAAATAAATTTAAACATTTTTTAATTAAAAAGACTATTAATACTGGTCATTTCTAAATAATGGTCTTTTGAGTGTTTTGTTGTACTTTTGAGTATTTTCATAATTTTGTATTAATTTAATTTTTATAATAAAAACATTAGTCATTTTTCTAAGGAAAAACATAACAAGTTAACCCTCCTTCCAGATGTGTCAACACAGTTTGCCTAAAAATATATCACTCACCACCAGCTTCAATCAATTCTGTGATCTTCTTAAATTCTGGCTTAGAAAGGTAAATACCAAAATTTTGAAGACAAGTATTTAGATCCTCATAATCCACATTTTTATTTTTAATTTTATCAATGGCTTTAATGACACCAGGCAACGCTAAAAATAAAGGAGTATGCTAATAAGAATTAAATATAAGTAAATATAAATACCACTAATAAGATGAATTTTAGTTCTAACACTAAATTAACGAAAATATAAATCACTTCAGCAATGTTATATACTAAAAGCACCTATTATTTGCTAGCACAATAGGGTGACTGTAGTAAAAAATAAGTTGTACATTTAAAAATAACTATGAGTATAATTGGATTGTTTGTAACACAAAGGATAAATGCTCGAGGTGATGGATATCTCATTTACCCTAATGTGATTATTATGCATTGCACACCTATATCAAAATATTTCATGTAACCCATAAATATATATACCTACTACATACCCACAAAAATTAAAAATATAAAATAAAATAAAAGGATTATTGAGTTTCAACTAAACACCAAAATTGGTTCCAGCAAAAAACACATGATCATCTCAATAAATGCAGAAACAGCACTTGACAAAATACAACAGGAATTAATGATAACAACTCTCAATAAGCTAGGAAAAGTAGAGAACTTTCTTGAACTGATGAAGGGCGTCTATGAAACACCCACACTTTTACACTGCTGGTGGAAGTGTACATTAGTTCAACCATTGTGGAAGACAGTGTGGCAATTCCTCAAGGACCTAGAAATAGAAATTCCATTTGACCCAGCAATCCCATTACTGGGCGTATACCAAAAGGATTGTAAATCGTTCTATTATAAGGACACATGCACATGTATGTTCACTGCAGCACTGTTTACAATAGCAAAGACTTGGAACCAACCCAAATGCCCATCAATGATAGACTGGACAAGGAAAATGTGGCACATATACACCATGGAATACCATCCAGCCATAAAAAACAATGAGTTCGTGTCCCTTGTAGGGACATGGATGAATCTGGAAACCATCATTCTCAGCAAACTGACACAAAAACAGAAAATCAAACACCACATGTTCTCACTCATAGGCAGGTGTTGAACAAATGAGAACACATGGACACAGGGAGAGAAGCATCAAACACTGGGTTCTGTGGGGGTGGGGTGTGCACTGGGGAGGAACAGCAGGGGATGGGGAGGGTGGGGAGGGGTAACATGAGGAGAAATGCCAGATATAGGTGATGGGGGGATGGAGGCAGCAAACCATATTGCAATGTATGTACCTATGCAAAAATCCTGCATGATCTGGACATGTACCCCAGAACCTAAAGTACAATAAATATTAAAAAAAAATTAAAAAATATATTATGCAAAGTGAAGAAGGTCAGGTACAAAAAACTATATACCATTATACAATTTCATTTAAATTAAATGTCAAAAATAGGCAAATTTGTAGGGACAGGACGTACATGCAGATAAATAGTTGTCTGGGAATGGAAGTGTGGATTAACTAAAAATGGGCATGAGAGAATAAACAGGAGTGATAGAAATGTTATAAAATTGGATTGTGTCCACTTCTGAATATATACTAAAAAGAATTAAAAGCAGGAGCTTAAAGAGATATTTGCATACCATGTTTACAGCAGCACTATTCCCAGTACCAAGAGGTAGAAGCAACCTAAACGTCCATCAACTAATAAACAAACAAAATGTGCTATATACATATAACAGACTATTAATTAGCTTTTTAAAACAATTAAATTCTAACACATGCTACACATGGATAAATCTTGAGGATATTATGCCAAGTGAAATAAGTCAGTCACAAAAAGACAAATACTTATGATTCCTCCCAGGTATCTAGAATAGTAAAATTCATAGAAATAGAAAATAAAATGGTGGTTGCCAGAGGCTGAATGGGAACTAGTGTTGCAAGATTAAAAAGTTGTGGAGATTGGTTGCTAATTCAATAGCTGATGCTATTGAAATGATTAAGAAGGTAAATTGTATGGTATATGTTATTCACCACAATTAAAAATAAAATTAAAAATTAAAAAATAGCACAACGGGGGAAAAATCATCAGGTATGACCAAGACATTTATACTTCACAAGAATAACAATAGAACAATGACTGAGTTGGTGAATGATGGTTACATGAAGCATTCAAGAAATCTATTTGCTTACAAACCAAACATAAAGAAACATTTATTTAAAAGAAATCTATTTGCTAATATTGTCTTCAAGAAATCCAGACATTTCAGCACTTACATCCATCAGAAATAATAAATTACAATGCAGCTTTTAACATAAGTCTCCTCATGTAAGTATAAAAGGAAATCTCTTGCTTTGTACTTTTTTCCTTATCTGGATAATTTTTTTGGAAAAAGACAAAAAGCTAATCTTTCTTTTTTAGCATATGTATAAACAGAAAAAAATAAAACAGCAAGCCTTAATATCTTTCATTTCTCATTTTAATCTTACTAAAAAGTATTTAATCATTTAAAAATTGCAAGCAAAAAAAGGTATTGTGGTAACAGCTGTACAACTCAATAAATTTAAAAAAATCAGTGGATGAGTGAATTTTATGTACATAAATTATAACTTGATAAAGCTGTTTTTAAAACTGTTCCATATTAAAGGTAAACCAAAACAGTATTTCATTCAAACAAGTCCATTGAAAAAAAATAGAAGCCAAATCACCCATCAACTCCTAATCAATGTGGCTAATTACCTATTTGATCTCCTCATTATCATTATTACCATACATTTATACAGCACTCTTCAGCTTGCAAAATTCACATGACAACTCTGTGAGGTAAACAAGTTAGCTATTATTACCCTGACATAGCAAGTTTTAAAAAACTGGCAATTGACTTGCCTAAGAGTAACAGGACTATTAAGTATCCATCCAAAAGCAAGCCCAGTTTTATTGAACCTAATTCTTCTCAACACATTGCTCTTTCCTCTAAATCATTTTAAAACAAATTTCCTACTTACTATTGCATCCAGGAACACTTTGCTCCTTGGCGAGAGCACTTATAAAGTCATCTAACTTCACCATTCCATTTCCTGTTTTTAAAAAAAGAGTTTAGATTATACATTCTGGTGTATTTTTGTATAAAGGTAAATTTACATTTTAATACAACTCTGTGTGTGTGTGTGTGTGTGTGTGTGTGTGTGTGTGTGTGTTAGATCTTATGTTTAAGTCTTCAATCCATCTGGAGTTAATTTTAGTGTAAGGTGTCAGGAAAGGGTACAGTTTCTGCTTTCTGCACACTGCTAGCCAGTTATCCCAACACCATTTATGAAACAGGGAATCCTTTCCCCATTGCTTGTTTTTCTCAGGTTTGTCAAAGCTTAGATGGCTGTAGATGTGTGGCATTGCCTTCAATGCCTCTGTTCTGTTCCATTGGTCTATATCACTGTTTTGGAACCAGTACCATGCTGTTTTGATTACTGTAGCTTTCCAATACAACTACTTTTAAAACTTACTTGATCCTTCATTTCATCATCCTATTTCTCCTTCATATCATGTCTCTTATGATAGTTCTTTCTAGATCATGTCAGTTCATTTCAACAATTATTGAGAGCTTCTTAGTACCAAGAATCATGCTAGGTACCGAGAATACAAAAATAAGAAAGACACAATCCCTGCTTTTTCAATATCTATTGCATGCAAAGGACTGGGTTAAATGTCAATTCCTTAACAGATACAGGAAAAAAGAAAGATGTCCATATAGACAGACCATGAGAGAGTTAAGGAGTCTATTTCATACCATCTTGAAAACCCACTCACTATGCTATCCATTAAGACACCTTAACAATACTAACCAACCCTGACAGAACCAAGTATTCCCATCCCTATCTCCCTAGTATTAGTGTGGTCCAATGTTTTACCTACTTTTAGATATAAACCCTCAGAGTTATCATGTCAATTTTGATAAGCAGCAAAAAGGGCCTAATAATTTAAGTGCTACCACTCTTTATATATTTTTTAATTGAATCTTCTTTCAGATTTGCCTTAGCTAAGAAATTGTACCCAGATTCTGAGGATTCACTTCTAATTGTTATTCTGAAATCAGTCTTTCCCCAAAATATCTCCTCTTTCCTCTCCTCAATTGAACTTCTGTTGTGGGAAAGTCTTAGTTACTGATAAAAACAACTTCTCTAGTATAAAAACCCTTCCTAGAAACTTAAACTCTGCCTTTAGTTTAGGCTGGTGACTGGGGTATGTCATTCAACATCTAAATGTTAACTGCATAGCTTAATTGTTAAGCATCACTGGATCTAATTCTCCCTGTATTTTGTAATCTCCAATTACTAATCTTTGGACTCTTGGGCTATTTGCTTAGAAATTTCTGTACCCCTTAGATGTTGTGGTCTTACTGTCTGAACCTCGCTACAACCAGATCAATTTCCCCAGTACCACCCTACTATTAATAGCCACAGCTAGGGATAGTGATAAAGAGCTTTACTGAAATGATTTGGAACTATGAAAGGCCTATACCCTCCAAACCCATCCATTTGGTCAGAACTTACAGGAATTTTTTTTTTACTATTTTCCATTTTTATATATGAATTTTCTTTAGAATGGCCCATTCTGTCCCATTTCTAATTTCTAATTGAGAGGAATTCCTCCAATATTTAATACTATCCCATAAAATATCTAATTTTCTCAGAAACTTCAGTGTTATCAGTCTCTCACCATTTCTAGTAGTGTCTGTCACAATCTTCTGGAATTCTTTATCTAATAAAGCAATTCCTATTGAAGGCAAAATAGACTGAAGTCCTTCTGCAGCAAAGTAATTTTCTTGAGGTTCACTGACAGCTTCAGGAAAGTTTTCTAAATATACAAAATGAGAAGACTATTAGGCAACCGGATTTATGTGTCAAAATGAATAATTAATACTCAAAAGCTTTAGAAATCAGAGAACAAGTTTTATCTATTTTATATTACCTTGTAGATTTTACAGGACTGCTTATCTCTCCATATCTTTGTTATATATTATATTTAATCTCTCTCTTATAGCTCAAACACAGAACTGTCTTAACATTCTATAAACATTGATAAACTACTTGTTTGGAGGAACAGCCTGTTCCAGTGGCCCAGCCAATGCTGCTTACTTCTGATTAAAATTAATGGAGCCAGGCATGGTGGCTCACACCTGCAATCCAAGCACTTTAGAAGGCTGAGGTAGGTGGGTCACTCAAGGTTAAGAGTTTGAGACTTGCCTGGCCACCATGGTGAAATCCTGACTCTACTTAAAATACAAAAATTAGCCAGGCATGATGGTACATGTCTGTAGTCCCAGCTACTCTAGAGGCTGAGGTGGGAGGATCACTTGAACCCAGAAAGCAGAGGTCACAGTGGGCTATCGCACCCTGCACTGTAGCCTCTGTGTGTGTGTGTGTGTGTGTGTGTGTGTGTGTGTGTGTGTGTGTCTGTGTAAAATTAATGAGTCCAAGAAATAAAAAAACGAAGTGTTTTGTTTAAATTGAAGAATTCCAAACAAAAATGTAGAGTTCTTTACCTTCCCATTAATTTACTCTACCATGTTTTCAGTTCATAATCTTCAAAAAATAAATCTTAGAAGCAAATAGACATGGACATCATGAGCTTCTTACTATGATGCACTGACATGGGTACAATATCACTTCTGAGGTAATCTGACCAAAATGTACAAACTAAATTTATTTGTGAAGGAATAAAAGAAAAATCCAAAACGAGGAGCATCATATAAGGCAACTAGTCAATATTCTTCAAAGGTGCCAAGGTCATGAAAGATTGAGGAACCATCCCAGCTTGAAGGAGACTAAGGACAAGTGACAGCTAAATGTAATGGGTAATTCTGGATTAGATCCTGGAATTCAAAAAGAACATTCATGGAACAACTGACAAAATTTGAATAAGGTCTGTAGCTCAGTAAGTAGTATTGCATCAGTGTTAATTTCCTGGTTTAGATCATGTACTATGGTTATATAATATCTTAATATTTGAGAAAACTTGATAGAGAGTACAAACATATGGAAATGTTTGTACTATTTTTGTGCCTCTTAAGAATGTAAAATTATTTAAAAATGAAAAGTTAGAATTGCTTTAATGTAAATCATAAGGCAGTCATATTCCATAAAAGCTCAATTACCATCAATTTGTTTTGGGAAGTTATGCCAGAGAAACTATTTCATACTTCTCTATATTCAGAGCATTAAGTATGGCAGTGGTAGGTGACATTATTTTATTTTAGTGACACAAGAAAGGTAGATATTATTTTCTTCTGATGGCCTCTTCTACCCATGTCTGTCTGCTGTTTCATTATTCTTTTAACCCAAGGTTTTAATTCTTATTGAAATAAAAAGAACTCCCAGAAATACAAATGAGGCACAAAGTAGCAGAAAGGGCATTGGTAAAGGAATCAGAATCAGGATGATCATCACCATGCCTCCTTAATAGATCACATTTTTTCCCATTGAGTTATTTGAATTATGCATTAACATACGAATCACAGATTTTTCACTAAACAATCATTTTATCTATTACATTAAATACTAAATGTAATACAAAGGTCAGTAAGTTTTTTTTACAGAATAAATATGACTTAAGTAACTTCAGCAGAGGACTACAAGGAGGGAATGTTTAATTGGGTTCCACATACAGTGTTTCTGTGATGAAAGTAGCACAGGAAGAGAAAATATCTTGGTTGGGAAACCATTGCTCATCTTTGAGAAAACTGTTACAGACTTGGAGACCTAGATACACAATATAATTTTTTCCTAATATTCTTCTTCCATAAGAGATAATACCTGAAGTACTATCAATATGATATATTTAAATTACAGCACTCTGAGCAAAAATTTCACGTAGATTTCCTACTTGTTTAAACATTTAATAAATTACAAAATAAACATTTCCAAAAGATGCCAGGCCTTGTACTTTCTAGGGAATGTTAATGACTCTAATTATTAATCACTGAACAAGCTTCTCAGGAAAAGTTAAGCTCCTCCCTAAAGGGGGCATCTGGAAAGGAATTATCATCAAAATCGCAATATTATATCCATTGGTCTATGTGTCAGAAGTGGCAAGCTGGACGGGTGGCTCATGCCTGTAATCACAGCACCTTGGGAGGCCAAGATGGGAGCACTGCTTGGGGCCAGGAGTTCAGGACCAGCCTTAGTAACATAGTGGGACATGGTCTCTACAAAAAAAAAAAAGTTAGCTGGGTGTGGTGGCATATGCCTATGCTCCCAGCTATGTGGGAGGCTGAGGACATAGGAGGATCATTTGAGCACAAAAGGTCAAGGCTGCAGTGAGCCAGGATTATGCCACTACACTCCAGGCTGGGTGACAGAGTGAGATTCTGACTCAAAAAAATAAATAACAAATAAACATACAATTCAGTGGCATTAATCACATTTACAAAGTTGTGCCACCATCACTACTGTACATTTCCAGAATTTTTGCCTAGGCATGGTGGTTCATGCCTGTAATCCCAGCAGTTTGGGAGGCCAGCGCAGGAGGATTGCTTGAGGCCAGGGATTTGAGACCAGGCTGGGTAACCCTATCTCTATAAATAATTTTTAAATTTTTTTTTAAAAAAAGAAGTGATGGTTACCCAAGGTATTAGCAATTGAAATGCTTGTAACTATCTAATAATTAATTCATTCTATTTATTTCTGAGATGATTGAAGAACTCAAGAACCTAGATTTTTACTTACCCAGAGCATTAAGTGCAGTTTTTTCCATAGACGAAACTTGTTTTAGGAGGCTGGAACAATTTCTCACAGCTGACTTCTGAAGTTTTGGGATACTAGAAATACTACTTTTATCCAGAGACTTACTGAGGCTTGCACTACTCTTCAAGCTTTGTGGTTTAGACTTTGAGTCATGAATTTCACCCTTCTCTGATTGTTTTTTAAAGTTTATGCCATTCTTTGAATATGGTTCTTGGACTCCTGCATTACTGCTGCCTACCCCATCCAGAAATTTTCTTATTTCCCAAGCATTTTTTGATCTTTTAGATTCAAGGCCACCAGTCTCCTCCATAATTTTGCTAGAATATTGGTGGCTTTTTTTATTTAACTTTTTGGATATTGAAGGTTCTGGGAGTTTAGAAGACAAACTGTTTTTCTTCTTACATTGTAGATAGCATCCTGCTACACTTGATAACTTTCTGTCTGAAGTAATTTCATCCAAAGTTGATCCCTCTGTAATTGCTAAATAAGAGAAACATACAATTATTTCATTTACCTGTATAATTTGCAATTCATTTCAAAAACAACAACTAAGGCCTCATGAAAGCTATTCAAAACATTATCAGTTGCTTAAACATATAAAACAAATGAAAAAAATTAAAGAACTGACAGTAAAAAGATTGGACTTTTAACTAGGTCAAATTTAATGTGCTGCTTTAATATATTTAAGTATTCCCATCCAAAGCTATTTAAAGTTACACTGAAACTAAAATGATAGTCTAATGAAGCATATGGTTCTCATTCCCCACTCCTTCCCAATTGACAAAGATAATAGATTAATAAGCTAATACAGATGGAAATTCCTTACTTATAAAAGTACAGAACTGTGAGGAAAGGGGAAATTTTATTTATAAAATTAGAATCTAAGTAATTACTCTCTTAAATACTCTTGGTATTTGTCGAGGAAAAAATAACTTCATATGTAAAATAACATCTTTAGAAAAATATTAACACAATGCCCCAGACTAGGACTTCATTTACAAAATTCATCTGATGGTTCAGAATATTATCTTACATTTTAATAACACATTTTAAAGTATTTCAAATGTTATAATATTTGATCCTCAAAAGAACTCTATGAGACTGTCAAGCTCCCAAGCTCAAAAAAGAAAAAACTAATTAGACTTCAACAGAGCAGCAGTGTAATTTCAACTATGAAGAAATTTTGCCTAGAGGAAATAAAAACATTTCTTATCTTAGACTCTATGAGAATAAACAATTATATGAAAATATTTGAATATTAAAGTCTGGAAATATTTAAATATTGTGGTATATATGTATCTCTAAGTGCTATCTATCAAAGAAATAGGTTAGTGAATGGGTAAAAATATAATATTTGACACTTCTGATTTAGGCTTTTGGACCACACCAAATAGCCTACCCAGAATCTCTGGATGGGCTGACTGCTTAAGGGCTTTGCCAGTCCTTGAAATGAAGGGACATGAACATAAGGCAACAAGAAACATGAAAAACCAAGAAGACAAAATACCATCAAAAGAGTACAATAATCTCCTGACAGTTGACCCCAAAGAAATAAAGATATAGAAACTTCCTGACAGAATTCAAACTAATTGTCTAGAGAAAGTTCAGGGAATAAAATAAATGACATGCAGAGAAAAAAAATTCAATGGAATCAGGAAAACAATAAATTACCAAAAATAGAATTTTACAGAGACCCTGAAATTACACAAAAGAAAATAAATAAAAATCAAGAGCTGAAAAGCGTAATGAAAGAAATAGAAAATACAACAGAGAACATCAACAGCATAATTGATCAAGCACGAGAATGAATCTGTGAACCTGAAGGAAAACTATTTGAAAATGTATAGTCTGAGGAGGATAAAAGAAAAAAAAAGAATGAAAAATAACGAGGAAAGCTTACAAGGTTTATGGAACAGCGTCCAAAGAGAAAATGGTCAAGTTATAAGAGTTTAAGAAGGAGAAGAGAAAGACAAAAGAGTAGAAAACTTACATAAAGAAGAATAGAAAACAGTTCAAATTTGGGCAAATTACATAAATATCCTGGTACAAGAAGGCCAAATGCCTCCAATCAGATCAATTCAAACAAGAACTACGCAAAGACATATTATAATCAAACTGTCAAATATCAAAAACAAAAGGAAGAGTCTGAATATAGCAAGAGAAAAGTAAATGACACATACATTCCGATAAGGACAGCAAATTTCTCAGCAGACACCTTATAGGTTCACAGAGAATGGGACAATATATTCAAAGTACTGAAGGAAATAAACTGCCAGCCAATAATACTGTACCTAGAAAAACTGTCCTTCAGAAATGAAGATGAGATAAAGATTTTCCCAGACAAAAGCTGAAAGAGTTCATCCCCCAGATTTGTCTTACATGAAATGTCAAAAAGAGTTCTTCAAGTCAAAATAAAAGAATGTTGATTAGTAACACAAAAACATATAAATGTATAAAACTCACTGGTAAAAGTAAGTACACAGTCAAAATCAGAATAGACTAATACTGTAATGGTGGCCTACACTTCACTTACATAGTATGAGGGTTAAAAATAATAAAAGCTACAATGATTTGTTAACGGAAACAATATAAAAAATCTGTAAATTGTGACATCAAAAATCTTTAATGCAGGAGAGATGAGATAAAAGCATTGTTTGTTTGTGCAAGCAAAGTTAATTTGCTATCAGCTTAAAATTGCCTGTCATAACTACAAGATATTTTGTAAGCTTCAGCGTAGCCACAAATCAAAAACATACAGTAAATACACGAAAGATAAAAAGTAAAAAAAAAAAAAATCATCAACAGGGAAAAAATCACAAAAGAAGAGAGAAATAAGGAAACAAAGGATCTATGAAACAAGCAGAAAACAATTAACAAAATGTCAGTAGTAATTACCTTGAATGTAAATGAATTAAAATCTCCAGTGCAAAGACATAGAGTGCTATGTGGAACTGTGAGTCAAGTAAATGTCTTTACTTTATAAATTATCCAGTCTCGGATATGTCTTTATTAGTAGCATGAGAGCAGACTAATACAGCAACCAAAACAGTATGTATAAAAATAGACAGAGAGGCTGGGCACAGTGGCTCACACCTGTAATCCCAGCACTTTGGGAGACTGAGGCAGGTGGATCACCTGAGGTCAGAAGTTTGAGACCAGCCTGACCAATATGGTGAAACCCAGTCTCTACTAAAAATACAAAAATTAGCCGGGCGTGGTGGCACGTGCCTGTAATCCCAGCTTCTCAAGAGGTTGAGGCAGGAGAATCGCTTGAACCCAGGAAGCAGAGGTTGCAGTGAGCTGAGATGCCCCACTGCACTCTCGCCTAGGAGACAGAGTGAGACTCTGTCTCAAAATAATAATAATAGACACAGAGACCAATGGAACAGAATAAAGAACCCAGAAATAAGGTTACATATTTACAGTCAACTGACCAACTGTTTGTTTACAGGCAAACAGCTTTGTTGCAACAAAGCCAACAAAGCAGTCAAGAATATACATTGAGGAAAGAATACACTCTTCAACAAATAGTGCTGGGGAAAGTGGATAACCATATGCAGAAGAATAAAACTAACCCTCTAACTCTCATCATATGCAAAAAACAACTCAAGCTGGATTAAAGACTGAAACATAAGACCTGAAACTAAATAACTGTTTGATGATAACATAAGGTTAAGTCTATAGGACAGCAGGTGATTTTCTAGGCAAAGATTTTATGACTAAGATCTCAAAAGCACCAGCAACAAAAACAAAAATAGACAAATAGGACTATAAACTAAACTAAAAAGCTAAATTAAACTAAAAAGCTAAAAGCTATATTAAGCTAAAAAGGTTCTGCACAGCAAAAGAAATAATAGAATGAAGAGACAACCTCTTGAATGGAAGAAAATACTTGCAAACTTCATCTGAGAAGGAACTAATATCCAGAATATATAAGGAATTCAAACAACTCAACAGTTAAAAAAACAAAAAAAGTAAAAACTGGGCAAAGAGCCAGGTGTGGTGGCTCACACCTGTAATCCCAACACTTTGGGAGGTCGAGGCAGGTGGATCACCTAAGGTCAGGAGTTCAAGACCAGCCTGACCAACATGGTGAAACCTTGTCTCTTCTAAAAATACAAAACTACCTGGGCGTGGTGGTGCATGTCTGTAATCCCAGCTACTAGGGAGGCTGAGGCAGGAGGAACACTTAAGCCCCAGAGGTGGAGGTTGCAGTGAGCCAAGATTATGCCATTGCACTCCAGCCTGGGCAACAAGAGAGAAACTCAGTCTTACAAAAACAAAACAAACAAACAACAACAACAACAACAACAAAAAAAACTGGGAGAAGAATATGCATAGACATTTCTAAAAAGACGACACATAAATGGCATTTTGAGTATTATATTTTTATGTCCCTGATTTAAGACAGTAAATTGTTCAGAGAAGGTTTCCAAAACCTTTATAAAATAAAACTTAAAAATTAAGATTTAATGTAAAGACTTTAATTATAAACAAAATTTGCCATAGCAACAAGAGCTCACTTACGAACTTCCTCATACTGTTCCTGTAGTTCATTCAAAATAAATATAATATCCCCAATATCCACCATGTGGTTACCTGTAATAGAGTAAGTTCAAATACTGTATTTACTTTTGAACATAGATATATCTGCCATCCTATTCTAATACGAAAACACCACAGAATGTGTGGCAAGTAGGAACAAAGAGCCAACTATTACAAGCTTGAATAAAATCTGAAATAATGAATTAACAACTCAGTACACACTAAAACATAGGCCTAAGACCATGGTCTTTTCTCCTTAATAAAAGAGCTTTCAATCAAAAGAAATAGTCTTGTTTTAAGCCCTCATGCTAATTAGAATTTTTTTTTTTATTTTTAAATTTTTTTTTGGTTTTTTTAAAGTTTATTTTTTCTCTGTTGTTTTTATTTCCAGATTTTTAAGTTCTCAAAAACAGGGGATGTGTCTTTCATTTGTTTTCCCAATGCCTAGCAAAGTACCTACTTCTTATCACTAAAAATTATTTTTGGCTGAACAAAATATACAGAGGACTATAAAAAACAATGCAATGTCTACATAGTGAATAGCAGATAATGATTTACTTTGTACCTTCTCTGTGTCCAGGACTCTCATAATTATAACTTCCCACTATTCCTGCCCCTGCCTCTGTCTAAGACCATTTTTCTTCTTGGATAATGCATGACTAAGGATGTGTTCGGATACAGTGACCGTGAGTAATGTCATTTCAATTCTGCACAGAGGTAGAAAATGCTTTGCCCAACAGTTCTTGCCTCCCAAATATTTGGTTTTGCCTGCCATCCAATATGAAAAAGACTGAAAATTTACTTATCTATCTATATTAGCGATGACTTTTTTCTTCAGTCTATTCCTAAGAAATCAACTGTTCAATAATATGCACAAGTGAAAATTCTGAGAGAAAGACGCAAATCTTTTTCCCCAGAGACAGGAAGATACATTTATTTTACTGTCCAATTATTTTGTTTATAAAGTTTAATATCTGGTAAACTTTTGGTACCATAGAAACCTTTCAACATATACAACAACATATTATTATTATGTACAACTTCAAAAACAAATGCCTCCAGCTCCAAGTAAAGAACATCCTGACTATAGTTCAGCTGTAGGAAATTTCTTGGATTGCCAGTGGTTTCTTTGCCTTGGAAAAAAAATGGACAATTGAAAAATATAAATAAGGCCTTCGCCTTCAATGAGTTGGGAATTATAAAAATGCTATCTGAAATTCAGACATCTAGATCTTGAGAAGTTTGCAGTAGCTATGAGAGTTCAACAAGCAAAATAAAGCCCTGTGAATATTTAAACTTCAGTCATCCAGAAGGTCCTATATGTTCACAGTTGGTATATCAAAAATAACAGCTGTTCCTATTGTGGTAGAATTTGGTATACAGTTCATATACTATTTTTCACCAGCTCATGAACTCCATTTTCATCGATGATTAAAGGTGTGTGGAATTATATATCGGCCACATAACTTTCCATTCCTTCTTCAGCATTAGAGATAAGAGGAGAGATTTCATACTGGATTGGTACATCACTGGTATCCTTTAAGCAGGGAATTGCTGGAAGATGAGAGCCATTTTCATCTATAAAGTGACCCATGAATTGAGGACCCGGCAAGTAATGAAAGCATGCCTTGCAGTAGCAGAGTTGTGTTTCACATTCTGTCAGCATTCTTTAATGTGGAAAAGTCATCTTCCCACAATATTTCATATACCACAAACTTCTTTGCGAACTAGATGTCAAAGACAAATTTTCCCATGCTTATTCCACTAGGTTTATCTGGCTTAATTAATTGCTATTGGGTATCCACATAAGGAATCTTCTTTTGAGCCACATGGTGCTGCAAATGAGATTCATAAACATTGACAACATATCTCAGAAGTGGTACAGTGAGGAAATGGTTGGCAATGTTCCCCACATGAAACAGCAGTCATCCATCTGAGCTTCATTTTTGAACTGTTGCCAGGGAAATATCACTATATTCTACCACCTGGTAAACTCCACACTTGGCAAACTACTTCAACCAGTTCTGTACGGTTTGTTTTCTCTACCACCTTTGCTCCGCAGTCTGCTCCTTTCGGAATGCAAAATCCAATGAACCATGGGTCTGCCACTTTTACTAATATGTTGTCAACACAATAGATATGAATGCTCCAAATGCCTCTTTGCTTCATCTCCTCCACAGTATTCCAGGCTGCAAAAGCCCAGTATAGGCCACTATTCTTATCTGGAGCCATAGAAACTTTGTTCTTCTCTTCCAAAATAATTTGCCCATCAAAACTCATGGCAGGGAGCATTCCTGGCTGAAAAAAGATTTTATCTTCTTTTTTCAAACCAAAGTACTTGTGCTTAGTGAAGAACTCCTTTGTAGATTCCCCTGTTCTGCTACTGATTATTATAAGGAATAATGCATTTGATGCCATAATATTTTTCAGCTGTTGTAGCTTCAGGATACGCTCTACTTGAAGCTGAAAAAGCATCTTATGGGATGGCAAACTAACACCATACATCCCCTTTGGATATGCAATGAGTCTAGTCCCCTGCCCACCAGCTAGAAGTGTTACTTCGTTCTGAGAAATCTGGAAAAGTTCTTCACTTTCCCAGGCCTGGAGCTGATCTAGATTCCCTGTAGGACTGCCCAATACCTCTCAAGGGACAGGTTCCATTCGCGCATCCATTTTTTCTTGCTGAGAAGACTGGTTAAATCCTTCAATGGCCTTTTGGAAAAAGAAGTTCAGCTCCTCAAAGTTCATGGCCTGGAGCTTTGCATAAAGTTCTTCCTGTTGAGCTTATTTAAGCTCACTCCAGAAACATAGTGGATGTTCTTGCTCAGCTTCGGACAACCTGAGTTTGAGGTCATTAATGTTCACAATGCTCTGTGAGCCAAGCTTTGTGAAAATAGGGGTGCAATGCATATACTTACAAAGCTTCCTCGCGCAACCACAGCTCCGTCCAGCTCCTTCTGCGTCAGCGTCCTGCGCCTCCTCGCAATATGTACCCTCATCCAGCCCTTGGTGGTGGGGTGGGGCAGGCTGGGAACAGGACTGAAGGGAGTGGCACAGTCACCCCGCCCCTCTCGCGGCGACCAGAAGAAGCAAATTTTTAAATCAAAGAATAGTATCGTTTTGGTGTTGGGTTCACCTGATTCACTGATTCTCTGAAAATTGGTCTTTCAGGTGTAGGCCTTCAAATCACTACAAAGCAAGTGCTATGTGTTTGAACCAATCAAAGAAATCCTAGGCTAAATTGGTGCTAAATTGCCTTCTGATTAGGAATTGCTTCCTACATTCTGGTTTCTTATTTCCTTGGCATTTCTCCTCATTCTGGTTTTGATTATTGTTCTAACACTTCTCAGAGCCTTCCCAGTAACTGTCACTTATTGTAGATTGATTCGATGTCCCATGTTCTTAGATCATGGCTTAAGTCCTAAGACAACTCAAAGCTTCAACCCTCAAACTCTTGAATCTGATCACTGAAATGTATTCTGTTAGACCATACATGTATTAATCCAGTGTAGATGGCCATTTCACTTTTACCTGCTCTTCATTTAGAAAACTCCTTTCTCTGAACAGAAGTCCAACCTCAACTAATAAGAGTGTAGTATTCAACCATGTTCACAGATTCATTAGCTCTTGCTCAAATTTATTCCTTGCATCTATGCAATAATAAACACCTATGATGAAGCTCCCAAACACATATTACCTACTTAAATAGTCCCTAGTGGACGAAGACTTTGTTCATCATGGATATCGGTCTGAAGTTTCCTTTTTTTGTTGAGTCTCTGCTGGGTTTTGGTAACAGGATGACGTTGGTCTCATAAAATGATTTTGGGAAGGATTCCCTCTTTTTGGATTGTTTGGAATAGTTTCAAAAAGAGTGGGACCAGCTCCTCTTTGCACGTCTGGTAGAATTTGGCTGTGAACCCATCTGGACCTGGGCTTTTTTTGGTTGGTGGGTTATTAATTGCTGCCTCAACTTCAGCCCTTGTTATTGGTCTATTCAGAGTTTCAACTTCTTCCTGGTTTAGGCTTGGGAGAGTGAAAGTGTCCAGGAATTTATCCATTTCTTCCTGGTTTACTGGTTTATGTGCATAGAGTTGTTTGTAGTAATCTCTGATAGTAGTAATCTACTACCATCAGATTCCATTTCTGTGGAATCCGTGCTGGTATCCCCTTTATCATTTTTTATTGCATCTATTTGGTTCTTCTCTCTTCTTTTTTATTAATCTGGCTAGCAGTCTATTTTGTGGATCTTTTCAAAAAGCCAGCTCCTGGATTTGTTGATTTTTTTGAAGGGTTTTTTTTAACCTCCTTTAGTTCTGCTCTGATCTTAGTTATTTCTTGCCTTCTGCTAGCTTTTGAGGTTTTTTGATCTTGCTACTCTAGCTCTTTCAATTTTAATGATAGGGTGTCGATTTTAGATCTTTCATTGCTTCTCATGTGGGCATTTAGTGCTATAAATTTCCCTCTAGACACTGCTTTAAATGTGTCCCAGAGATTCTGGTATGTTGTGTCTTTGTGTTCGTTGGTTTTGAAGAACATCTTTATTTCTGCCTTCGTTTCACTGCTTATTCAGTCAACATTCAAGAGCCAGTTGTTCAGTTTCCATTAAGTTGTGCAGTTCTAAGTTAGTTTCTTAATCCTGAGTTCTAATTGATTGCACTGTGGTCTGAGAAACTGTTTGTTATGATTTCCGTTGTTTTGCATTTTCTGAGGAGTGATTTACTTCCAATTATGTGGTCAATTTTAGAGTAGGTGCAATGTGGTGCTGAGAAGAATGTATATTCTACGGATTTGGGGTGGAGAGTTCTGTAGATGTCTATTAGGTCCACTTGGTCCAGATCTGAGTTCAAGTCCTGGATATCCTTGTTAATTTTCTGTCTCATTGATCTGTCTAATATTGACAGTGGAGTGTTAAAGTCTCCCACTATTATTGTGTGGGAGTCTGAATCTCTTCGTAGGTCGTTAAGAACTTGCTTTATGTATCTGAGTGCTCCTGTATTGAGTGTGTATATATTTCGGATCATTAGCTCTTCTTGTTGCATTGATCCTTTTACCATTATGTAATGCCCCTCTTTGTCTCTTTTGATCTTTGTTGGTTTAAAGTCTATTTTATCAGAGACTAATATTGCAACTCCTGCTTTTTTTTGCTCTCCATTTGCCTGGTAAATCTTCCTCCCTCCCTTTATTTTAAGCTTATGTGTGTCCTTGCACATGAGATGGGTTTCCTGGACACAGCACACTGATGCGTTTTGACTTTTAACCCAATTTGCCAGTCTGTGTCTTTTGATTGGGGCATTTAGCCCATTTACATTTAAAGTTAATATTGTTATATGTGAATTTGATCCTGCCATTTTAATGCTAGCTGGTTGTTTTGCCCATTAGTTGACACAGTTTCTTCATTGTGTCGATGGTCTTTACCATTTGGTACATTTTTGGAGCAGGTGGTACTGATTGTTCCTTTCCATGTTTAGTGCTTCTTACAGGACCTCTTGTAAGGCAGGCCTGGTGGTGATGAAATCTCTCAGCAATTGCTTGTTTGTAAAGGATTTTATTTCTCCGTCACTTATGAAGCTTAGTTTGGCTGGATGTGAAATTCTAGGTTGAAATTTCTTTTCTTTAAGAATGTTGAATATTGCACCCCACTCTCTTCTGGCTTGCAGGGTTTCTGCCAAGAGATCTGCTGTGAGTCTGATGGGCTTCCCTTTGTGAGTAACCCGACCTTTCTCTCTGGCTGCCCTTAGCACTTTTTCCTTCATTTCAACCCTGGTGAATCTGACGATTATGTGCCTTGGGGTTGCTCTTCTTGATGAATATCTTTGTGGTGTTCTCTGTATTTCCTGGACTTGAATGTTGGCCTGCCTTTCTAGGTTGGGAAAGTTCTCCTGGATAATAACCTGAAGAGTGTTTTCCAGCTTGGGTTCATTCTCTCCATCACATTCAGGTACACCTATCAAATGTAGATTAGGTCTTTTCACATAATCCCATATTTCTTGGAGGCTTTGTTCATTTCTTTTCACTCTTTTTTCTCTAATCTTGCCTTATTTTATTTCATTGAGCTGATCTTCAATCTCTGATATCCTTTCTTCTGCTTGATGGATTTAGCTATTGAAACTTGTGTAGGTTTCATGAAGTTCTTGTGTTGTGTGTTTCAGCTCCATCAAGTCGTTTATATTCTTCTCTAAGCTGTTTATTCTCGTTAGCACTTTGCCTAACCTTTTTTCAATGTTCTTAGTTTCTTTGCATTTGGTTAGAACATGTTCTTTTAGCTCAGAGAAGTTTGTTATTACCCACCTTCTAAAGCCTGTTTCTGTCAATTCATCAGACTCATTCTCCATCCAGCTTTGTTCCCTTGCTGTTGAGGAGTTGTGATCCCTTGGAGGAGAGGCCTTCTGGTTTTGGGTGTTTTCATCCTTTTTTCGCTGGTTTCTCCCCATCTTCATGTATTTATCTACCTGTGGTCTTTGTAGTTGGTGAGTTTCAGATGGGGTCTCTGAGTGGATGTCCTTTTTGTTGATGTCGAAGTTATTTCTTTCTGTTTTTTAGGTCTTTTTTTTTTTTTTTTTTTTTTTTTTTTTTTTCTAACAGTCAGGCCCCTCTGCTGTAGGTCTGCTGGAGTTCCACTCCAAGACCTTGCTTGCCTTAGGATCACCCATGGGGGCTTCAGAACAGTAAGAGTTGCTGCCAGTTTCTTCTTCTGTTATCTTCATCCCAGAAGGGTACCCTCCAGATGTCAGCCTGAGCTCTCCTTTATGAGGTGTCTCTTTGGCTATATGGTGGTCAGGGAGCCGCTTGAGGAGACAGTCTGTCCCTTATAGGAGCTCAAGTGCTGAGCTGGGAGCTCCGTTGTGCCATTCAGAGCTGCTGGGCAGGCACATTTAGGTCTGCTGCAGTGGAACTCATAACCGCCTCTTTTCCCAGGTGCTCTCTCCTGGGAAGGTGGTGCTTTATTTATATGTTTCTGATGTGCTGCTGCCTTTTTTCAGAGATGCCCTGCCTAGCAAAGTGGTAATCTAGTCACAGTCTGCCAGCAGAGGCATTGCTGAGCTGCCGTGGCTCTGCCCAGCTGCTGTGTGAACTTCCTTGTGGTTTTGTTTACAGAGGTACAGTTAGAACTGCCTCAGTAATGGCAGTCTGCCTCAGTAAGGGCGGATTGCCTCGGTAATGGCGGACTGCCTTGGTAATGGCTGACTGTCTCGGTAGTGGTGGACTGCCTTGGTAATGGCTGACGCCCTTCCCCCCACCAAGCTGGACCGTCTTGGGTCCAGTTGCACTTGCTGTGAAACTCTCAATCCACAGTGTTTCAGATTACTGGTCTTTGTTGGGGTGGGACCCACTGAGCCAGACCACCTGGCTCCCTGTTTCAGCCCCCTTTTTTTCAGTTGAATGGGTGGCTCTGTCTCCCAGGCATTCCAGGCACCAGTTGAATGGGCCGCTCAGATTTGTGTGAATTTTTTGGGGAGACCTGTGGTGTCAGCTGAAACAGCTGTGCTGGAAACTTGTGGCACTTTTCAGCCCTGGAATCTCCTGGTCTGTATGCAGTAAAAACTCGTTTGGAAATCTGGTGATCACTCACCCTCTGCATTGTTCTCTTTGGGAATTGCACTCCGGAGCTGTTCCTATTAGGCCATCTTGGATCGTTCCCCTCTTCTTTTCCTGATTCTAAGATTTCTCCATTTCCCTGATCATTGTATCACTCCAGCTTCTTCTTTTGTTTTCACCTGGTCTCCTCTCCGTGTCTATGTCTTCTGCCTCTTGTGAGGACACTTGCCACTGAATTTAGGGCCTACCTTGGTCATCCAGGATGATCTCAAGATTCCTCATTACACCATCATACACACACCCATGCCTGCCTGCAGGCATGCACTTCTGCTAGGTTCCCTCCACTGCAGCCCACACAGGTGGGAAAATGTTTTTAAAAAGATATATCTAAGACTTTAGGTTGCACAAGGAATAGAGAAATAGAGTTTTCAAGGATGACTCTCAGGTTTCTGCCTTACCTTTCTTATGTCTAAGTGCCAGGCACTGTGATAAATGTTTATATTTAATTCCTAAAATAATCCTATAAAATTAGTATCCTTTTTCCAATCTACCTCCCCAAATAATGCAGGAGACTTGGAGACCCAGACCAGAACTCCATAAGCCAAAAAGCAAGGTACTGCAGCTGTTTTATATGATTTCTGTTGTTCCTGGTAGGGTATGCCCTAAAGGCTTAAAATTAGTCTTTAAAATCCCCATTTTACATTTCATACCCCATCATATCCTCCCATTCATGCCTCACCCCAGAGCTCACCATATCTGACTTCCTAATAGAACTCCATGAGGCCTTGTTCTATCTCCAGACCACATTTCAGCAACCAAAAGCCCACTACAAAACCACCATTAATAAATGACAAAAACCAGTGGAAGCTCACTCAAAGAGATGTCATGTCTGATTATTTTTCTGTCATATTTACACAAGCTGTTCCTTTGGCTTAAGATGTTTTTCTCACTCTTCGCTGCTACCTTTAACTACTTAATTCACACCGATCCTTCAAGATTTAGCTCAGACATCAATCTCTTGGATAATCTTTCCCTAAGGCTTTCAGTATGTATTAGCAGCCTATATACACTCTATTATACTATTTGCCATTGAGCATTTTAATTTTCTGTTTACTTGACTCTTTCCACACTTGAATGTGAACTACCTCAAAAAAGAGTGTGTTTTATTCAACTTTGCATCACCTAGAACAGTTCTAGGCATAGTAGATTTAAATGACTGTCTGATTAATTAAATGAATGAATCAGGCTGAGCCCAGTGGCTCATGCCTGTAATTCCAGTGCTCAGCAGGCTGAGGCAGGAGTATCACTTGAAGCTAGGAGTTCGAGACCAGCCTGGGAAACATAATAAGACCTCGTCTCTACCAAAAAGAAAAAAAAAAATTAACTAGGCTGGCATGACGGCACACACCTATAGTCCTAGCTATTCAGGAATATGAGGTGGGAGGATCATTGAGTCTAGGAGGTCAAGATTACAGTGAGCAGTGATCATGACACTGCACTACAGCCTGGGCAACACAGCGAGACACTGTCTCTAAAAATAATAAAACAAATGAATGAATCAATCAATCACTAATTATTATAGGACATTCTCTGGTTACAAGTAAACATGTAATACAAAACACCTCCTAAATATTTTTATAATGTTTAAAGCAATCCACATTGTGCAGAGATTAACTGAAGAGCATAGAAACTGTTTAATCAAAGCTACATAATAAAATTGAGAATTCAAGAAATTTAGGTCTTCTAATTTGTAGAGTCGATGCCCTTGACACTACAAGAAACTACTTCTCCACAAAGACAAGAAATGACTACTATTGGAAAAGAGATATAAGGCTGAATTTTTTAAAAATTCATTTTACTCTTTTACCAAACAAACCAAAATATAACAATTTTAGAAACTTCTCATTTAATGTTTCTAGACTATTTCTTACTATGGACACCAGTAAATGGTGTAAATGGCAAAAGGTAAAAATCAAGAGAAAAAAGGAGAAGCAAAGGACACATCACAAAATTGATATCCAGAAAAAAAATACATAAATATATGCACACATATTGACATATATATCTCAATGCAAATAACTCACTGTCAATATAAGTATGTTTTATCACTTCTTCAAAAATTTCAGGGTTTATAGGAATATCCATGCTATCCAAAACAGCAAACACTTCATCAATTAAAACTCGACCACATTTTATCCTACAGAAAATCTTCAAGGCATTCTGGAATGCTACAAAAAAAACAAATTATTATACCATGAGAATCAGGAGCTTTTCTTGGAAAAGGAACTGATTTTGTGCCAATAGCCTACTAAGGGAAAATAACCATACATAAGCATGAGGTTTTCTAAATATCTATCTACAAATAAACAACTATTACAAAATAACTTTATAATAGTGGTTAAAACATTGGTCTTTTATTTCTCCATAGGAATTGCATATTCTTGTGTTAACAGTCCTTAGCATATAAAATGAATTGGAAAGAACATGGTCAGAAGAAAATATTCAGTATGGCCCTGACTAGCAAACCAAATCTGGGGCTCCCCAAGACATCTACTTCTGAATCTTAGATTCTATAATTTTAAAACAATTTAACTAAAATAAATTAAACACCAAATCACTTTATCATTTTCTGAAATTTTTAGAGTCACAATATAGAGCTCAGTATATTTTTAATTTTCAAAAGAAAATATTCAGATAAATGATTCTTCCTTAAAAATTAAACATATTGAAAGCTGTGTCCTACTGCTAAATTTAAATTCTCCCCGACCACTACATCCCTTAATTAGCCTTGACAAAAAGAAAACACAATTCAAGGTGGCTGGCAAGATGGCTTAATAGGAACAGCTCTGGTCTGCAGCTCCCAGCAAGATCAATGCAGAAGGTGGGTGATTTCTGCATTTCCAACTGATGTACCTGGCTTCTCTCACTGGGACTGATTAGACGGTGGGTACAGCCCACAGAAGGCAAGCCTGACCCCCTGTGCTTCCCAGTTGAGGTGGCATCTCAACTGGGAAGCACAAGGGGTCAGGGAACTCCCTCCCATAGCCAAGGGAATCCATGAGGGACTGTGCTGTGAAGGACAGTGTATTCCAGCCCAGATACTACGCTTTTCCTTCAGTCTTAGCAACCCACAGGCCAGGAGATTCCCTCAGATGCCTATACCAACAGGGCCTGGGTTTCAAGCACAAAACTGGGCAGCTATTTGGGCAGACACTGAGCTAGCTACAGGAGTTTTTTCCATAGTCTAGTGGCACCTAGAATGCCAGTGAGACAGAATCGTTCAGGGTGCCAAGTGGTCTCACTCAGCAGATCCCAACCCCACAGAGCCCAGCAAGCTAAGATCCATTGGCTTGAAATTCTCACTGTCAGCACAGCAGTCTGCAGTCAACTCAGGATGCTGGAGCTTGGTGTGGGGAGGGGCATCCACCATTACTGAGGCTTGAATAGGTGGCTTTCCCCTCACAGTATAAACAAAGCTGCCAGGAAGTTTGAATTAGGCAGAGCCCACCATAGTACCACAAAGCTGTAGCCAGACTACCTCTCTAGATTCCTCCTTTCTAGGCAGGGCATCTCTGAAAGAAAGGCAGCAGCCCCAGTCAGGGGCTTATAGATACTCCTATCTCCCTGGGACACAACACCTGGGGGAAGGGGCATAGTTTCAGCAGACTTACACATTCCTGCCTATTGGCTTTGAAGATAGCAGCAGATCTTCCAGCACAGTGCCTGAGCTCTGCTAAAGGACAGACGGTCTCCTGAAGTGGGTCCCTGACCCCCGTGCTGCTTGACTGGGAGACACCTACCAGCAGGCAGTCAACAGACACTTCATCTGGTGGGTGCCCATCTGGGACAAAGCTTCCAGAGGAAGAAACAGGCAGCAATCTTTGCTGTTCTGAAGCCTCCACTGGTGATACCCAGGAAAACAAGGGTCTGGAGTGGACCTCCAGCAAACTCCAGCAGACCTGCAGCAGCGGGTCCTGACTATTAGAAGGAAAACAAACAGAAAGGAATAACATCAACATCAACAAAAAGGATGGCCACACAGAAACCCCATCCAAACGTCACCAACAGCAAAGACCAAAGATAGATAAATCCATGAAGATGAGTAAAAACCAGTGCAAAATGGCTGAAAATTCAAAAAACAAGAATGCCTCTACTCCTCCAAAGGATCACAACTCCTCGCCAGCAAGGGAACAAAACTGGATAGAGAATGAGTGTGACAAATGGTGTGAACACTCTTCAGGATGTTACCCAGGAGAATTTCCCCAACCTAGCAAGACAGGCCAACATTCAAATTCAGGAAATACAGAGAACACCACAAAAATACTCCTTGAGAAGAGCAACCCCAAGACACATACTCGTCAGATTCACCAAGGATGAAATGAAGGGAAAAATGTTAAAGACAGCTGGAGAGAAAGGTCAGGTTACCCACAAAGGGAAGCCCATCAGAGTAACAGTGGATCTCTCTGCAGGAACCCTACAAGCCAGGAGAAAGCAGCACTACTGGTTGCTAAAAGGAGCTCTAAATCTTGAAACAAATCCTCAAAATACACCAAAATAGAATCTCCTTAAAGCATAAATTTCATAGAACCTATAAAACAATAACACAAGGAAAAAAAGACACAAAATAGTCAACAAAAAGCACAACGAATAGAGTAGTACTTTACATCTCAATACTAACATTGAATGTAAATGGTCTAAATCCTCCACTTAAAAGATACAGAATGACAGAATGGATAAGAATTAACCAACCAAGTATCTGCTGTTTTCAAGAGACTCATCTGACACTTAAGGACTCACATAAACCTAAGGAAAAGGAGTGGAAAAAGATATTCCATGCAAATGAACACCAAAAGCAAGCAGGAGTAGCTATTCTTATATCAGACAAAACAAAGCAGTTTTAAAAGACAAAGAGGGACATTATATAATAATAGGAGTAGTCCGACAGGAAAATATCACAGTCCTAAATATATATGCACCTAACACTGGAGCTCCCAAATGTATAAAACAGTTACTACCAGATGTAAGAAATGAGATAGACAGCAACGGTAGTGGGGGACTTCAATAGTCGACTGATAGCACTAGACAGGTCATTAAGACAGAAAGTCAACAAAGAAACAATGGACTTAAACTACGTTCCAGAAAAAAATTGACCTAATGGAAATTTACAGAACATTCTACCCAACGAATGCAAAACATGTATTCTATTCATCAGCACATGGAATATGCTCCAAGATAGACCAGATGATGGGCCACAAAACAAGTCTCAACAAATTTAAGAAAATTAAAATTATATAAAGCACTCTCTCAGACCACAGTGGAATAAACTGGAAATCAACTCCAAAAGGAACCTTCAAAACCATGCAAATACAGGGAAATTAAATAACCTGCTTTTGGCTAATCATTAGGTCAACAATGAAATCAAGATGGAAATTTAAAAATTCTTTGAACTGAACAATATTAGTGACACAACCTATCAAACCTCTGGGATACAGCAAAAGCTGAGTTATGAGGAAAGTTAATAGCATAAAATGCCTCCATCAAAAAGTCTAAAAGAGCACAAATAGACAATCTAAAGTCACATCTCAAGGAACTAGAGAAACAAGAACAAACCAAACCCAAACCTAGCAGAAGAAAAGAAATAACTAAGATCAGAGAAGAGCTAAATGAAATGAAACAAGAAAAAAATATAAGTCAAAAACCAAGTAGACACAAGAGAACCAGGAAAATCCTAATGCCATGGAGTCTAACAAAATGCCAAATAGGAAATAAGGAAACAAAAAGATAAAGCAAGCCAAGAATCCTATCTATATTTTTCACTGCTGCATATATAGGCATTAATGTTTATTACATAAATGAATAAATAATCATTGAAAAGTTTTTATTGCCTTTTACTTTCTAATCCAGGAATATAAAGACTACCACATTCCCATGTCCTTGATTCTAACAAAATAAAATCTGGGCCAGGTGCAGTGGCTCACACCTGTTATTCCAGCCCTTTGGGAGGCCAAGGCAGGCAGATCACTTGAGTTTGAAACCAGCCTGGCCAACATAGCGAAACCCCATCTCTACTAAAAATACAAAAATTTAGCCAGACATGGAAAAAATCTGATTCATTATAAAAGGAACATACGTCAAAATAATAAAGGCCATATATAACAAACCCACAGCCAACATTCTACTGAATGGGGAAATGTTTAAAGCATTCCCCCTAAGAACCAAAACAAAACAAAGATGCCTACTTTCACCACTCCTATTCAATACATTACTGAAAGTCCTAGCCAGAGCAATCAGGCAAGAGAAAAAAAAATAAGAGGCATCCAAATTGGAAAAGGGGAAGTCAAATTATGTCTGTTTGCTAATGATACAATCTTATATTGAGAAAACCCTGAAGACTCCTCCCCAAATACCTTTAGATTTAATAAACAAATTTGGTAATGTTTAAGTAGATAAAATCAAGATACAAAAATCAGTGGCATTTCTATACACTAATATCAAGCTGAGAACCAATCACAAAGGCAATGCCATTTACCTTAGCTACAAAAAAAAGGACCTAGGAACACATTTAACCAAAGAGGTGAAAGATCTCTATAAGGAAAACTACATGACACTTATGAAGTAGATGACACAAATGGAAAAACATCCCATGCTCATGGATCAAAACTTTAATATCGTTAAAATGATCACACTGCCCAAAGCAATCTACAGACTCAATGCAACCTCTACCAAAATACCAATGTCATTTTTCACAGAAATAGAAAAATAATCTTAAAATTCACACGGAACTAAAAGAGCCTAAATAGCCAAAGTAATCCTAAGCAAAAGAACAAAGCTGGAGGCATCACATCACCTGACCTCAAATCATACTATGAGGCTATAGTAACCAAAACAGCATGGTACTGGTATAAAAGTAGACACATAAATCAGTGGAACAGAAAAGAGAACCCAGAAATGAAGTTTCGTATCTATAGCTAACTGATCTTTGACAAAGTTGACAAAAACATACACTGGGGAAAGGACACTGTTTTCAAAAAACGGTAATGGAAAAATTGGATTGCCATTCACAGAAGAATGAAACTGGACCCCTATCTCCCACCATATACAATATCAACTCAAGGTGGATCTAAATGTAAATGTAATGAAACGATAAGATGGATCTAAACTTAAATGTAATACTTGAAGCTATAATAATACTAGAAGAAAACCTAAGGAAACCTCTTATTGACATCAGTCATGACTAAGAACTCAAAAGCACAAGCAACAACAACAACAACAAAAAGACAAATGAGATAACAAAACTAAAAAGCTTCTGCACAGCAAAAGAAATAATCAACAGAATGAACTATCAACTTAAAGAACAGGATAAAATATTTGCAAACTATGCATCCAACAAGGGACTGATATCAAGAATTTACAAAGAACTCAAACAGCTCAACGATGATAAAAAACAACAAATAACCTGTTAAAAATTGGGCAAATGACATGAATAGACATTTTTCAAAATAAGACATACAAATAGCCAAACGAGCATTATGAAAAAATGGAAAGCAGTGTGGGGATTTCTCAAAGAACTGAAAACAGAACTACCATCTGATCCACCAATTCCACTGCTAGGTATATACCCAAAGGAAAAGAAACCATTATCTCAAAAAGACACCTGCACTCATAACTCATATGCTTATCACAGCACTATCCACAACAGCAAAGATGTAAATTCAACCTAAGTGTCCATCAATGGATGTCTAGATAAAGAAAATGTGGTATACACACACACACACACACACACACACACACACACACACACACACACAATGGAATACTATTCAGCCATAAAAAAAGAATGAAATCATATCTTTTAGAGCAACGTGGATGAAACTATTATCTATCTGACTTTCTGAGTTATTTCACTTAAGATAATGAAAGCCATTTATAAACAGGAGCCTAATTTATAGGTGGCAGCGAAATGTGTACACATGGACATAGAGCATAAGATAATAGTTACTGGAGACTTGGAAGTGTGGGAGGGGGGTGAAGTATGAAAAATTACTTAATAAGTACAATGTATAACTATTCAGATAATGGTTACACTAAAAGCCCAGACTTTACCAGGATGCAATATATCTATGCAACAAAACTGCATTTGCACCCCTTAAATTTATACAAATTAAAATTAAAATTTATAATTCCAAGGACTGAGCATAAGAACTTGATATTGCCTAATGGAGGAATAGAAGAATTGCTAACATCAGGTCACGAATGCCATAAATTTCATGTTTTTGGGGGTACCATTTCTACCATTAATATAAATACTCTTTCCAACCACTTTATTTCTAATGCATAGGTAATGTAAACTAATGTTATTAGGAGACCCATAAATTTATGAAACTTTTAGGAAGAAATACAAGCAGATTCCCAGCAAAAGGAGCAAAGCACTGTCAAGGATGAAGAAGAAAATAGATGTGAGATTTCAACAGTTAAAAAAAAAAAAAAACAAGCACACAAAGGCATGAGATTAAGAATTATATTGGCAAGTATGGAGATTCATTATGACTAACTGGAGTATAGGGTTCTTGCCTGGAAAAGGTTCTGTGATAAAACAAAGAGTGATGAACAAAGTTACGAAGAGGGGTGAGGAGGCTAAGCATGAGAGCTTGGCCTAGACGCATTTGATAATAACAAGAGCATCTAAATTCTTGAGCAGGAAAATGACATGATGAAAATAGTGTTTTAAGATAATTAGTCTAGCAGTTAATGTGCAGGAAAAACTAGAGATTAGAGATAGAAAGTTGGGATACTGGGGCGGTTCAAGCCAGGTTTTGTAATGCCTTTTATTGTTCTCAGCCTAAACTAGTGGGAGAAAAATGAAGATATTCTGTAAAATATAAATTAATTCATATGTTAAATACTACCCTGCCCAACCCCAAAATCAGTTACAAAATTATTATCTTCTATACTTTTAAAGAAGTCTTTTTTACCTGGATTCTGAGAGACCAAATAAGAAACATCAGTCACAGCTTTAAGAAAATTTGAAAAATCCAGCATTCCATTAACTATAAAAATGGTTCCAAAACAGAAGGGAAAAAAACTCCATCAGCAAACATTATTAGGAAACTCACTAAGAACATAAGATAAAAATGGCAACTAAAAATATAAATAGAATTAACAATGACATTAGAATGCCATTATCTATACATAGAGCAACCAACATTATATAGAGAATGTAAAAAGAAAATTTACCAGAAAAAAATTTACATATTGTAATTACGTAGTAAACAGTGCTCCAGCAGTAATAAGAATGCTATGGGTCTAGTACTGTAGATATTGCAGTGGTAATTCCTCAAGATTCTTCAAGTTAAATAACTATGATTTCATTTCCTCCTGTCAAGTAAATGAGGCTAACTTTGACAGGGTTTATTTACATCAATGATGTTATCTATGTCATGAAGAAAACAAGTATAAATCTACATTTCAATTTAATGTCATCTGAACAAAAATAGCCTATAGAAGAACACTTCAGTGCTTCCACTCATCTGCAGAGAAAATGACAAGGCTTGGTTGTTCTCATTTCCATACCACAGAAGCACTTTTTCCAATACTGAAAAGTTTGTCAAGTTGTCTGCCTCCACTTCTTCAGTGTAACAACTTGAGAATGGGCACTCCTTTCTTTCAAAAACAGTGAAACATCTGTCTAATTTTTAACGAACTATTTGTTTTAATGTTTTAATGAAAGACTTGTTTTCTGATATTGTTGTGACTTTGGGTTAGCAAAGATCTTTTAGATAGGTATCAAAAGCAATTCATAAAAGAAAGAATTATAGACTAGACTTCAACAAAAGTATGAACTTCTGCTTTTCTAAAAACATTCTTAAGAGAATAAAAAGACAAGCAACAGAATGGAATAAAATATCTGCAAATCACATATCCAATAAAGGACTTACATTCAGAATATATAAAGAATTTCAAAATGCAATAATAAGAACACAGCTTTTCAATGGGCAAAAAATATACAAATGGCAAGTAAGCACATGAAAAGATATTCAACATTATTTAATCATTCAGAAATGCAAATTAAAACCACTATCAGATAATAACTGTATATCTATCAGAACAATTTAAAGGCTGATCAATTCAAGGGTGGTAAGAGCATACAAAAAAAGCAGTATACAACAATATGAATAAATCTTAGTCACATAATATTAAGTGAAAAAGTCTCCAAAAGATTATATACATCATGAAGAACTGTTTACTGAAGTTTTTTAAACAATAAACATTTTTGAACCAATTTACAAAAATACATATCCATAACAATAATACTATTTAAAAAGAAAAAAAAAGAGAATAATGAATATAGGATTCAAGATAATGCTTACTTCAGATTGGGAAAAACAGAATAATAAGTTGCTTAGTAAACTTTATAGCTACAGGCGAATTATTGACAATGTCCTAATTTTTATTTTGGGTGGTTAGGTCAAGTATTTATTACTTTATTTAAATTACATAACTAAATAAGAGTAGACCATGCATGGACCAATAATGAGAATATGCCATAATCCAATCCAGTAATTAATCAACCCAATTACATAAACCTGAGGCCAATTTTTAATATCATTATTGTAAGTAATGTTCTTGTAACATATAAAAATGTTTTATAACATATAATATGACCAAAAATGATGTTTTTATAATACATTTTAAGGTTTAGTTTTCCTATCGTTTGTAATTAATCTGACAAACATAACATATTTATGATTGCAGACCCTTAAGGTAATACTGAAAATATAAAACTTACCATCAATATCAATAGTCTTTAGTGCCCGTCGCATTTCTAAATTACTTATAGAAATTCTGAAGATGCAAAGGATCACTGGAAGATCATTCACATAAATCTTACCACTTCGAATTTTACTAAAAATTTTACAGGCTTTATGAAGTGCTGTACACACATAACAAAACATTTAGTTAGTTATTCAAAAATAATAATTATCTTTATTCCCCCCACCATCTCTCAAAAAACTAATAATCATTAAAAGAAAGGGGAGCAAATTTGTACTTTCAGCCTTTCAATCTTCTTTCTTTTTTATCCCACCCCCTTCAATCTTTTAATATTCAAATCTTTCAACCTGTTTCCTAAAGAACTTTCAGAAACTGTCAGGAAAGTCACACAAGGGTACATAGGCAAAGGCTTCCACAACTTGCCCTGGGAATAGCAAATCATTCCTCTGTGTTTCCCCACTGCACTTACTATGTATCTCAGTCAAAGCCCTTGACATTATGATTGCTTGTATGTCAATACCACTCACTAAACTGTCAGCTTCTACAGAGCAAAATTTTTCATTCTTCTGTTTCCAGTGCCTAATTCAGAATAAATTCTCAAAAAAAAAAAGTCCATTGAACTGAATTTTTTGGTTCAGTGGACACTACACTTTATTTTCAGAAAAGCGGCAATCGATGACAGTACTTTTTGTTTGTTTGTCTTTTTAAACCCAGAGTTTCTCGGTTGCCCAGGCAGGAATGCAGTAGTATGGTCATGGCTCACTGCAGTCTCAATCTCCCAAGTAGCTAGGACTACAGGTGTGTGCCAAGATGCCCAACTAATTTTTTGGTTTTATTATTTTTTATAGAGATGGGGTCTCACTATATTGCCCAGGCTGGTCTTGAACTCCTGGTCTCAAATGATCCTCCCACATGGCTTTTCAAAGTGCTGGGAGTACAGGCATGAGCCACCTCACCCAACCCTGACAATGCTAAATACAAAAGAAAGACTAAAGAGTTGATAATAATGACTTTAATAAAATAAGTTTTAGTAGAATTTTGGAGGTGGAAGGCAGATTTCCATGAAATGGGAAGTGAGAAAATTGAGCAATTAATGAAAACAATTAATTTTATTTTAACTAAGTAAAACATTTTTAAATGTTTAGAGTTAGATAGGTGACATAATTGAGGATTTGAGGAGAGTAGCGAAGGTTTGGAATAGGTACCAAAGAGAGATCACACCAAAACATAAAGGGAACGTCAACTGGTGCTAAGGGCAGCTGAGGTTGGAAATCAATCATAGTGGCACCAAATGGAGAGGTCAAGGAAATAAAATTCTAAAAGCTGGAAGAATAAGAGATTGTGAGTGAAAAACAAGACTTTAAAGCCTCAGATTTTCACATAATGAAAATGTGTATGTAATTTGTGGCCATCAGTGTTGGTCAGAAGAATCAAGGTAAAATAATTGGTTTGGAAAGTTTGAAGCTAGAGCGGTATGAGTCACCCATTTGGACACTAAGATACATATTATGACAATCAGAGTTAACATAAAAGGAAAACTATGCCAAATTATTCCATAAATATAAAGGAGAAGCCCAAGATGTGGCAGAAGTCAGTATCATGAAGGAGTAAAGGGTAGTATAAGCCTTAATATTAAGATACCAAAGACTAAATTCCAGTGATATCAGTGGCTTCAGAACTTACTAATATATCCATGGGGTGTAACATGTAGACATTTTTCCAAAAAATACATTTGAACTAGTATAAGCTACATATTTTGCCTATCTTACCAATATAACAAAAGATATTTAAGGATTAAACTATCCACATTTGCTTCCTTACAGCCTGCAGCATTTGCTATATCATGTTTTATCAGTTGATACCATAAGCCATTAGGAGTAGAAGAAGAGGCACTACCTGCTGAAACAATTCCTAAAAAGCACATAATCAGGAAATGTATTCAAGAAATTTTAGAACCTCTTATTACCACTTAATTCTTGGGAGTATAAATATCCATGGGTTACTTCATCATATAATGTCAGGTAGAGGTTAGAGAGCATTTTCTTGCCCCTGTCAAAGAAACAGCCATATTAGAAAGCAGCAATGAAAATATGCAAATTCCATTTTAAAATATTAACAAACCTATCAATAGTCTGAGATTCATAAGAACCTTTCTTGAAGAACGGTCCAAGTTATGGAGAATCCCATATTCTTTACTTCAGAATTCCCACCTTATTTCTTTTACGGATACTTTTCTGTAAAGCAGAATTTACCCAATCTGTAAATAGTGCCCATGGCCCACTATCCTTTGACTATGGTCCAGTTTTTCCTATTCTTAATCCAAGTCACGGCAAATTTTTAAGAAAGTTATTGCAATAAAGCAAACGAAGAACATCTTTAAACAGCCAAAGAATCTCAGGTTCCATCACCTATCAGTAAAAATGTCTGGAAAATATTATCTAATACTATAACATCATATAAATAACTAAAATCATATACTGTTAGTGTTGGAAGACATCTTAAGAGTTCATTTAGTACAAGATCCTTATACAGATGTGGAAAGTGAGGCCCAGAGATACAAATTTTACAAAAGTCTAAGCATGTGAGGTCAATCAGGACTCAAGTCTAAGTCCTCCAATTCCACATACAGTGCTCTTATCTCTACACAATCCTAAGAGCATAGTTAGCACAAACTACTTGATATTCTTTATGTGGAAGGGATAAATGATTCTGAAGAGAAACACCCAAGTCTGAACCCAACATTCAAGAAATAGAGTACAAGGATTTAAATACCGAGTAATTGAGGAAGATGTACAAAGAGGTGATGAAGTCTTGTCAACGCTGTACTGATTCGGCAACTTGCGTAAAGAGTTTTCTTTCCTAGTCACCTTCTCTTTTGATAGCTTCAGAAAAGGAAGGCCAATCTAGAGCCAAATGCATGTACGTTGGTGCCTGAGATCACATTGGTAATTCAGCATTCTTGGATGACACAACTCTTAAAAGGCAATTAATCATACTTTGGCTCCTCATTAATTATGCTTCTGGTGTAAAATTGTCTTTCGTAATTAAATTACATTTAATATAAACTAAAATTTTATATAAACTATACAATACTCTTTTCTAAAGCCATGGTTTTCTTAAGTATGCAGTTAATCATGTCATTAATATTTGGTCAATATATAGAATTGGATTTTACAAAGCAGGGCAAATCTATGGTAGAGAAAACAAGATGACTCAGTTACCAGACTCCAGGCTACATACAAAGGCTTTGACTTACGTGCAATGCGGAGAATCAACACAGATATTCAAATGATATAGGTAATTTTGTTTTCAATTATCCTTATCATTGAGTAAATTATCCACTTAAGATTGCATGTATAAACATGAATCCAAAAAGGCAAGTAGCTAGGTGGATAGGAAAGTACCACTTTAGAAAATGAGAACTCTATTTATAGGTGTCTTCAATTTTACATGGAACCCTAAGCCTTGAGTTTTAATGGCCATGCAAGATGTGGAAAAAAGAGTCTCACACTACACAAGATTGACAGGAATTGGTACTGAAATGCCACATAGAACCAAAATCTTTAAAAGATGATGTTTTCAGCAAGAGTGGGAAAAAACTTATCCCTCAATGAAAAAGTATGATTAAAATAGGTCTGTATCCCAGCTCCAGGTTGGAAAAAAAGAAATACTACTCCTGCTAATTAGTTATAATCATAACTCTACCTACATATGAGCTTAGAATTCAAATCTACACTAAATATGTGGGCCAGGGAAACAGAAACCAAAAAATTCATTTAAAGTGATCTCAGATTTGTAACATTTCTGAAGTGCATGGCAGAGGCAAATGCAAATTCTCATTTTAAAAATTATCTTGAAGAAGGGCAAACTGAAGATTCCCACAGATTTAGATCAACTATATATGAAAGAATGTACAAAACATATGTAACACCCAAAGACATAACTTAACATGAGTGAGAATCAGACAAAACAACAAACACAACATTTAGATCCCCCAAGAACTTCATATATTGAATTGATCAAATATCAATCTTGAAATAACTATGGAACATGAGCGAAAAACATGACATAGGGCATACTTTAAGAATCACCAAATAAAACTTCTGGAGGTAAAAAATAGAATCACTGAAATTAAAATCTCAATGGAAAAATTAAACTGCAGATTAGATTCAGCTGGATAAAGAATAAGTGAACTAGAAAGTAGATGGGTAGAAACTACCAAGAGCAAAGAAGAAAGACAGAATAGATTAAAATATGAAGCAATGTTAAAGAATATAGAAAACAGGAAGACAAATTTAATACACATCTAATAGATGATAAAAAAAGGACAGTAAACAGATTGAAGGAGGGGAAATATTCTAAAAGATAATATATTAGAATTTTTCAGAATTGAAGAAAGGCATGCATTCTCAGATTTAAGAAGCACAGCAAATACTAAGACAGAGGAGAAAAATGGAAATATACCTCTAAGTATATCACAGTGAATTGAATGGTGACTACACAAAAAGATATTCCATGTTCTAATATCTGAAACCTGTGAATGTTACCTTATTTGGAGAAAAAGTCTTTGCAGATGTAATCAAGTTAAGATCTTGAAATGAAATGTACAATGACAGATGTGCTTATAAGAGAAAGGAAGAAGGAGATGAGATACAAACACAGGAAGAAAGATCATGTGAAGATTCATGGGAAGATGGAGGCAAAGTTTGGAGTTATGCTGCCACAAACCAAAGAACACCTAAGATCACTGTTAAAAAATAAAAAATGTTAGCAGAGAGCACAGTAAAAAATTGCTTCATAGAAAATAAAGGCAAATTTTTCATAAGCTTCTGAAAAGATTCCTTGTTCTGTTTTTTTTTTTTTTAAAGGAGGAGAAGGAAAAGGAAAACAAAGAGAAAAGGAGGAGCAAGAGCAAGTAGTAATATTTAAGACTGTGACATTTCAACACATGGACTAAAAAATATAAGGGAATGTTTGAAGGCTAAGGAGAACACTTGAAAATAAAAGAAAAATTTCCAAATTTTTATTTACCTCAGTTCTCTTGCTGTGCTGTTGTATTTGTAAACTCTTTTTCCTGACTTTTTTTTCTTCTGCCAAATCAGAGGACTTTTCTTCTCCACAAAGGAATATTGATGTTTCAAACCTAAATTACACAGAAATTGAATCACTCTTGAATTTCTTTTTACTTTTGCTTTTTCAACTTTTAATTATGGAAATTTTCTAACATACACAAATGTATACAGAATTCCATCACCCAATTTCAACAATGGCCAATCCTATTCCATCTATATCCCATCCCTGTTCCCATCCCTTATTATTTTTGAAATAAATCATAGTATATAATTTCATCTCTAAAGATTTTAATAAAAATCTCTACAATGTGTCTTTTTTCATTTAAAACATGATTATGGGCCAGGTGCAGTGGCTTACACCTGTAATCCCAGCACTTTGGGAGGCCAAGACAGGCAGATTGCTTGAGGTCAGAAGCTCAAGATCAGCCTGACCAACATGGTGAAACCCTGTCTCTACTAAAAATACAAAAAAAAAAAAAATATATATATATATATATATATATATACACACACACATATATATATATATACATATATATATATACACACACACACACATATATATATATGTATACACGCATGGTGACACACGCCTGTAGTCCCAGCTACTCAGGAGGTTGAGACACAAGAATTGCTTGAACCTGGTAAGCAAAGGTTGCAGTGAGCTGAGATCCAGCCACTACACTCCAGCCTGAGTGACACAGCAAGGCTCCATCTCAAAACAAAACAAAACAAAACAAAAAACACCATATGACAGCTAAAAAATTAACAATTTCTTAATATCAAGTATACAGGTAGTATTCACATTTCTAGTTGTCTCATAAATTTCATAAATTTTTTTAACATATTATATTGGGACTCAATAAAATCCCAGCATCACAGTTGACTGAAATGTCTTTTAAACTTCTTTTCAACTTCTTTTCATCTGTAAGTTCTCCTTCTTTACTTTTTATTATCATTAGAATTATTATTACTAGGTCATTTGTCCTGCTGATTTTCCACAGTTGGGATTTTGCTGATTGTATCACCATGGTTGTAAGATTCTAGAGGATTGAACATATTAATGTTTAATATTTGAGGGAGATGCAAAACCACTATCTAGGTGGTGATGTTATTCCATCAGGAAGTACATAATGTCCAATTGGCTATTTGTGGTATTAGCAGCTACTAATACATATAACTAGATCCAGTAAATTATAGGGACTTGCCAGAAATGGTGGCTTATGCCTGTTATCCCAGCACTTTGGGAAGCTGAGGCAGGCAGATCACCTGAGGTCACGAGTTCAAGACTAGCCTAGACAACATGGTGAAATCCCGTCTCTACTAAAAAAATACGAAATTACCCAGGCATGGTGGCACATGCCTATAGTTCAAGGTACTCAGGAGGCTGAGGCAGAAGAATTGCTTGAACCTGGGAGGCAGAGGTTTGTAGTGAGCCAAGATCACACCGCTACACTCCAGCCTGGGTGACAGGGTGAGATTCTGTCTCAAAAATAAATAAATAAAAATGATAAATCATGAGGGACTGCAAAGTGGTTATGTTATAAATCTATCATTCCTTCAATCATTAGCTAGAATATTTCTTGTTTGTATATGTAGAGAGTCATAGGTATGATTATAGCACACACTACAGTCAAACTCCCGGGCTTAAGTGATTGTTCCACCTCAGCATCCTGAGTACTGAACTATAGGCATGCACCACCATGCCTGACTGCTAGAATATTTCTACAAATAGAAACTTTCTCTCAAATACTATTTGGTTTCTCTCATGTACTATTTGGTACAGTTCATATTGAAACACAAGATATAGAGATTCAACTGATTGAAAAAAAAAAAAAAACAAGAAAGAAAGGCAAGATAATTGCTCTATTATTTTCCTTGATTTACCACTTTTCATGACAAAGATTTGACTCACTTGTAGCCTCTAAAAATGACAAAATAATTTTATACCCTTTTGAACACATGGACTTAAATAAGTTTGATGCAGTTTAATTCCCAAAATTATTATTCTTATTGATGCTCTAATTTTCTCATCTTTTATAAGAAAAGGTGGGACCCTCTTCAAGTAGGCCATTGAGTCCTTCTGATTGATCCCTAGTAGCAGTCTTTTTTATTAATAGTTTCCTTATCTCTGGAAGATAAGATGTTCCAGGTTTATCTCTACATTTTCTCTCACAGACATGCAATCGGTATTTCTCTAAAGAGCCTTCTAATAAGAAATGGTATTTCAAGACTAAAGTTTGGGCACTAGAAGCTGAACTTCATTCTTCTTGCTTATTGTTTGGTTTTCTCTTCTTTCTCCTTTTTCCTCTTCTTATTAGACTGTCTAAGATCTTTCTTTTTTCTTTTCCTTTCTTTTTTTTTTTTTTTTTTTTTTTTTTGAGACAGGTTGTCACTCTGCTGCCCAGGTGAAAGCACAGTGGTGCGATTTCAAGACCTTTCATAACACAAACATTCCATAAACCAGAGGTCCCCAACCTCTGGGCCACAGACCAAAACCGGTCTGCACAGTAGATTAGTGGCTGGAGAGTAGGCATTACCATCTGATCTCCACCTCCTATCACATCAGCAGCAGCATTAGATTCTCCCTATTGCGAACTGTGCATGCAAGGGATCTAGGTTGCGCCTCCTTATTAGAAACTAATGCCTGATGATCTTCTGAGGTGGAACAGTTTCATCCAGAAACCACTCCCGCCTCCTCCCCATCCTCTTGTCCTTGGAAAAATTATCTTCCATGAAACCAGTCCCTAGTGCCAAGAAGGTGGGAGACTACTACCATAAACTATACAACAATGAGATAAAAATATAATTATGAATTATATTTGAATTAAATTTTAAAAGAGAAGATACATACTCTTAAATGCTTCAAGTAATCCAGGGTAAACCTAAATTTCAAGAACTCTAACAGGGCAGTGACTAACTATACTATCTACTACAGCTTCAGGTAAACTCGGCCCTAAGCAAAACTGTGGCATTAAAAAAAAAAAAAAAATTATCATTCATGCCATTCCCCTTCTTTAGCAAGTACCTTGGCCTTTTTTTTCAATTTTATTTTATTTTAAATTGACAGATAAAATAAATTTATTTTTTAATTGACAAATAAAATTGTATGTATTTATGGTGTACCCTGCTCTTTTTTTTTCTGACTTATTTCTCCAAGAAAAAGTACCTTGCTTTTTTGACACACTATCGCTATAAATCTAAATCTCCCAAATTCACACCCTGTGAACATCCATACTTTGCTCTTCACTTCCCTGAAGCTGCCATATGATTATATCCCTCTGCAGTCCCCTAGTCTCAAAAGCAAGTTAAACTATTTTGCCTATGACCCACAGTCAAAAGTATATTCTCTAATGAGGTGCAAAATACATATACAGAGAGAAGGAGTGCAATAGAAAGCGAGGGGGGAGAGAAGGAAGAAAAAGCACTCTAATGTTTTCAATTCTAATGTATTTATTTAAAACAAAAACTAGAAGTAAACCAGCTGCAGTGGCTCTCACCTGCAGTCCCAGCACTTTGGGAGGCCAAGGTGGGAGGCCTGCTTCAGGCCAGGAGTTCAAGACCAGCCTGGGCAATATAGTGAGACTCCATCTCTCCAAAAAATTTAAAAATTAGCCAGGCATGGTGGTGCACGCCTGTAAGCCTAGTTACTCAGGAGTCTGAGGCAGGAGAATCCCTCAAGCCCAGGAGTTCCAGGCTGCAATGAGCTATGATCATGCCACTGCACTCCAGCCAGGATGACAGAGTATATTCCTGCCTCAAAAAACAAGAAGAAAAAAATAAAAACTAGTAGTGACCTCCTAAACTGATTTCACGACCCATTAATGAGTCATAACCTATAGTTTACTAGTGCTTTATATCCCCCACATATCATTATTGAAGTTGAGCCTTCTTATTTCTAGTATAATCATGACTTCCACTCCACTACATGACTTTTGATCTTTCACCTTTTTTCAAAAAGTGAGAAAGAAAATAAATGTTTAATCTTAGAGTGCAAGGCCTCTTTAAATTATCAGGCCCAAAGAGGCATTAAAAGTAGATAGGAGTCACTATCTCACATCCCCTTGAGCCAAGTAATTATTTCAAAGTGGCCTGCTATATGGACTGTAGACTTTGTCACCAAGCAGCCACAAATTAGCCTCACAATGCCATACACGGGATACCATAACTCATACCCTACAATTCAGCAATGTATAGCCAATTGCTAATCAATGTTATTTCTGTAAACCAGTGAGAATTCCTGAAAAACAACTTTTGTAATCAACCCCTCCTGACTGGTACCTTTTTTCTTTAAAACCTTGAGCCTCTCCTTTGTTCTCCAGCGTGCCTCCCAGAATCCTCAAACTGGGCCCAAATAAACTCTCTACTTATATTAATTTTGCCTCCGTTTCCTTATTTAGGTAAACAAAAGTATAAGTGTACTTTTTAATTATGAGCTGCTTCACACATTTCATGTAATAAGGATAATTGGGTATAAATAATGAATAAGTAAAAACATTTGCCCTGTACCCCATTTTAAAACAAATTTTATTTTTATATATTTAGAGGGTACAAGTGCAGATTTCTTACATGCATATATGGCATTGTGGTGGGTTTAGGCTTTCAGCGTACCCATCACCAAATTCAACCCTCACCCCTCCTCCTACTTTCTGTAGTCCCAATGTCTATTATTCTACTCTACATGTCTATGCGTACCCATTGTTTAGCTCCCTTTTACAAGTGAAAACATGCACTGTACCTCATTCTTTTGAGGCATGTGCTTCTCACAGTGCTAACCTATCTTGAACAATTCTAATGGATGCTCCCATGACCTTCCTTTTCTTCCTAAATAACAAGTTTTATTGCAGTCTTCTAGAAATAATTGCTTGATCTTTTGCCATCTAACAAACAGGAGTAGTGGTAAAAATGTTAGATTAAATAAAAGGAAAATACAGACTTCTGGAAGGTAGAGGAGGTTTTTATTTAAGTGCCTCTCCAATCACAATGTGTAGGTAATTTCCAGTTTTCACCAACAGGTAAGAGCAGCATTTAGTTAGAGAAACATAAAGTGACATAAGTTCTGAATGTTTTCTCAAAGGCTTTGGATAATTTTTTTTATTTTTTCAGTCATTTTATAAATAATAAATACAGATTGAGTATTTCTCCTACGTGCATATAAAATGCTAGCACTTCTATAACTAACAAAAGGCAACCAGTCAATGCAGCATACAAGAAAGAACTGCCAAAAGATTCAAATAGTTTAACTTCATGGAAAGCACAAAGCCAAGCCTACTCTCTTTAAGAAAAACTTAACAGACATATGGATAATTGTTCTCCTCTAACTGGAATTCTATGATTCCAGTTAGCTTACAGCTTCCTTATAGGCTTTCACATGTGATATGGTTGGATTCTGTGTCCCTACCCATATCTCATGTTGAATTATAATCCCCAATGTTGGGGTAGGGATCTGGTAGGAGGTGATTGGATCATAGGGACAGATTTCCCCCTTGCTATTCTCATGATACTGAGTTCTCACAAGATGTGTTTGGTTAAAAGCATGCGGCACTTCCCCCTTCACTCTCTCTCCTGCTAGCCTTGTGAAGATATGCTTGCTTCCCCTTTACCTTTCACCACCATTCTAAGTCTCCTGAGGCTTCCCCAGCCTTGCTTCCTATAAAGCCTGCAGAACCATGAGCAATTAAACCTCTTTTCTTTATAAATTACCTAGTCTCAAGCAGTTCTTATAACAGTGTAAGAACTGACTAACACAACATGGAAGCCTATAGGCTTCCACATGGCTATGAGAGAAGTCAGAAAAAATGTAAGAACAGCTATTTAGGAGTTTAAATCATGCTACTGAAAGAATGATCCTATACACATGGTACAGTACATTATGAGAACACATAAGCTACATTTTGACACTCTTAACTTGCAAATGTATAAACCAATAAAGTAAATTCAGAGTTTTTAACTTACATTTTTTTATATTCTGGGCTCAAACTCCTAATTTCTGGTGAAATTTTCTTCTCTATTGTTTTAGAAAACCTGATGTATTTCTTGTGGTCAATAGTTCCTGATGGCAAGTCAGTTGCAAAAGAATTACAGGCATCATCTAATAAGTCAATATCTTCCTCTGCCTAGGGAATATAAGAGCCACAATCAAGCATGTTCTTTTTGCACAAACATATTAAATATGACATTCTGGGTCAAATCGTTCATTTTAGATTGATATTCTTTCTCAAATAGTGCTACCAAAGAGAATTTTGTTGAAAAAGGTTTTACTCACTAGTGTATTATTTTTCCAGATTCAGTACATACTGTAAATAACTCCAATTTTCCTTAGTGCATTATATAGCTATAAAATGAACATCATTTATAAATAAATATAATGGTTATTTAATCTAGCACTTTTTCTTTTTTTGAGACAAGGTCTCTTTTTGTTGCCTATGGTGGAGTGCAATGGTGCAGTCATGACTCACTGCAGCCTTGGCCTCCCAGGCTCAAGCAATTCTCCCACCTCAGCCTCCTGAGAAGCTGAGACCACATGCATGCACCATCATGCCTGGCTAATTTTTTATTATTTGTAGACATGAGGTCTCGCTACATTGCCCAGGCTGGTCTCAAACTTCCGAGCTCAAGCAATCCTCCCACCTCAGCCTCTCAAAGTGCTAGGATAATAGGCATGAGCTACCTCTCCCGGCCTGTATCTAGCTCTTAAGGCATCGAGGTACAAAATTTATCATACTCTTTGCAAAGTAATTTTTTTATTATAAAAAATTAACTAAATTTTAGATATAAACCAAAGCCATGATCCATGAAAGAAATGATTGATAAGCTAGACTTCATTTAAATTAAAAGCTTCTGCTCTGTGAAAGACACCATATCAACAAAAGGACAAGTCATAGACTGGGAAAGAATGTTTTCAAAAGACATATATGATAAAGAATTGGTACCCAAAATATACAAAGAACTCTTAAAACATAATAAAAAGGAACTCAACTTTAAAATGAACTAAAGACTTGAACAGACACTTCACCAAAGAAGATGTACAGAAGTGTGGTAGGTAAGAATATGAACAGAGGCTCAACATTATAATGTGATTAGGGAACTGTGAATTAAAAGGAAATACCATTACATACCTGTTAGATTGGTGAAAGTTTAACAAAAAACTATAAAACTTTGCTTAAAAAAAAAAACTGGAAAAAAGAAACTAAAGAAAACATAAATGAAAAGATAGCCCATGTTCATGGATTCAAAAAATTCATATGTTTAAATGTCTTACTATCCAATGCTATCTACAGATTCTATGCAATTCCTCTCAAAATTCCAATGTCATTTTTCACAGAAATCAAAAAATCCTAAAATTTATATAGAACCAGAAAACACCCTATATAACCAAAGCAAATGTAGGCAAAAAGAACAAAGTTGGTGGCATCATACTTCCTAATTTCAAAATTTTTATTCTTCCTAATTTCTATAATTTCAATTATAAAGCAACTGTAATCAAAACAGAATGGTACTGGCATAAAAACAGATACACCAACTAATAGGATAAGATAGAAAGCTTAGAAATTATCCAAATATTTACAATAATCTGATTTTCAACAAAGGGCTAAGTACACATGATGGGGAAAGAACAGTCTCTTCAATAAATGGCATTGGGAAAACTGGATATCCTCCTGCAGAAAAATGAAATTGGGCAATTATATCACACCAAATATAAAAATCAATTTGAAATGCATTAAAGATTTCAACGCAAGACGTAAAACTGTAAAGGTACAAGAAGATAGGGAAAAAGCTCTACCATACTGATCTAGGGAATTATTTCTTGAATAGGATTCTATAAGCACAGGCAATAAAAGCAAAAATGAAAAATGGGATTATATGAAACTAAAAAGCTTCTATACAGCAAGGGATACAATCGACAAGGAAGAAATAACCCACAGAAGGAGAGAAAATATTTGTAAATCATACATCTGTTAAGGGATTAGGAGATGTATACCCAAATTATATAAAGAACTCAACTCAAGCAAGAAAACTAACTACCCAATTCAAAAATGGGTGAAGGATCTGAACAGACATTCTCAAAAGAAGACACACAAACAGCTTACAGGTTTGTGAAAAATGTTCAGTATCACTAATTGTTAGGGTAACGTAAAATAAAACCACAATGAGATATTATCTCACACCTCCTAGAATAGCTATTATCTACAAGACAAGGGATAACAAATGTTGGCAAGGATGTGGAGAAAAGGAAACATCTGCACATTGTTGGTATGAATGTTAGTACAGCCATCCTAGAAAACACCATGGAGGTTCCTCAAAAACTGAAAACAGAACTACCATATGATCCAGCAATCCCACTTCTGGGTATAAATCCAAAGGAACTGAAATTAGTATGTTGAAGAGATATCTGCACTCCCATATTTGTTTCAGCATTATTCACAACAGCCAAGATATAAAAGTAACCTAAGTGTCCATCAACAGATTAACACATAAAGAAAATGTAGTGAATATATAAAAATGAATACTATATAGCCTTTAAAAAGAAGGAAACTCTGTCATTTACCATAACATGGATAGAACTGCAAAACATTATGCTAAGTGAAATAATACAGGCACAGAAAGACAAACACTATATGATTTAGTGTTCTCACTTTCATGTGAAATCTAAGGAAGTTGTTCTCATAGAAACAGAGAGTAGAAAGAGGTTGGAGGTAGATAAGTTTGGGGGAGGAAAAGGGATAGGGAAAGGGAAGACACTGATCAAAGGGTACAGTTTCAGTTAGACTGGAGAAACAAGTTTTAGCATTGTATGGTGAACATGGTTAATAAATAATGTATCATATACTTCAAAATCACTAAAATATTTTTATGTTCTTACCACAAAAAACAAGTTTATAAAGTAATGGATATGTTAATAGCTTGATTAGATATTTCTATAATGTATACATAGATCAAAATACCACAATATACCCCATAAATATCTGCAATTATTATTTGTCAATTTAAAATAATAAGAAAAAACTCAATTAAGAAAAAAGAATGGCAATCACCCAAAACACTGACAATAACAAATGCTGACAAGGATGTGAAGCAAGAACTCTCATCATTGCTGATGGGAATGCAAAATTGTACAACCACTTCAGAAGGCAGTTTGGCAGTTTCTTACAAAACTAAACAAAACATACTCTTACCATACAATGAAACAATTGCATTTATTGGTATTTTCGCAAAGAAGTTGAAACTTTATTTCCACACAAAACCCTACAATTGGATGTTTATAGCAGTTGTGCTCATAATTGCCAAAACTTGAAAGCAATAAAGATGTCCTTCAGTAATGAATAAATAAACTATGTTAAATGTAGAGGATGGGATATTATTTAGCGCTAAAGAAGAGTGAGCTATCAAGCCTTAAAAAGACATACAGAAACTTTAAATGCACATTAAGTGAAAAAGCCTGACCTGAATGGTTCCATATTGTATAATTCCAACTATAGACATTCTGGGAAAGGCAAAACTATGGAGACAGTAAAAAAAATCAGTGTTTTCCAGGGGATGGGGGAAGAAGAGGTAAATAGCTAGGGCACAGAGGATTTTAGGGCAATGTGATTATTCTACATGATACTATAACGTTGACTATATGTCATAATACTTTTGTTCAAACTCATAGAATGTACAACAACAAAAGTGAATTCTAATGACGTAAACTATGGACTTTGAGTGATAATGATGTCCCAGTGTTGATGCATCAGTTACAACAATTGTACCACTGTGCTACAGGATGTTGATAGTAGGGTAAGCTGTGCATGTATAGGGGTAGTAGGTATACAGTAACTCTCTGTACTTTCTGCTCATTTTTTTCTGAACCTAAAAACTGCTCTTAAAAAAAAATAAAGTCTACATATCTAAGACCTGAAACCATAAAAATTCTAGAAGGCTACCTAGGAAAAACTCTTCTGGATACTGGCTTAGGCAAAGAATTTATGACTATAACCCCAAAAGCAAACGCAACAAAAACAAAAATAAATCAATGAGACCTAATTAAATTAAGAAGCTCTTGCACAGCAAAAGTAATAATCAACACAGTAAACAGACAACCAAGAGAATGGGAGAAAATATTTGTAAACTATACATCCAACAAAGGACTAATATCCAGAATTTACAAGGAATTCAAACAAACCAGCAGAGAAAAAACAAGTACTCCCATTAAAAAGTGGAAAAATAACATGAACATATATTTCTCAAAAGAAGATATACAAATGGCCAATAAATATATGAAAAAAATGTTCAACATCACCCATCACCAGGGGAATACAAATTAAAACCACAATGAGATATCACCTTACCCTAGCCAGAATAGCCATTATTAAAAAGTCAAAAAACAACAGATGTTGGTGCAGACTGGATGAAAAGGGAAAACTTATAAGCTGCTAGTGGGAGTGTAAATTAGTATAACTTCTACAGAAAGCAGTATGGAGATTTCTCAAAGAAATAAAGGTACATCTATCATTTAATTCAGCCATCCCACTACTGGGTATCTACCCAAAGGGAAAAAAAAGTCATTGCATCAAAAAAACACTTACACACATATGTTTATCTCAGCACAATTCACAATAGCAAAGGTATGGAACCTGAGTTCCCATCAACCGATGAGAGGTTAAAGAAAATGTGAAATATATACTATGGAATACTACTCATCCATTAAAAAAGAACAAAAATAATGTATTTTACAGCAACTTGGATGAAACTAGAGGCCAATATCCTAAGTGAAGTAACTCAGGAACAAAAAACCAAATACTGCATATTCTCACTTATAAATGGGAGCTAAACTGGATACAAAAAGGCTGCTAGAGGGTGGGGATTTGGAGTGGAAAGGGGCAGGGCAGTGAAGGATGAATAACTGCCTGTTGGGTACAATGTATACTATTCAGGTAACAGATACACTAAAAGCCCAGACTTCATCACTGAATAATTCATCCATGTAACCAAAAACCACTTGTATCCCTGAAGCTATTAAAATAAAAAATACCATTCTACAAAAAAAATAAAAAACAAAGCCTAAATTTTTTTTCCCATTTATTTATTTTATTGCATTTTAGGTTTTGGGGTACATGTGAAGAACATGCAAGATTGCTGCATAGGTACACACGTGGCAGTGTGATTTGCTGCCTTCCTCCCCATCACCTACATCTGGCATCTCTCCCCTTGCTATCTCTCCCCAGCTCCCCACCCCCCACCGTCCCTCCCCTATTTCCCCCCAACTGACCCCAGTGTGTAGTGCTCCCCTCCCTGTGTCCATGTGTTCTCATTGTCAACACCCACCTTTCTTCTAAATAGACGCCTCTCCCCACTCCCCGCCCCACAAAAAAGAAATAGAGTTTAGTGACAACAAACATGTTTAGAAAAAGAGGAATGTAGTTGGAAATACTCTCTCCTGAAATTTGGCTGCTTGCTTAAGACAACTGGACGGCATCCAGTCAATTAAAGGTGCATTAGTCCTGAGCCTTTGGACCCAAAGGTGACCCTGAAGATTACACAGACAATTTATAAAGAAGATTAAAAAGAAGTTTAGAGAGAATCTCTATTTCCACAGGATGGAAATTAACAGAACTATTTCAGTGACTTTTAGTATCTTTTCTGGAAAAGGCAAAACTATGAAGACAGTAAAAAAAAAAAAAAAAAAATCAGTGTGTTTTCCAGGGGATGGGACAAAGGCACACCTTTAACTTGTTTGAAGAAGGCAATTCAATTTACTGCCTTGATGAGATGTATATTACAAATGATGAAATAATTCCTAAAGAGTTTGAAAAAAATGACCCAAAATAGAAAGCAGAGGGGAAAAGGGGTGGGGAATCTAAAAAGGCAGAAAAACCTGTTACCAAAAGGCCAAGTGAATGAAAACAAAGAGTGAGTAGAAACTTGACACAGAAGAAGAAAGAGAAGAATCTCAGAAACACTGTAGTAAAAGGTGAGCCATTTGGGAAGTATAAATTATATAGTCTAAGGAAAAAAAACTAGTATAATTCTGTAATTTTAATTTTTAAGAATGCACCTTCAAAATTAGTTTATATGGGCAAAATCCAGGAAGTAGTAGGTATAAAAAGGTAAATTTTAAATGTATATATGTATATATATATATGACATAAAGTACATATCTCAGTACTTTTCTAGAGTCTGAAATAATTTTTTTAGACTGTAGTATAGGTACATGTTTTACACAGTAGCATCAGATCCGTTAAAAGAATGAACTTAAAAGATTAGGACTCTCAATGGACAATACTGAATTTCACTTGAGCCCTAAACTCCCAGAAAACAGTGAGGGTTAAAGGAATCCCCCCACCCTTTTATGTTCAGAAAATGGCTTACTGCAAACCATCCCTCCCCATAATGACTTAGGTAAGACTCTGGAATGCCCCCCTTGTTTACGTATGACAATGCCAGACACACACCCTCAAAATTCCCTTTCTTTGCATCATAAATTGTTAGTTGAATTGTTTTATCCCCACTGATAATCAGAACAAAATAGACTGACTTGATAATAAAATATTCTCCAATCTACTTATCTAATCCTACTCTTTCACCCCATTTCCCCACACCTGGTTCTTTCCAGGCTCTCTCTATAACAGAAAACTCCTTCTGCCCAACCCTTGAGATGCTTGCAGATTTTATGATCACAGCATTCTTCCCATTGCAATAGTCCTCCCCTTCTTCCAATTTAAATAGTCCTTTTCTCCCCTGGCAATAATTCTTTTGAATAAAGTCTCTCCTTAATAAGTCCAGATCTGTGTTTATTTGAAAAATTTTGTCTTACTTGACACAAAACTAGCAAAAAAAAAAAAAAAGTGAAAGTATCTAAAGACAAATCTGAAGCACAGAAAAGATGGCTAAAGAAATTTTATATCCTCTATATTACTTTTTGGTTAAACTCTCACATCATTAATTACATTATCTACAACCTCTCATGTAAGTTTAACCCTTTTGATCTGCAGAAAAATTATCCAGGTCTGTGTATTCCCCCCACCAAAAATACTCTCAACATACACCACAGAACAGTACTATATGTGAGATCTTGCACATATAGGGGATGAGAGTTCAATATATGTTCACTAAAATTGCTCAAGTCACCTCAGTTATTAGGCAGGTTCCTTATGACTATTACTCTATGAATTTGCTTACTGATTGTGAATATGAAGTAATGTAAATTAACTTTTTAAAAAAAGGAATCTTTAGAATCTCTTTTGAATAAATACCTGGCAGAATAAATGAACTCTAGTTTCCATCTTTCTGTTTAGAGGTAAATTCTGTCCTTGAGGACTCTCGACTTTGATGAACAACTATGAATGAGCAATAGTACAAAACGATTTCCTGCCAAAAAAAAAAAAAAAAAGATATAAAAATCACATGCTTATTTAGGAGACTTAAGCAATTATATTTACCTATCTGAAGTTATCTCTTCAACGTAACACTGACTTGGGGTATGATACACAATAAATTTTGCCAACACAGATATGTGGACAAACACTAGAAAAAGAAGTTAGTAGACTATAAATCACAGATCAGTTCCTTAACTTTACCTTTTGTGGTATAAGGAGAAATCCAATTTCAAATGGCATACAAACCAGAGAAATCCAGTTACATCTGTTTATTTAAATAAACCCTGAGAAGCAGAACTGCTAAGACAATAGTAATCACTCATGTTACCAAATGCTTCCTATGTGCCTATGTGCTAAATATTATGATAAAGACTTGAAGAGATCAAGTTTCCCAAGATCACACAGCCAGCAAATAGTGGAGACAAAATTTGAATTCAGACAATTTAACTCCAAGCATGTGGTTTTCAGTCCCATAGAAGATTGCCTCTCAAACAATACTACTACTGCAAACAAAAAATGATGTAGCCTCACTTTAAACCAAAGACTTTTGCATTAGGCAAATGTGATAACCAACACTTAGAAATTCCTCAAATTTTCACATTTTTAACTCATATCTGAGTTACATTTAATGAGCTATTTATCACAGTGCTAGCTATATTACATTACATTACATTGCTAGTTATAATCATCAGTCTTTTTTGTAAAGTTTAACTGCAGGTATTAATATTCTAATGAAGACAGAGTACTTAAAATCATTTGTATTTATTTCTGACATATGTCAATGTGATATGTCTAACATTCCTGGAATTCAAAATGTTAAAAAATAAAATAGAACCACATTAAAAAATACTCATCTCTGAAAATATCTGAAATCTATACAGGTCTCCCCAGTAACCCATTCTATGTAATCTCTTCTAGATCTTTTCTAACCAGTTCAATCTTCATACCTCTAAACTACTGTATACTTACTGTCTTCACTATTCTTGTCTTCACTATTTAACTGACATTAATCATTTGCCTTGTATTTGTATTTAATTTTCACATGTACAGCTCCTATACCAACTACAGCCTAAATTTATAAAGAACTGGGACTGATAACTTATAATTCTTAAAATTACTTCTCGCAGTATCAAACACAATGCTATATATATAATGAGGAAAAGCGCAGAGGAAAGAAGGGAAGGGATGGAGGGAGGGAAGGGAAAAGAGAGGGACAGAGGGATGAATGAACAAATTCCCTCCCTACTAAGCTACTCACCAAGAGTTCTTAAACCATCAAAGTGCTTAATTAAGCAGAGTTGGCACGTTTTGAATAAATCTTGAAAGGAACAACTGTTTTGTAATTTATTGACCAGATTATCAAAAAGTTGGCAGGTCTTAATTTGCTGGATGAGTAAGCCTCTCCAAACTTAAAAGAAAAAATTAACATAGAAAGTCTGTCTATTCTCTATAACTTTGACCATACAACTGTTTCTCAACTCTTTCAATCCTGTATCTGTGAACTTGCAGGAACAAATCAAGAGAAATGGAGGGAGACGTATCGCTCTTCTCCAGTCATCTATCCATGAATTCAAAGTGTATGTTTCCATGCTTAGTATGCACTACGTTCTCTCCCAGGCTCTAGGGATATAGCAATGAACAAAACAGGAAAAAAAAAAATCTGCCCTCATGGAGCTTACATTCTAGTCAGGGATCGAGATGATAAAATAGAAAAATAAAACATATCATATGTTAACTGCAGTAAGTACCAAAAAAAAAAAAAAAGTAAAGCAGGGAGGGGAATATGAAACGTAGTATGGGGAGGAGATGCAGGGAACAGAAAAAGTGTCCAAGGAAGACCTTACTGAGAGGGAGACTTTTGAGTACAGACCTGCAGGAACTGAAGAACGGGTCTGATTAATATCTTAGGGAAGAGCATTTCAGCCATAAAGAAAAGTAAGTACAAAAGCCCTAAGGCAAAAAGAATGTTCAAGTAATAGTGGGAAGGCCCCATGAGGCTGAAGCAGGAGAGATCAGAGAGGCTAAGGGAGGATGGCAGATCATGGAGGACCCCTAGATGACAGTAAGAACTTTGGCTTGTATTCTGAAGGACTGACAAGCATTGAAGAGTTCTGGGGAGAAGGATGATATAATCTGAAGTTCTTTCTGAAAGGCTCACTCTGGTTACTATGAGGAGGAAAATCAGGTAGGTCTGGATTCCTGGATGCCAAGTGAAGAAAGGTACTTCAAGAGTGAGTAATCACGCTGTGCATGGTGGCTTATGCAGGTAATCCCAGCACTATAGGGTGGTCTAGGCAGGAGGGCTGCTTAAGGCCAGGAGTTCAAGACCAGCCTGGACGTAAGTGAAATTCTCATCTCTACAGAATTTTTTTATTTAGCTGGGCATGGAGATCTTAGTCCCAGCTACTCCAAAGACTGAGGCAGAAGGATCCTTTGAGCCCAGGAGTTTGAAGCTGCAGTGGACTATGATTGCACCACTGCATTCCAACCCGGACGACAGAGAGAGACCTTGTCTCAAAAAAAAAAAAAAAGGTGGGTGAGATCAGAACTTAATGTTCACTAGGTTTCACAACACGGAGGACACTGACAGCCTTGAAAGGAGCCATCTAGGGGTAGGTGGTAAGAAGACAATGTTCTTGAAGTGGGTGCAAGAGAGAACGGGGTAAAGAAATTGAACCCAGCCAGTAGGGTAAGCTCTTTCAAGAAGCTATGCTGTTAAGAGAAATAAGGTAGTAGCTGAGGGGAAAATGGGGCTGTGAGGGTTTAAGACGAGAAAAACAAAGGCATCTTCACTGAAGCGTGACTCTGTATGACATTCCTTCACAAAGTACTTTCCTCTTTCGTGCCACATTTCCCTCACAAGCCGCCCCACTCACTTGCTTTTCCCTCGCCAGAGGGACTGCACATCATTAATACCAACTGCTTACACAACTCCATTCCGGCTACTGCCATTCATGAACGTTCAAGCATCCGTCACTCCGTTTTCATATCTGTGCATCAAACATTAACGAACCTCCTCCTCTACCAAGAACCCGCGCTGGGGAGGCTGCCCATAGGCCCTGCCCGTGTAAAGCCAGCAACTTCTATGGGAAGAAAGCGGGCGTGTAAGCTAGTGAGTGAACGACCCGCAAGATGGAAATGGTGCCCTAATAAAGGTCTCAGCCCCACGCTGAAAGAGCAGGGAAGTGACCCAACCCGCGGGCCGCCAGCCTCGTACAACGGCCACCATTTCTGAGGAACCAACTTTGGTTGGTTTGGTTTTATTGTGTTTATGTTTTTCCTATGTATTTACTGTATGCAGGTGGGCAGATCAGTCCCAGTCACCCTTCACTCTGCCCCTTTGTCCCACTCGGTCCCCTCACTCCTCACTGTTCCTTTCTGGAACCTTCCTTAACCCAGCCCCAACACTGTTCTACTTCATCCCTCGCACCCCACTGCATTCTCCACCCTGCACCTCCCCTCCCATCTCCTCCACGAGTCTTGCCTTCCTTCCCCACCTCTCTCCCCTGAGGGTCCCACTATCGGCCCGGAGCTGCCCTCCCTCCCGCCTGGCTCGAAGCCCTAGCGCTCTCCGCGGTTGGCGGGACCCAGCCGTCAGCCCCTGAGGCCCCTCGAGCGGCGCCGCTCTAGCTCTTCCTCCTTCCCAGGCTCCCGCGCAGCGCGGCCCCGCCCCCGCAGTCACCTGACCGAGCCCGACGCTCCGCCCCCCGAGCACCCCGAGCGGGACGGGCCCGGGACACTGGCCGCCGTGGAGACGTCGCTGCCACGGCCACCGCCACCGCTCAGGGGCTCCGGGGCCGTGGGGCGCGGCTGACCTCAACGCCGCCTCCGCGCCGACTGGAAGGCGCTGCGGCCGCGCCCTCCTACCCCACCTCATAAGGGCCTGTGACCTCACTAGGCGGGCGGAACAGCGCTGCCCTCCAGCGGCGGGGACTCCGGTCCGCACCCTTTCCTCCCGCAACCCCGGCCTCGATTCCGCCCTCCGTCCTTCCCACCCGCTCGTCACTCTTCCCTAATCGCTGTTCATTGTCCAGTGCGCTGTCCCACCATGGTCTGACCCCACTTCAATTTTATCTTCCGTCCATCCATTGAACACCCCCGACCCCCGAGCCCTTTCTTCTAAAACATTCCGTCCTTCTTGGCTTCTGCTGCTCAATAATGAACAGCAGCTCGAAGGCCATGTGTCCCATGGCTTTGCTGAAATTTGTCTCGGGCTGCCTTTCAGGGGATTGTCGTTTCCTTTTGAAAGAGATACTTTGGTTAGTTTGATTTTATTGTGTGTGTTTGTTTTTCCTATGTATTTACTGTCTGCAGTTGGGTAAAGTACTTATGCTCTCTGAGTGTCGATTTTCTCATTCTTCCATTGTTGTGGAAATTCAAAAATACGTAGTGCTCAATAAATGTTACAATATTTAATCCCTTCCGTGCTACTACTGTGTTCATTTAGATCTTAAACCTTGCTTTGTAGGCATTCTTTAATTTTTTTATTTTGAGATTTTATTATTATATATACAAATCACAATTGTAAATATTTAATGGGGCACAATGTGGTATTTTAATATATATACACACAATATGGAATGACTAAATCAACCTTAACATACCCATCACCTCATTTAATGTTTTTTGTGGTGAGATATTTGAAATTACTCTTAGCAATTTTGAGATATACTACACATTGTTATTAGCTGTAGTCACCACACTATGCAATAGATCTGAGAAACTTACTGCTTTCTGTCTGACTGAACCTTGTACCCTTTGAACAGCATCTCCCCATCCTCAGTCTCCTACCCGCCCCCTCCCTTCCCAGTCTCTAACCACTGTTTTACTGGCTACTTCTATGAGTTTGACTTTTTAAGATTCCGCATATAAGTGAGATCATGTGGTATTTGTCTTTCTGTGCTTGGCTTATTTCACTTAGTATGTCCTCCAGGTTCATTCATGTTGTCACAAATGACAGAATTTCTTTTTTAAGGCTGAATAGTATCCATTGTATATATATACCACATTTTCTTTATCTGTTCATCCATTGATGCATACAGGTTGATTCCATATCTCAGCAATTGTGCATAATACTGAAATAAACATGGAAGTGCAAATATGTCTTTGATATACTGATTTCAGTTACTTGATATATGCCTAGAAATAGGATCACTGGATCATATAGTAGTTCTATTTTTAATTTTTTGGGAAATCTCTACATAGTTTTCCATAATGGCTGCAATAACATAACACCAACAGTGTGCAAGTTTTCTCCACTTCCTCACCAACACTTATTATTTTTCAGCATTTTCATAATAGCTACTTTTTTTTTTGAGATGAAGTCTTGCTCTGTTGCCCAGGATGGAGTGCAGAAGTGCAATCTCAGATCACTGGAACTTCTGTTCCTGGGTTCAAGCGATCCTCCTGCCTCAGCCTCCCAAGTAGCTGGGATTACAAGTATGTGCCACCACACTTGGCTAATTTCTGTATTTTTAGTAGACACGGGGTTTCACCATGTTGGCCAGGCTGATCTGGAACTCTTGACTCTCAAGTGATCCGCCCACCTCAGCACCCCAAAGTGCTGGGATTACAGGTGTGAGCCACCACATCCAGCTTGATAATAGCCATTCTAACAGGTGTGAGGTGATATTGTAATTTTATTTTGCATTTCCCTAATAATAGTGATTTTTTTTTTTCACAAACCTGTTGGCCATTTTTATGTCTTCTTTTAAGAATGCCTGTGTCAGGCTGGGCATGGTGGCTTGTGCCTATAATCTCAGCACTTTGGGAGGCCAAGGTGGGAGGATTGCTTAAGCCCAAGAGTTTGAGACCAGCCTGGGCAACATAGTAAGGCGTCATCTCTACAAAAAAAAATTTTTTTAATGTCTGTTCAGATTATTTGCTTTCTTGCTACTGAGTTTCTTGTATATCTTGGATATTAACCCCTCATCAGATGTATGATTTGTAAATATTTTCTCCCATTCAGTGGGTTGTCTTTTCACTCTGTTAACTGTTCCCTTTGATGTGCAGAAGCTTTTAGTTTCATGTAATCCCATGTGTTTATTTTTTGTTTTGTTCCCTGTGTTTTTGAGGTCATGTCCAAAAAAATGCCCAGACCAATGTAGTGGAGCTTTCCCCTTATATCTTTTTCTAGTGGCTTTCTTCTATGTTTTCTTCTAGTAGCTTTCCCCCTATGTTTTATTCTAGTAGTTCAAGTCTTACATGTAAGTCTTCAATCCATTTTTACTTTTGTGTATGTTGTGAGATAAAGGTCCAAATTTCATTCTTCTGCACATAGATATACCGTTTCCCAAAAGTTTTTATCAAAGAGACTCCTTTCCCGATTGTGTGTTCTTAGCTCCTTATCAAAATTCAAGTCTGTAAATTCTGGACTCATGTTCTATTATAGGCCAATGTGTCTGTTTTTATGGAATACCATGCTGTTTTGCTTATTGCAACTTTGTCATTTATTTTAAAGTCAGGTAGCATGATGCCTTCAGCTTTCTTCTTTTTGCTCAAGATTGCATTGGTTATTTGGGATCTTTTATGGTTCCATATGAACTTTAGGATTTTTTATTTCCATGAAAAATAACTCTGGAATGTTGATAGAAATTGCAATGAATCTATAGATCACTTTGAGTAGCATGGGATTTTTTTTTTTTTGGAGACAGCATCTCATTCTGTTGCCCAGGCTGGAGTGCAGTGGTGCAATCTTAGCTCACCACAATCTCCGCCTCCCAGGTTCAAGCGATTCTCCTTCCTCAGCCTCCCAAGTAGCTGGGACTACAGGCATGTAACACCATGCCTGGCTAATTTTTGTATTTTTAGTAGAGACAGGGTTTCACTATGTTGGCTAGGCTTGCCTTGAACTCCTGACCTCATGATCTGCCCACCTCGGCCTCCCAAAGTGCTGGGATTACAGGCATTAGCCACCGCACCCAGCCTCATGGGCATTTTAATTATATTAATTATTCCAATCCAAGAACATGGGCCATCTTTTCATTTATTTGTGTTTTCTCCAATTTCTTTCATCAGTGTTTTGTAGTTTTCAGTATAAAGATGTTTCACTTTGTTGGTTAAATTTACACCATTTTTGTTTCAGTTTTGGTTTTTGCTAATGCAAGTAGAATTATTTTCTTAATGTCTTCTTTGGATAGTTTGTTTTTAGCATCTAGAAATGCTGCTGATTTCTGTGTGTTGACTGTGTACAGCAACTTTACTGAATTCATTCTAACAGTTTTTTGGTGGAGTCGTTAGGGTTTTCTATATGTAAAATCATATTGTCAACAAACAGAAAATTCCAACGCTTACTTTACTGTTAAGATGCCTTTTATTTCCCTCTCTTGCATAATTGTTCTCACTAGAACTTCCAGTGCTATGTTGAAAAAAACAATGGTAAGAGTGGGCATCCTTTTCTTGTTCCTGATGTTAAAGGAAATGCCTTCAACTTTTCACTGTTGAGAATGTTAGCTATAGGCTTGTCATATATTACCTTTATTGTGTTGAGGTACATTCCTTCTATACCTAATTTGTTGAGAATTTTCATCATGAAAGGATGTTTAATTTTGTCAGATGCTTTTTATGCATCTATTGAAATGATCATATGGTGTTTGTCCTTCATTCTGTTTATGTGGTGTATCACATTTGTAGATTCCCATATGTTGAACCATCCTTGCATCCCAGGGATAAATCCCACTTGATCATGCTGAATTATTCTTTTAATGTATTTTTGAAGTCAGTATGCTAGTATTTTGTTGAGGATTTTTGCATCTATATTCATTAGGGATATGACCTATAATTCTTCAGTGCTTTTTAAATGTATGTATATAGTTTATCCCCCCCAAAGATTATGAAATATCTGAGTGCTGAGACCATGTCTTTTATTTTTGAAAATATCCCCAATCCACCCTCCCTCCCCCACGTTTCCACTCCCCACATCTGTTGTGTTTACAGTTGGTACCTCGGAGTACCGTTCAGTCAGGCAAAAGGCCCTCTAAAGATTTTAAGAGAGGCTGGCCATGGTGGCTCACACCTGTAATCCCAGCACTTTGGGAGGCTGAGTGGGGTAGATCACCTGCCTGGCCAACATGGTGGAACCTCATCTCCCCTAAAAATACAAAAAAATTAGCTGGGTGTGGTGGCAAGTACCTGTAATCCCAGCTACTCAGGAGGCTGAGGCAGGAAAATCACTTGAATCCTGGAGGCAGAGGTTATGGTGAGCTGAGATTGCACCATTGCACTCCAGCCTGGGTGGCAGGGTGAGACTCCGTCTCAAAAAAAAACAACACCAAAAAGATTTTAAGACTGTGGTTCACAGGTCCTCTCATTCAAACAATAGGGCATCTAAGAAACTTAAGGTCTTTGTCCTTCAGCAGAAGCCCAAGGTAGAAAGAGACAAAAGAGATTTGCTGACATGACTTTTGTCTCCTAGACTAAAACCCAATAAAATTCACAATGGATTCAAAAATTGTTTTAAGAGAATTGTATTGTCAGAAACACTGTCAGCTTGAGCTAAAAGAAAGTACAAAAAGGAAAGGGGCCTTTGGACCTCCACATTTCTACAAACAGGAAGCAAACTAAGAAAACTATTTAGATGCAAACACATCTACCTTTCACAAAAAAGGGATGACTTAGAGGATAAAACCAAGAGCCCAGAGGATGGAACCAAAAGCCATAGGGTTTTGAATGTGGATCTGCAAACCTGTACTCAAGTGAATTTCAGAATTGCTATGAACCAGTGACTTCTGTGTACCTTGTTTTCCACCTGTTGGAACAGGAGTGTCCATAGCAGTTATCTCTCTGCCCCTGCCATTTTACATTGGTTGTTGTAGGGAAAGGAACATATGACCTTTTTCTTTTTGTTCACAGAACTTCAGATTGAAAGGCATGTACCTGAGTAGTTATATTTAGAGAATTACATCCAAGAAGCCTCATCTTTACTGGACTTATATAGAGGATAAGATTCTGAACTTTGAATTTTTGCTATAATGGGATAAGATTCTGGGGCCTTAGAAGGGGTAATTTTATTCTGATGTGGGAGAACTATAAATAATTTGTGACCAGAGGGTGGTCTAGGGTAGACTTAAAATATGACCACAATCACTTTGATATTTGTATTAGTTTCCTATGCTGTGATAACAAATTACCACAAACTTAGTGGCTTAAATAGCACTAATTTATTATCTCAAATTTCTGGAGGCCAAAAGCAAAAAATGGGCCTTACAGGGTTAAAATCAAAGGCTGCATTCGTTATTGAGGCTGTAGAGGAGAATCCATTCTTTGCCTTTTCCAACTTCTATAGGCTGTACAATTCCTTGACTTGTGGCTGTATCAGTCTTACTTCCATTCACTCTCACTCTGGCTCTCCTAACTGCCTCCTTTATTTATTTATTTATTTGTTTGTTTGTTTATTTATTTATTTATTTTGACAGAGTCTTACTTTGTCACCCAGGCTGGAGTGCCATGGTGCAATCTCGGTCAACTGTAACCCTTGCCTCCTGGATTCAAGCGATTCTTGTGCATCAGCCTCACAAATAGTTGGGATTATAGACATGCGTCACCACGCCCAGCTAATTTTTTTGTATTTTTAGTAGATTCAGGGTTTCGTCATGTTGGCTAGGCTGGTCTCAAATTCCTGGCCTCAAGTGATCCAACCGCCTCAGCCTCCCAAAATCCTGGGATTACAGGCATGAGCCACCATGCCCAGCCCTGCCTCCCTCTTGTAAGGACACTTGCAATTACACTGAGTCCGCTGAAATAATCCAGGATGATTGCCTCATCTAAAGATCATTAATTACCTCAACAAAGTTGTTTGTTCCACATAGGGTAACATATTCACAGGTTCTGGAGATAGGAATGTGGCTGTCTTTGGGGGAATGATTCTGTCCACAATGCTCCTCCCTTCAAGAGGTGGCGTCTATTCCCCTCCTCTTAAATGTTGGCTGGATTTAGTGAGCTACTTCTAATGAATAGTGTATGGCAGAAATTATGGTATGACACTTACAAAACTAAGTCATAACAAAACATCGTGGCTTCCTCCCGGTTCTCTCTTGGATTACTCCCTCTGGGAGAAACTAGCTGACATGTCATGCAGACTCTCAAGCAGTCCTATCGAGATGTCCAAGTGGTGAGGAACTAAGGCTATTGCCAATAGGCAGCATGGAATTGATGCCTCCTGCCAACAGCCATGTGAGTAAGCCATCTTGGAAAATGATTCTCCAGCCCTTTTTAGCCTTCAACAGTCCTGGCCAACAGTTTGACTCCAACCTCTTGGGAGTCTCTGAGCCAGAACCACCCAGTTAAGCCATTCCTGAATTCCTGACCACAGAAACAGCAAGATAATGTTTGTTGTTTTAAGCTACTAAATTGTAGAGTAATTTCTTATGCAGCAACAGATAACTAATACAATCCCCACTGAGTGCAGTGGCATGCACCTGTAGTCCCAGCTAATCGGGGAGGTTGAGGTGGGAGGATTGCTTGAACCTAGGAGTTCAAGTCCAACATGGGCAACATAGCAAGACCCCACCTCCTTAAAAAATAATAATAAATAAATAAAATATAAATAAATAAATAAATAAAATAAATAAATTAAATAATACAATCCCCAAGGTCACATATCGACCTATGATGGCTACTTAACTTCTAGGTATTACCTCTGCATTCCAGCCTGCAGGATTAAGGAAATGGAGAAAAGTATGTTCCTTCCCTTAAACAGTATTTACTGGAAGTTGCATACACCTCTTTCATTTACATCTCATTGCCTATTAGATGGACACATGTAGCTACAAGATTTTTGCATGCTAACTTTGTATCCAGCAACTTTACTAAATTTGCTTATTAGTAATAACAGAATAATATTTATTCTGGGCAACCATGTGCCCAACTAAAAATCAGAATTTCTAATACTATGTGAGAAGCAGAAAACATACTGGGCACGGTCAGCAATCTCTGTCACAATGGTGAGTGTAAGGGTCAGGAAAAGCAAAGTTCAGCACACACCCATCAACATTTTTTTTCCCATTTCTTAACTAAGTATTTCCACTGGCCACCAAAGTGATATTTACACATCATCACTGTGATCTCCCCAAAGAATCATGCCAATTCTGTATGAGTCACTGGAAAATCCAGTTAAGATACTAAAATGAAATCAATTGTGAAACTTTTTCCTTACAAGCTCTTATCAGGGACACTGCTAAAGAATAATTTACAATGGACATTTTTGTTTAAAGGCTCTTAAATTTTCTAAATGGAGCTTTCTGTAAGCAATCTTTGGTGTGTCAGAAAATACACAGCTGATGAAAAGTGTTTCCTTTATGCAAGGAGTTGGAGGGGCTTCATTATAACAATAGCAGCCTCAAGGAAGGCAGTCATATTCCTGACTTCTGCATTTTCTTTTCACATACAAACCATTCTTAGGTAGCCACATTAAGTGGGTTTTTTAATTTTCATGTAATTATATACTTAATCCTAATCACAAGCTTCTAAGACTGCCTCCTTGCACGTTTTAATCAAACTAAAACAAATTAGGAATATATACTTCCATAAGTATGTTGTATTATAAAACCAAATAAAAATGATTTTTAAATGGCTTATTTGCAGAGCATACATTATGGTTCCATTATATCATTGTGAAAATTAAGTACTAATTCCCAGGCAATCTGCTTGTAATTGGTCCCAGTGATCATTAGATGGCTCTGTTACTATAGAGTCTGGACTAGAGAAGGCAAGAGTTAGATTACAAATGTGGCTTGACATATAGTTTTTGATCTCATTTTACCTAAGATTCTCTATTTTCATCCAGACATTTAGTTAGCAGTTAACAAGACATAAATAAAACACAGTGACTCTCAAAATATTTCACCATAAAAGGTCTCAGTCTAGGTTCATGTAAGCTCTTAATGATGTCATGCATTGTATTGTGCTGAAGAAAACGTATATTATGCAAGGAATTTCAGACTCAGGCCAGGCACGGTAGCTCACACTTGTAATTCCAGCACTTTGTGAGGTTGAGGTGGAAGGATTGCTTGAGCCCAGAAGTTCAAGACCAGCCTGGGCAATATAGTGAGACCTCATCTCTAAAAAGAAAAATGTTTTTAATTAGCCAAGTGTGGTGGCATGTGCCTGTAGTCCCTACACTTTGGGAGGCTAAGGCAGGAGAATTGCTTGAGCTTGGGAGGTCAAGGTTGCAGTGCCCATGATGACGTCACTGCACTCCGGCAACAAAATGAGACCCTGTCCGAAAAAAAAAAAAGGACTCAAAGACAAAGGTTATGGTATCACTGTTCTGTAAAGTACTTCAGTCTCACACTGTTGGTGCTCAATAAATTTTAAATAACAAAAAGTAAAGTAACAAATTCTAATTATTATTCTAGCATCCTATAGGATGAACGTGTTAATAATTAGGACTTTGATCCCATCTCCTGTGAATAAATTCTGTAAGAATATTTTCTTGCTTGCATCTTGGTACACATAAAAAGTATCTTGTTCATTTTTTCCCAGGATTTTGACCTATTATTTTGGTTTTTCATGGGAATCTGTGGTCATGCATGAAACCAAGATGCCCAAGATCACTTAACCTAGAAAATGGGTCAAAGTAGATTTTTGTTTTGTGTGAGTGGATATTTCATCTTCTGAATACGTTATTCATCTTCTGAATTTGTTATTAACTGTATATAGTAACTGAGCTGCCTTACTATAAAGTTCTTGCTAGGAAAGGAGGCTACATATGTGAGTCCTTAAATCAGAGCATGAATTAGAATCACCTTGAGCATGAATTAGAATCACCAAGAAGTCTTCTTAAAACAGATAGTGGGTCCCCACTCCCAGATTTTCTGATTTAGTAGTTGTGCGATGGGGCCTGTCAATTTTCATTTCTAACAAGTTTCCAGCTGATATTGATGTTGCTGGTATTGGAACCACACTTTGACACCCACTGCCTTAAACAAAATTTGTCCATTTAAATGGTCCTGTCAATAATTTGCCAGTAAGCTCTTATTTTATCCATGTATGCCTCCTACAAACAAAACCTAGGCTACATTGGCAGTCTGTTCTTTTGAAATTGCACAAGTTCCTAAATAATACCCAATTTTTTTAAAAATTCAAACTCTTAGAATAATAACCTACTCATTTTAAAAATATTAAATCTAAAGAGGGCCAGGCCCAGCGGCTCACACCTGTAATCCTAGCACTTTAAGAGGCCAAGGCCATGGGATCACTTGAGGTCAGTTCGTGACCAGCCTGGCCAACGTGGTGAAACCCCGTCTCTACTAAAAATACAAAAATTAGCCAGGTATGGTGGTGCATGCCTGTAATCCCAGCTACTCGGGAGGCTAAGGCAGGAGAGTCGCTTGAGTCTGGAAGGTGGATGTTACAGTGAACAGAGATTAACCACTGCAGCCTGGGTGACAGAGCAAGACTCCATCTCAAAAATAAATAAATAAATAAAAATGCAAAAACTTGTGGGGCATGGTGGTGGGTGCCTATAATTCCAGCAACTCAGGAGGCTGAGGCAGGAGAATCACTTGAGCCCAGGAGGCAGAGGTTGCAGTGAGCCAAGATCATGCCACTTTACTCCAGCCTGGGTAACAGAGCAAGACTCTGTCACAAAAAAAAAAAAAAAAAAAAAAAAAAAAAAAAAAATGAAAAAGACGCTCTGGATTCTGAAGCTAGCTTCAGTACCCATAGTAGTCATCATTCTGTTACATTTGGGAACATGCTTATTCTAAAGTAATCATTTCTGAGTCAATGACACTTATTCTTTCACCCAAAGAAAACAGAAATAACAACACAGGAAGCACTGGGCAGCTGTAGGCCAATTCTTTTTAGAAAGTACATTTAATTCACTGTTGCACAAACCCAAACAGAGAAGGTGGTTAGGAAGTCAGGAAGGCGCTTAAGAAATTTCAACCCGGAATACTTAACAAAGAAAAAGAGGCTTTGGACCCCCACATTAAAATCATGGATGACTGGCCAGTCTAGATGGCTCATGCCTGTAATCCCAGCACTTTGGGAGGCTGAGGCAGGTGGATCGCCTGAGGTCAGGAGTTCAAGACCAGCCTGGCCAACATGGTGAAACCCCATCCCTACTAAAAATACAAAAATTAGCCAGGCATGGTGGTGGGCACCTGTAGTCCCAGTACTTGGGAAGCTAAGGCAGGAGAATCACTTGAACCCAGGAGGCAGAGGTTGCAGCGAGCCAAGATTACATCATTGCCTTCCAGCCTGGGTGACAAGAGTGAGGCTTCGTCTCAAAAAAAAAAAAATCATGGATGACCTAGGAATATCTGAGAAGTAAAGAACTGACTCCTAATATGGCAACTTGTCAGGAATATTCAAAGTTTCCCATCATTGTCCACAGATCCTAAGACTAGACATAAATTTTCTCCAAAAAAGCTAGATACAATCCCTTTGTACTATGATATCTGATGTCAGAACACTGTTTAGCTGTTCACCCAACAAGCCAGAACTGCTATTTGCTACCTCATGAAAGCAGCTACAGGTTAGCCTCACATATTGACAAATAGTACTGGTCTTCGAGACCTGTGAACTTCATTCCAGTAGCTCAGAGAAGATTACTGATTTGACTCACCCTTTAAACACATTTTCTTCCCCTTCAATATAGCTTCTTCATATAAAACATCTTATCAAAGAAAATGTCCCATTAACACTCTCATGGATCTGTCTTAGCAGCTGAAGGTCATAATTAGGTTCCAGACTTCCTGGTTCCATGACTATCCCTCCCTGTCCCCTACTTATCCCTCTACCACATTCCCATTCCCTACAGTAGGGAGTGATCCATGGGTGAGACAGGGCTCAGTCATGGCTCGGTATCTAATTCCAAGGCGTATTCTTAATGCTAACACAAGAATACAGAACAGATACTTCAGCTACTTATGAATTCCTCTTCCCTAACATGTGGATGCAAACGTGTGCAAAGTGAAGGAAGAAGTAGTAACCAAATGACGCTTAAGTGCTACATCAGGAGAGATGTAATTATTAACAAATGTTGGAAAAGGGGTTTGGAGAGAGGATAGAATGAGACTCCCATTGAGAAAGGTGATATGGAATGACATCTGCTCTTGCCAAAGCCCAGTCTCTCAGATCTCCCAACTAAAAGCACAAACAGTATCAATATCCCACAGAATCTTGACCACACATTTGATGCCACAGTAAGTCCCAGCATGTTAGAATGTTGACACTGAAAGAGGCCTTCAAGACTGGCTGCTCAAAACCCATCATTTCTCAGACTAGAAAACTGAGCCTTAAGGTGAAGAAAGTGACTTGCCTTAATTAGAGTCAAAGATTATTTAGCTGCAACACTGAGGCCAGAACTCCAGTTTTCTGCTCATGGAACAACTTATTAAGTCTTTTTTTTTTTTCTTGGGTGTTTGGGAGTGGCTTTTAATGTTGGATGTATGTCAACACCAATGGAGCCACTGCTCTTCTGGAACAAAAGAATAGTCCCTCTTTCTCAGGAAAGGTCCAGTGTGTCCATCCATCCATCACCATAGCCTTCCAGCGTGAGAGAGCCTCTCACAGATCCAGCCCCTGGGCAGTGACTTTTGGTGAATGATACCAAGTGGGAGTGTCTGTACCCTGCCCAAGTCTGTGTGGTTTCCTATGCTCTCCTTCTTTGCCATCACATACACTTACAAATATAACGCAAGCATGTTTATATACATGTTCCTTTAGGTTAAGAAAACCTCATCATGAGAAAAATAAAATAAAATTGCATTGTGGCCCCTCAGATTAAAGACTGAGTTAAAATGAGGTTGTCCAGCTCATAGAAGAGCAGGCCACACATGCTGATACAACTGGCCCATCATTCCATCCTGGCACTATTCCCAGCCAATTCATGGGAATAATTTCTTCACAAGGCAGCCAAGAGGTAGTAGGGAAATGCAATGAGCCCCATGGATGGATACAGCACACGGAGGCACAGGGCTGGGTATGTAGAGGTGCCATGGATGAGGGAAAAAAGGCCAGAAGAGTAGGGCCAGACCCCTGGCTCTACAACAGCACTCTCTCCCTTAGAGGAAAAGCATCTGGTCATGAGAGACATCCCCAGCTCATAGCAAATGTCTACAGCAGTGACGTGTGGAATTAGGAGATAAAGAGATGGTGCTGGCGTAAAGGTGATACGCTTCTTATAAACAAACCTCCAGGGTAGAGCTGCCAATAGGGCAAATCTGGAGGGTTGTAATTATGAACCGGAAGATGTCGATACATCCCCCAGGCCATGAATGACCCCTGAGTGGCCCTGCCATCCTCACTCCCAGCAGGTCAAAGAATTAGGTTGCAAGGACTTCCCTTGCAATAAAACCATAGCTGGATTGAGGGGATGGTGAAAGGCACAGGCAGCTTTGATAGTTCAGCTCTCCCCAACTCCTCCTTCAGCCTGAGGGAGGGGAAAGGAGGCAGAGGTACAGATGACCTGGGCTGCCAAGCCCAGCAGCTCCTACCATAGCTGCTGAGAGTCAGGCCTGAGAACTATAAACTTATGAACTCAGGGTAGAGCCAAGGCTTGGCGTCCCTTCCTCTGGAATGAGAGGCCTCAGCCCTGCCCTTCTCTTCAGGGACAATGGCCTGATGAGGAAAGCTGGCTCCTCACTGAGGTAATGATGAATACCTGCTCAGCTCCATAGTCACCCTCAAGCTAAGCAGGAAGAATTCCTGCAGGAGGCATCCTGGGGACAAAGGCTAAGGAGCTCGGCTTATCAGAACACATCACAATTTTAAATTACACACTCCCACATGCAACACATATCCCCCCCCCACAAACACACACAGACCCATACTTCCACATACAAACATTCTCCCAACCCACCACATTCTGAGCCCCAAATCCCTCCCCACAAATACTGTCCTCTGTAAACATGATGGCAGAGACTCCTGCAATCCTGGCACAGGCTGATAATGATCTGAAGATGACTGCTTATCATTAAGTGCCCCGGTAGGTGATATTGGTGAAGGTAGATGTGGCCTCTTTATATAGTGGGTTGTTCGCCTGTGGAGGAAACAGAAAAGCATCTTACAGTGAATTCCTCAGTCCTTCCCTACCCCAAAAGTTTAAAATTCATCTAAGAAAGTTTTCCCAAGGCACCCTTTTCTGGAATACACCATTAATGAAACAGAAAAATGTTCATTTTACTCACACTTTAGTTCTTGGCATGAAAACTGACAGGAAGTAACAGGAGGAGATGAGGTAGAATGCCATCCCGCCACTGTTTCTTATTTCTTATTTATTTATTTATTTACTTTTTAGACAGGGTTTCATTCTGTTCCCCAGGCTGGAGTGCAGTGGCACAATCTCAGCTCACTGCAACCTCCACCTCCTGGGCTCAAGACATCTTCCCACCTCAGCCTCCCAAGTAGCTGGGACTACAGGCACACATCATCACCATGCCTGAATAATTTTGCATTTTTTGTAGAGATGGGGTAGGGAAGGGTTTTGTCATGTTGTCCAGGCTGGTCTCAAACTCCTGAGCTCAAGCGATCCACCTGCCTCAGCCTCCCAAAGTGCTGGGATTACAGGTGTGAGCCACCACACCTGTTCCCCATTACTATTTCTAAGGAGCTAAATTCAGCCTATCACTCTTCAGTGATCCCACAGCACTGTAGGACAGAACCTCTCCTATTTTACTCCTGTGTCCTTCTCTGTTTTGCCCTTCTCCCCTTTTCCATTCCCTGTGACAGTGATGGGAGATGTAGACAAGGGACAGAAATGTGGCAGGTGGAGTTCAAAACACAGAGGACAGCTTTTGCTCAAATAAGTCTCAATTTGTTTTCATCTAATCCTGCCAAGCACTAACCATGGCCAGGCATGGTGGCTTATGCCTGCAATCCCAGCACTTTGAGTGGCCAAAGTAGGAAGATCGCTTGAGCCCAGGAGTTCAAGACCAGCCTGGGTAGCAGAGTGAGACCCTGTCTCTACAACGGAAAAAAAAATACAAAAATTAGCTGGCTGTGGTGATGTGTGCCTATAGTGCTGGCTACTCAGGAGGGTGAGCTAGGAGGATCACTTGAGCCCAGGATATCAAGGCTGCAGTGAGCCGTGACGGCACCAGTGCATTCCAACCTGGGTGACAGAGTGAGACCCTGTTTCAAAAAAAGAGGGAAGGAGGGAAGGGAAAGTAAAGAAAGGGAGGAGAGGAAAGGCGGGGAGAGGAGAGCGGACGGGAGGAGAGGGGAGGGGAGGAGAGGGGAGGGGGAAGCACTATCCACAAAACTGTCATGTGATCAGAAAAAGTAAGACCCTCACTAGGATTCCCAAACTATTCTCCAAAAGAGTCTGAGGCGGGTGGATCACAAAGTCAGGAGATCGAGACCATCCTGATCAACATGGTGAAACCTCGTCTCTACTAAAAATACAAAAATTTGCTGGGCATGGTGGTGCAGGCCTGTGGTCCTGGCTGCTTGGGAGGCTGAGGCAGGAGAACTGCTTTAACCAGGACCCAGGAAGTGGAGGTTGCAGTGAGCCAACATCGTGCCATTGTGCTTGAGCCTGGCGACAGAGCAAGACTCCGTTTCAAAAAAAAAAAAAAAAAAGTAACAAATCTTTGTTTCGTGAAGCTACCATTAAATAAGGTTTAATGGTAGCTTCACGAAACACATTCTTGTGGGCCTCATAGGTACAGGATGTTCCACACTGTTCTAACAGAAACATTTCAGTTTCATGGGACCCTTGAGTACAAAGCTCTGGGATCACCATCAAATGGGAACAAACTTGCAGCCTAACCCTGGACATCTGGGGAGTGAAATGGCCATTTGGAGGGTCCAGGAAAAAGCTGAAATGTGAAAAAACAGTCAAAAGGGAATAGAGTAGGATTAAGTATATAGAATGTTCTCAGTAAGTGCTTGTTTAATTAAATAAAATAAGGATAAAAGAGTAGAGTCTGATTTGGAAGTAACCTTTTTTGTTTTTTGAGACAGAGTCTTACTCTGTCATCCAGAGCACGGTACGATCTCGGCTCACTGCAGCCTCCATCTACTGGGTTCAAGTAATTCTCCTGCTTCAGCCTCCCGAATAGCTGGGATTATAGGCATGCGCCACCATGCCCGGCTAATTTTTATATTTTTAATAAGAGATGGAGTTTTGCCATGTTGCCCAGGCTGGTCTCGAACTCCTGAGCTCAAGTGATCCGCCCACCTTGGTCCCCAAAAGTGCTAGAATTACAGGCATGAGCCACCACACCCAGCCTCGAAGTAACCATTTATTTGAGGAGAAAGAAAAGAATGAAGTGGAATGACATCTGCCTCTATTTCTAAAAGGCTAACCCGAAAATATCCCTATAGTAACCTAATTCCCTCCCAGAATCAGGCAAAGTACTTAACTTCTCTGTTCAGTTTCTTCACCTACAAAATGGGAATAATAATATTGCCCACCACGTAGTGTTGTTAGAGGAATGAAATAAGTTAATACATAAAAAGCATTCAGAACAGTTCCAGGCACATGCCAAATCCTCAGGAAATGTTAGTGATCATATTTTTTCCTATTTGTGTTTAAGGCTTTGGGCTTCATTAGCATACAATATATTATGTGTTCTCAGGGTAGGGTTGTCTTGTCACCCTCAGTTGGAGAATATGTTTCTTTCTCATTCCTTCAGGGTCAGGGCAAAGCTGGGTCCTATCTGTGTTTGGTCAGTACTACCTGACGTGGCTCCTAGTGACTGTATGGTAGACAATCAGGTGGTTTTTAGGAAGCCGAAGGACAAGGGGACAGTGAGACCATCTCTCCCAGTTTCCAGAACAGAGGATAACAGGAAGACAATGGCGCTGGCTGAACCTGACCACCCGAAGCATCTGCTGCTTCCACTGAAGGGTCTCAGACCAATGACTTTTTAGAAGATGCCCAGCCCAGCCTCTTACTGTGTCCCATTTTGCCCTGGCGCGTTCTTCCTCAAATTTAGCAAACTCTTTTCGGTCGTGGATAGTGATGAGGAGCTTCCAGATGAGCAGAGCAGCAAGGCCGATGAGCAGAATGGCCCCCATCACTGAGAGCAGGACAACTAGGATGTCAGGGCCCTTGGGACACTCTGTCAGGAAGAAGCACAGAGCAGGGTGGTTGTGAATGAAGCAGGAATCACTTGAACTGGCTGTGAATAAAGTGTTCTTGACAAAGCGATTAAGGTCCTTGAAGGAAATAGGACAGTTTTCAAAATTTAATTTTTTAAGGGGGCAATCTTTAGGACAGCAATAATCTGTCCTGAGTGGCTCAAATCAGAAGCTTAGACCTGGTAACCCCTAGACAGAACCCAGTCATACCTCTGTGTGGGGGTTCACCCAAGTGTTTATTTTTAAAATTAGACACAAAGAAGGGAACAACAGACACTGGGACCTACTTGAAGTTAGAGGGTAGGAGGAGGGTGAGGATCAAAAAACTACCTATCAGGTACTATGCTTATTACCTGGGTGATGAAATAATATGTACACCAGACCCCATGGCTCACAATTTATCTATAGAACAAACCCGCACATGTACCTCTATAGCTAAAGAAACGTTTTTTAAAAATTAAAAAATTAAAAGTTGGCTGGGTACAGTGTCTCACACCTATAATCCCAGCACTTTGGGAGGCCAAGGTGGGCAGAGCACCTCAGGTCAGGAGTTTGAGACCAGCCTGGCCAACATGGTAAAACTCTGTCTGTACTAAAACTACAAAAATTAGCCAGGTGTGGTGGCATACACCTATAATCCCAGCTACCTGGGAGGCTGAGGCACAAGAATCACTTGGATTTGGGAGGTGGAGGTTGCAGTGAGCCAAGATCATGCCATTGCACTCTAGCATGGGTAACAGAGTAAAACTCCATCTCAAAAAAAGAAATAAAAAATAAAAATAAATAAAATAAAAAATAAAAATTGATTTTATCGGCAATATTGAATAATCAGGAGATTCTCCCCCTAAAATTTTATATTATTCTCTTTAAAAAGAAAGTCCAGACCAGGCACAGTGGCTCATGCCTATAATGCCAGCATTTGGGAGGCTGAGGCAGGAGGGTAACTTAAGTCCAGAGGTTCAAGACCAGCCTGGGCAACATAGTGAGACCCTGTTGCTACGATTTTTTTTTAATTAGCCACGCATGGTGGCATATGCCTGTAGTCCCAGCTACTCAGGAGGCTGAGGTGGGAGAATCGTTTGAGCCTGGGAGGTCAAGGCCTGGGAGTTCATGCCACTGTTCTCCAGCCTGGATGACAGAGGGAGACCCTATCTCAAAAAAAGGAAGAAAGAAGGTGGGGGGAGGAAGGGAGAAAGAGAGAGAGGGGAAGGTAGAGAGAGAGAAAAAAAAAGAGAAAAGAAAGAAAAGGAAAGGAAAGGAAAGGAAAAAGAAAGGAAAGGAGAGGGAAGGGGAGGGAAGGGGAGGGAAGGGGAGCGGAGGGGAGGGGAGGGGAGGGAAGAAAATCCAAATGGCTAGAAACATTGGTACCTATATTCCTGCAGGGCAGCAGCTAGCTAGAGCTGAAGAGGAGCTGCTCCTTTTAGTTAAAACGCATGTTTTCTAGTTCACCAGAATCCCCACCACTCTCCCTTCTCTCTCCTAAAGGAAGGCAGTGTGACTTGGTGTGTCTGTGCTCCTGTGGACATTAGAGCGAGACTCCCTGGGTTGGAATCCTGACTTGTGACTTAACTCTGCTACATGATATTTGGAAAATTACTTAACCTTTCTGAATGTCTGTTTCCTGTTTCTCTATCTTTAAAATGAAGATAGTAATAGCACTGGCTTCAAAAGAAACTTGTTATGAGGCATAATTAAATTAAATATATCCTAAAAACTCAGAACAATGCCTGGCACAGAATAAGTGCTCAGTAAATATCAGCTACCACTGTAAATGATCTTCTCATACCCAGCTGTTTTTACTAACTTATTTGCTTCCTTAGCCCCTGCAAGTATTTGTGTCTGTTACCCTGGTTCATATATTTACATTCCTGAGGGCTACGAACCTAATGACATTTTTTGCATTCTTAGAGACCAGGATCTGCCAGTCAAGACAATATTTTGAGTTCTTTCCCAAAATATTAGTCATCTAAAATCATAACCCTATTGAAAGCTGACTTCCTGTTCAACCCCAGTCAACAACTAACACAGGCATGTCGCGCCTCTGGGGGTCAAGCTGAGCATACTCTGCAGAGGTCTACTTCCCATAAATGTCAGGTATATAATAGGTGATCTTACTCCAGTAACTCAAGTGTTATGAAACCAGGTGTTTATATATGAGGGAGCTGATGAGCCTGGAAAGGAAGTCACACCCACTTTCCACACTGTCTCCCACCTTCTCCAAACATACACCCAATGCTCACCACACACAACACAAAAACAACCACCACCACAACCCAAGCTGGCTGTCTCCCAGCCTGCCAAATTACAACATGTCTGTAATTAAATGAATGCCTGGAGAGAGGCTGTGAGGTTCCAGTGTCCAAGTTCCCAGGAGTGAAGGGCCCCAGTTCTTCTGGGAAAAACAATTATGGATTCTCTGGAAGACTTGGATAGGGCTGACCCTCAATTCTCAAAGTAAAATCTCTTCAATTCTGCAAAATTAGTATGGGCAGGACAGGTAGGGTGGCAGAAGGTCTTCAGGCAAAAACAATCTGTTAACCATGTATCTGGAGAGGAGTTTGGGGTGGGCTTCCTGGAAGCCGAAGGCAAGATCAGTTAACCTCTGGAGGGTCCTTCCAGCCACAGCAGTAGACCAATGACAAATGACCTAAGGTCAGAGAATCCTGGGTAGGGTTGGCAGATTCAGCAAACAAAAATACAGGACGCTTGGCCAGGTGCAGTGGCTCACACCTGGAATCCCAGCACTCTGGGAGGCCAAGGTAGGCAGATCACTTGAAATCAGAAGTTCAAGACCAGCCTGGCCATCATGGTGAAACCCAGTCTCTACTAAAAAATATAAAAATTAGCCAGGTGTGGTGGTGGGCACCTGTAATCCCAGCTACTCAGAAGACTGAGGCATGAGAACTGTTTGAACCCAGAAGGCAGAGATTGCAGTGAGCCAACATTGCACCACTGTAATCCAGCCTGGGTGACAGAGCAAGACTCTGTCTAAAAAAAAAAAAAAAAAAACCAGGAAGCCAAGACAAATTTGAATTTCAGATAAATGATTATTTTTTACTATAAGCGTGTACTAAATATTGCATGGGACATAGTGTATTTTATTTGGCAACCACATCCGGGAATGTTAAGAGCCCAGCTCAGGAGCCCACTCCATGTGATTAAACTCCACTTGGCCAATGCCAAAACTTTTGGCAGTGCTGTCTTTACTTCCCTATGGTAGCTCAGCCCTTCAAGGAGCGTACCTGCAAGACCGTAAATTGGAGAAGAGAAAAGAATGATTCCCCTGCATTGTCTGAGACCCCAGCTGCAACATTCTACTCTAAGCCAGGAAATGATTAGAGTTGGGAGATGAGTGGGGAGGCACAGCCTAGAATTCCAGGGCAACAACATAGGAAATGTTGGCAGGGCGCAATGACTCACACCTGTAATCCCAGCACTGCGGGCGGTGAGGTGGGGCGGAGCAGGAGGGGTGATCACTTGAGCCTAGGATTTTCAGACTAGCCTAGGAAACATAGTGAGACTTCATCTCTACAAAAAATAAAAATTAAAAAGTAGCCAGGTGTGGTGGTGTATGCCTGTAGTCCCAGGGAGGCTGAGATGGGAGGACTGTGTGAGCCCAAAAGGTTGAAGCTGCAGTGAGCCAAGGTCACACCACTGCACTCCAACCTGGGTGAAAAAATGAGACCCTATCTCAAAAAAAAATCGGAAATGTGGGTCTATGGATCTGGGCTCCATTCTCCTAATGTGGAGGAAGGGGTGTTATGGCAGTAAATACTCAAAAATGTTTTCCAATAACTCATCTTAATCTGTTGTTTAAGGGGAACAAAGGCCATAAAGGTGTTAAAGGGAAGGAAGCAATTGACAGCATTGGATGGTGACAAGCCTGTGGCTGGTGTCTTATGATGGGATGGACTCCTCCTGCTTCCAGAAGGCACTGTCCTTTCAGTGTTCAGGGCAGCTTTGCATTAGTGCCTCAAACCCATCCCTACGTCCTGCAGTAAACCTGGAAAGGTCAACACCTCCAACCATCAGGCCTTCCTCTGAAGTACAGTCAACCATCTCACTTTTAGTAGTGCAGATATTGTGTGCTGTAAAGTCCTAAAATTTAAATTATTTACTTCTTGACATCATTGCCTCAAAAAAATGCAATGATACATTTTGTCCACTGATGAGACCCATATCTATCTTCTTCTCTTTACCTGCTTTCTGGTTTTTCTGTCTCCTCAATTAACAAGTCACTTTTTTGATAATATTTGTGTTTATAAATACCCTTCACCCAGATGACAGTCCCTAACTTACCATTTATTTGTTTGTTTGTTTGAGATGGAGTCTCAACCTGTCAGCCAGTTTGGAGTGCAGTGGCATGATCTCAGCTCACTGCAACCTCCACCTCCCAGGTTCAAGTGAGTCTCCTGCCTCAGCCCCCTGCGGAGCTGGAATTACAGGCATGCACCACCACACCCAACTAATTTTTTTGCATTTTTAGTAGAGACGCCACGTTGGCCAGGCTGGTCTCAAACTCCGACCTCAGGTGATCCACCCACTTTGGCCTCCCAAATTGCTGGGATTACAGGCATGAGCCACCACGCGTGGCCCCTAACTTATCACTTGCAGGCTTAACCTGTTTTGTTTAAGAGGCTCAATGAGTAGAAATTCTTGCCTAATATGGTTCTCCCTCTCCCTCCTGGGGCAGGGCCAGGAGCCCTCAGGGTTCACTCACCTGGCTCTTCTACCACATACAGGATGGACTTTCCACTGGAGTCTTCGTAGTACTGGAATCTGACAACACAGTCATCCTCATTCTTATAGGTACAATTCACTGCATCTTTGCCAGTGTCCTCTGGGAGTAGGGAAAATGGAGGAATAAAAAGTGAGTCAATTGCTGGAAGATGGGGCCACTCCAAACCCCTATCACAGGACTTCTGGAAAAGTATGTGACAGGAAACCCTGTGCCTCCTGTGCACAATGCCCAGATTCAAGATGGCTGTTGTGTCTGGCAGTTGCCAGTCACTGACCCCCACTGATGTATTTTGTACTGCAAAAAGGGCCCTTTTTGGTTCTTAATGCTTCCTCTGAAAGAGACATGATATAACAGTATTACACAATTTAATTCAAATTCTGGCTTCACTACCTACCTGTTGTGTGATCTTGAGTGAATTACCTGACCTCATCAAGTCTTTCTTCATCTATAAAAAGAAAATGATACCCCCACCTCACAAGTTCAGTGAACTAAACAGCATAAAGTAAGTAGTGCCTAACAAATAGTTGGTGTACCCTTCCCTCTCTTTCCTTTCTCTGTTTGCTTAGTGATTCTCAATAGTTTGCTTATGCAGCTGCTCTATTTCTTCCATTTCTGTTTCTGATCCAATATACTTCCCCAGAGCTATCCTCTCTTCTCTGACTCTCACCATGTTTTGTAGACTTCATCTCTTCTAATTCTAAAACCTGTTATTCTGCCATGACACTAGGGGTTACCCTCCACCAGCTGCACTATGCCCCACACTGATGAAACCAGGTGAGCGAAACCAACACATGCTGAAATTAAGCAAAGGTACCCAGGTCACACAGCAAATTAGTGATGAAGCAGAACAAGAACAGGAGTCTCAAAACACATACTGCAGACCTGAACTCAACAACCCTTCAGAAAACCAGCGGAATTATAATACAGGGAAAAGAGTATGGATTTTAGGATCTAGTTCTCATCTTAATTTGCCATTCCCTTGCTTGGGCCAGTTACTTAACTTTCCTGAGACTCAAAATGAAGATAATAATAGTGCTGTAGTTCTACTTCACTAGGCTGTTGACAGAATAAGATAATGTACATGAAAGGTACTTTATAACTTTTACAAGTTACAAAATTCCATACAAATAAGCATTTATTTTAATATGCTTGTTTCCAAACTCTTTTCCCCGTACTACAATACCACCAGTAAAGGGAAGGTGGAGGTAGAGAACTACTTATCAATTAACTTGTAATACCCACCTAGTCTGGATGATAAAAATAACTCAACATCTCAGCAGCCTCTCCTCTCTGACAAAAGCGTAGCAAGCCTAATCTCCTCCACAGGAAAAACTAGATCCCCAAATCAAGCCCCATATCACTAACCTCACCCCAGCCCTACGTTTGATATTAGCCAGAGGCCCAGAGATCAGCCTCTTTTCCATAACACCCCCACCAGGAAGCTGACTGGCTGGCTGTGTCTTACTGTGGCTCTCTCTGAAATGTGTTTCTACTTTCATGGGAGATGGCTATCTGTGGAGAGATTGCCATCTCCCTAGTACTACCCAATGCCTCACTAACCCATATCAGATGTGACGACAGCAGCAAAGATCATCTCCTTTTAAGAAGTACAGAGAACACTTCAAGAATAATTTCAGGCAAAATTTTTTTTCTCCCCACTGTTTGTATTTCTGTCTGACTTATTTCAAAAGGTGGGCAGAAGGGCTTCAGATTAAGATTTTGGTTACCTATCCATAAGGTTGAAGGTTTCCCTCCAAATCTGCAAAGCTTTAAGCAAAATCCTGGGCACTGCATAACACTTTTAGAAGTAAACTTGGTAAACGCTTACTGGCCTACTAAGCTAAGATGATGACCATCACAGGCAACCACTTCCCAGCTCTGTGCCTCAGTTTTTTCATCTGTAAAATGGGATACATTCCCTTCCCTTCCTTAGGAAGGCACTTGCTCCCTTTCCTGGCTCTTGCTGAGTCTGTGGGCTCTGGGAAGCAGAAGTGGTAGGTAGCTGCACACATTAGGAAGAGAGCAGGCTGACTCTCAGAGACACCAGCTCACATCAAGTGTCCACTGTGCATCAAGCCTGCACGGCATTCCCTGAGGTATGAGTCACTCTTCCATTTTACAGATGGGAGTTGGATAGGTTCAGGGATTGAATCAGAAACATTTAGAATCTGGGTGTGTGCAACTCCAGATGTGCTGAACTTACTAAGCTCTTTCACTGACTCAATTTCATCACGGCAGTAGCGGTTGCAGGTATTTTTCTCATGTAATTCTCCCCGGTCAAACTTCTTACACTCCACACATTCTCTGAAGGAGAGAGGACACAGTGATTAAGGCAAAGGAGGAGCAAGCCTAAGTGAGTCCCAGTCCAGCTCCGATCTCCATGCATTCAGAAAGCTGCTCCACCTCCAGTAAAACACATACACACACACACACACACACACACACACACACACACACACACACCCATAAGACAATCCTGGGGACCTGAATGGCAAGTGTGGAGTTCAGGGGTAGGAGTGTCCCCCTCACCCATAGGCAGCACCTGGCAGCCATAGGCCTCCCAGGTCCTTCATTAAACTTCCCATTCCATCCAGGGCTGTGCCAGGGTGGTGAGTCCTATGCCACTTCTGAGAACTATAAAGTCAGAACCAGTCATGTCATTTGTGGGCCCAGTGCTAAATGAAAACGTCAGGTTCCTTGTTCAAAGATCACTAAGAATATCAAGACAGTGATGGCAGAGCATTGAAACAAGCATGAGATCTTCTAGGCACAGGGCCCTGTACAGCTGCGGAGGTTGCACACTTGTAAATCTGGCCCTGCTTAAAGCGGTAAGCACAATTGCAGTGCCATGGACATGGGCTGACAGGGCTTCCCCTGGCCCCTAACACAGGAGGTTTGTAATGGTTTCACAGAATGTCCTCCAGAATTCCAGCCCTCACATCTCCCACTGAATCAGAACATTAGCACTGGAACGTTCCTCAGACTGGTTTAGCATTCCTCCCAACTCCCAGGGATTCAGGATGTTACCCTAGGAGAGGACATTCTTCAATCGAAGTCCAGCTCGTTCGACTTTGGCCCCTTCACAGTCGGCTCTATTTCAACTTACCCAAAGCCTTGTGGAAAAAGGAGCGGTAGCCATCTGGCTGGAATGGACTCCTCTCCCTAAGGCTCTGGTGAGCAAGAAACAGACCTGGAAAGCTGGGGATTCTAGTCAGGGGATTCTCTCCTACCTCCCAGCCTCCTGGCTCTCTCCAAACTGTGCACTCACTTCTTAAAGGTGCAGGCATCTGGGCAGGTGGGGCACTTCTCACAGGTGTCCCCATAGGAGCCCGGCTGGATACAGACACAGCTGCCACATTCACACTTGCCACGGCCACTGCACAGCAGCCCGTTGCTGGACATGCAGGTGTCGGTGCGCGTGGTACAGTTGCAGTAGTAGCCGGTCCAGTCGGAGTCACACAGGCAGTCCCCACAGCTGCACTGGCCATGGCCTGAAAACACACAGCCCAGGAGGGTGGACCAGCTGGCGAGAGCCCCACCCCCATAGCAGCAGGCTACACACAACCACCCTGCTCTCCCAACCACACAGATAAAGATCCTCCAGGTTGGCAGGAAATTGACTCACTACCTAGGGGAGTCCAACCCAGCAGAGTCCTACCCAGCGAAGTCCTACCCAGTGGGGACAAACTCAGTTTTCTAAGTGTCCCAAGGTATGGCAAGACTTGTTCGGAGTCACTGTAGAGCAAGAGATTCTCAGGAACCAAGTCTCCTAGACCTCGTACCCTCTCTCTTGCCTTATTCTGAATACTTCTGCCTTATGAGAAAGGCAAGAGAAAGGGTAGGAGACTTAGTTCCTTCTAGTCTAAGGACTAGAAGCAAGCTCTTTAGCCCTGAGGGCTGACACAGCACAAAGCCACAGCCCTGAGCCTACACAGGGCACTCAGTAGCCTTGACAATGTGACCTGATGATGGCAAAAGGCCTCCCAAGCCCCAAAACTCTCTCCCTTTGACCTTACACAGGGCTGCTCGCCTGTCCTACCTGATCCGAGAGACCTACCATTGTCATCCTGGCCACCTAGTTTGGTTAGACAACAACATAGGGTACAGTTTGGAAGAGCAGGCCCCATCCCACTAACAAAGCAGCCACCACTTCCATTATCCCGTTTCTTAAAGCAGCTGGGTGTCACCTTGCAGGGTGAGAAGCAGGGCTCTGAGGGCGCATGCACAAGACAGGAAAATTGTAACATAGGGAAAGAAGGAAAGGAGACATCCAGGGTACGGGGCTCCTCCAAATGCAGAGAGGGAAGGTGCAGACAGAGCACCCTGAATGCCTGGGTAGATGGGGCGGGGCATCCAAGGGGCAGAGGGACAGCACCGAGAGCCCATGGAGTTGGCCAACAGAGCCAAGTAAGCACAGAGGGCAAATATACCCTACCTCCCAGACTGCCGAGGGCCAGCGCAGTTAAACAAATCCCATGAATGCCGTAGAGAAAAGAAGTCAGAAAATAAAAGAAATTAACTGAATAAAAGAGAGATTTTCCTAAGGTGAACAGCAGTAGAGGCAATCGCTAGTAATGGCTTCATGTAGCCTGATGGCCTCCGCCATGCCACTGTTGACTTGTCCTGGTTCCTGCCTCTGCACTCAGCAGTTGCAGAAACGTTTACCACCATCAAACATTTTTAATTAATTAATTAAGTTTTTTAAAGTTACGGGTGCAGTTCAAGTTCACCAACACAACCTGTCTTTCTCGTCCTGTTCTCTTCTCAATCTGACCTCATCATACCGTATCTGGGAGTCTCATCATATATCTGGGAGTAGAGTGGAACAGACTTGGAAAGCATTTAGAGAAGAGAATATGTATCTATTTTCCAAACCAACCAAGGAGTCATTTAATGTGTGTCGAGCACCGTGCCAAGTTCTTTTTCTTTTTATTTACTTTTTTTGAGACAGAGTCTCAACCTATCACTCAGGCTACAGTGCAGTGGTGTGATCATCGCTCACAGTAACCTCAAACTCCTGGGCTCAAGTGATTTTCCTGCCTCACCTCCGCCTCCTGAGTAGCTGGGACTACAGGCATGTGCCCCTGTACCTGGCTATTTTTGTTTTTGTACAGATGGGGGTCTTGTTATATTGCCTAGGCTTGTGCCAAGTTCTTTTTTATTTGAGAGTCTCAATCAGTCACCCAGACCAAACTAGTAAGAAAGAAGTTATGGAAAGTCCAATAACTAGGCTTGATCTCAATGAGAAATTTCAAGGAGGGAACATTTCAGGAGTCAAATGAACTGAACTATTTAAGTGAAGGGCAAATGGGCCTCACTGTAGACATTTCCGTGCCCTTCCCCAGCCTGGTCCTGTGTCCAGACAATTCAGTCATCTCTCCTTCTCCAGGTTATCGTCAATTCCTCTGTGGCCGGGATTCTCTTTGCACAAGGTGGTTTCTCAACCTTGGTACTTTTTGGTATCTGGGGCCAGATAATTTTTTGTTGTGGAGGGCTGTCCTGTATATTAGGATGCTTAGCAGCATCCTTGAGCTCCACCACTACATATCTGTAGCACCTTCCCAGTTGTAACCATCAAAAATATCACCAGACATTACCAATGCAGAGAGGGAAGACAAAATAGCTCCTTACTCCCCGTTGAGAACCACTGTTTTAAAGTCAACTTGATCATGCCACTCAACTGCTTAAAAACCTTCAAAGGCCAGGCATGGTGCCTCACGTCTGTAATCTCAATACTTTGGGAGGCCGAGGTGGGTAGATCACTTGAGCCCAGGAGTTCAAAACCAGCTGGGCAACATAGCAAGATCCCATCTCTACAAATTTTTTTTAAATTATCTAGGCATGATGGCAAGAGCCTGTAGTCCTAACTACTTGGGAGACTAAGGCAGAAGGATTACTTGAGCCCAGGAGTTCAAGACCACCCTGGGCAGCATAGTGAGATCCCACCTCTACAAAATTTTTGAAAATTAGCTGGGCATGGTGGCAAGTGCCTGTATTCCCAGCTACTTGGGAGGCTAAGGCAGAAGGATCGCTTGAGCCCAGGAGTTCAAGGCTGCAGTGAGCCATGATCATGCCAGTGCACTATGGTGTGGGCATGGAAACAAATGTCTGCTTCCCAGGAAGGATGGGGAACATGACCCAAGCTGCCCCAGCTGCTAAGTGTGTCTGGAAAGTAGCAATGTTGGACCGGTGGAAGGGTGGGGAAGGCAGAAAGGCTGTGTCCCGAGGCTAGGTTCCCTAGAAGTGTGGCTTGCTAGAGGATCTCATTCAAGGGACTCACTGAGGAAGTAGAGAGGGGGGAGGGAAACAGGACAGGGCAAGAGGCAGAGCTGGCAGGAATGTGGTCTCAGCCAGACGCCCTCCAGCCTGATCCCTCACAGAATGACCACAAAGCCAGGCCTATCCTGAGGCAAAGAGTCTGGCCTTGAGTAACCCCTTGTCCATTAGTCATTGGCCAACATCTAGGGGTAAGGCAGCTCCTGTCAGCCGAGGGCAGTTCTCCACCGAAGGGGCAGCTGTGAGCTGCTATTGGCCAACCTCACAGCAGCTGGGGGAGGAGTGCACCAGCCAGCAGAGCCAGGCGCCCTCCGCCTTTCACTACACCCTGCATTTGGCCATGGCTCCTGGATGGGAAAGACCGACACCACAGGGGCCTGGCAGCACTCAGAGACCTCCGCCTCCTCAGAAACCCTTGTCCCATAGTGTTTCCTTTGTGAGGCTAAACAAAGCGATCTTTGACAAGATGGGCCAGCCAGGGAGTGAGGTTGGGAGTGGAAGTGGCAGGCCAGAGCCATCAGGCTGACCCCAAGCCTTGGCAGGGTCAGCCCTTAAAAGGAAGCCACAGTGTGGTAATGTCACAGTACTGGCACCCCTCCTGCAAAAGGGAGGCTGAGCCTGGGTTCATAGGAAAGTCAGGGGAGTGGAGTAAAAAATGAAAGAGTGGAAGAGGAGAAAGGGAGGGAAGCTGGAAGAGCGAGGAAGGAACAGGTGCTAAGGTCTTTGGGAACAAGAGCCCTCTCCCTGTACAGCCAGACCTTCTGGGCTGATGCTCGTTCCACTCCTCTCTGTCCTGAGCCTGCCCTTCCTGCGATCCATCAGACAGCCTACTTCCTCCATGAAGCCACCCAGGCCTCCCTTGTCCCCAGTCAGTCTTGCTCCAGAGGACTCCCATTACACTCCCTGAGCACCCCACACTTCCGGGATCTGTCAGATTCAGCCTGATGTTGGGAATTATCTTTGTTTAACTGTCTTATTCATGCCTCTCTATCCTACTCCACAACAGCACAGAATCTGGCTCACAGAGGGTACCTGACTGATCTGTGGCTGTGGATGTGGCAAGCGGAAAACTCCCTTGAGGATGATGCACCCCTTGATGTTTGAGGCAGGAATGTTGATAACAAACAACCACGAAGACCAGGCCCAAGGTAGGGAGGGGACAAGGGGGATGGCCAGGAAACCAGCCACCATGCTTACAAGCCAGGGGCTAGGGAAATGGCCGAGTCACAGCACATCTGCCTCCTGAGCCCCTGCTTGTGGCAAAGAATGGACCATAGAGCCAGCAGCTGTGGCAAGGGCCAATGGTGAGCAGGGCTGGAAGCTCAGAGAGATCAGGGATCATGCATGACCCCTGGTTCACTTATATGGACCAAATGATACACAGGGCAGGTGCTCAATGATGTGTGCCCCTGAGTATCTGTCACTGGAGGAAGTGATGATGGCACCGTGGGGTCTAGATCTGAGGCTAGGTGGGCACCTGACACCCTAGCAAGACATCTTGTGGTTCTCTCATGGATCAGACTGGAATGCACTGAGGATGACCCGTACTTGCATGGTGAGAGGCAGGAACCGGGGCCGCTGACCCAGTCAGCTTTGTTTTGTGGCTTTAGCGGGGCAGCAGCCAAAGGAAACATGCCCTGGCTGGGATCTTCCCACAGTACCTCACATCAGACCAGGAACCATCAGGCCACGGAGGAGGACTGGCAGTGCCCCCACGGGCCATCACAGTACTCTCCTCGGACCACCCTCTCTCCCTCAGTCCCCAACCTTCTTCCCATGGGTCTCCCACTTCAAACTTACCCATTTCCTTTGGTACTTTGAATTAGTGTAAATACTGTCAAATAGTAAAACAAAGTGAAACTCCTGCCTCACCCCCAATCCAAATGGTTGTTGTTTGTATGATTTCATCTGTGTGCATCTCTGATCTCTCACTCTCCCCTACTCTATTTTCCAGGTCTCTTGTGATAAAAAGATAAACTCATGTAAAATTATTACTAACCTTACTACATACTCTCACACGTGTTTTCTAAGTCTATAAATAATAAAAATTTAATTATCATCTATCAGTAATTTTTTTAAACCTGAAAACGGGTTTGGTCCTTATACTCAAAAAGATTAGGAGCCGCTGACTTACACCTCTGCCCACAAAGGCCCATTCAGGCCCTCACCTATGTTTCCAGAGGCTGCAGGTGTATGAGGGGGTGTGGGTTTCAGGACAGGGGGCTCTGCAGTTCTTACCTGAGCACATCTCCCCCTTGTAGCGGACACAGGAGAAGTCATCACACTCGCAGTACTTGCCCGTGATCTTGCCAAAGTCACTGCTGTGGCAGACACATTGACCACAGAGGCACTCGCCCCTCTGGCTACAGACGGGCTGGCCCTCCCGGAGGCTGCACTCGTCCTGCTGGGAAGGGCGATAGTCTTCCTCTGAGCACTCACACTGGGACCCCAGCCAGCCAGGGCCACAACGACACACCCCACACTCAAAGGTCCCATTGCCATTGTTGCAGCGACGGCTGTTAGGTTCAGCTTGGGCCTGGCAGGCACAGTCGCAATCAAAGGTGACCTGGACGACCAGGCTGTCCTTGAAGCCCACAGGCTTGATGGTAAAGGACTTCTCCTTCTCCTGGGGGCAGCCTCGCACTTTGGCCTCAATGCTGAAGCTCACCTGGATGGAAAGCAAGATTGCATTTAGACACAGGTGGGCCAAGTTAACACTCCAGCTCTAGATGAAAAACAGTTGTTCCCTGCCCTGCCAAGGAATATTCAAATTGGGTGTCTTATGCTTCTGCAATCTGGAGTTCCTCAGCCTTCCCTCTACCAAAAACACGAGCATGGGAATAATATCGTTGTGACATATCTTGCTGGCTGCAGAGACATGGTTCACAGTCAGTAAATAATAGAAGGCTGTTTATTTACTCCACATGTGAGATAGACAAGCTCAAACTGAACAGAACCTGTGATCATGTGAACACCCTGCTCTGGCCACCTAAGCAACCTGGACTGATTGTAATTATCAGCAAGATGCACAAGGCACGGTTTTGCACCACACAATGCCACATGGTGGTCAACCCTAAGCTCAAGAATCTACTTCCAGTTCCATACATTTCACAGCTGTGCAATCAGGCATGTTTCAGAACAACATTTCCAAGGCGGGATGTTTGTACAAGTGCCTGAAAGACAGATATATCAATAGAAGGGATCAGTGGATCCAAAGAGCGATTTTCTTCCCCTTGTCCCTCGCCTCCCACCAACCCCTTTCCCCTTAGGCAGAAGCAGAGGAGAAACGACCAACAAGGAAAGTCATGGAGGGACTAGAGTGGTGAAATGAACATCTGATTTCAGAAGTTCCATGATGGTAGGTATTTTTGCCTGTTCCATTTGCTGTTAAATCCTCAGCAGCTAGAACAATGCCTGACACGGTGTTAGTGCTCAATAAATATTTATAGGTGATGCTGCCGTTTTACATTTTAGATTTTACTTTCTTGTGTCATTTTACAAAAGAAAGACATTAATTACCATAGGAAGGCTGGAGACTGGTGAGGAACTAAAGGTAAAGAAATATTTTCCTTTGAGATCGACTGTGTATACATAAACAAAGGTAATCAAATTGTAAGTTTTTAAAATTCCTGATAGTGAAGTTCACGTAACAGAAATGGCTTATGCACAGAAGGCTCAGAGGAAAAGATTGGTGGATCCATTACATCTAAGTTGGAATGACTTTCAGGAAAGGTATTTTTTCCTGCCCATATTTTTTTTTCTGGTGGAAGGAGGCCATTTTAAGTCATTGCAAAGGGAAGAAAGGGGGTCCGGTGCCCACAGATGCTCCAGGACAAAGGCCCTGCCCAGCCCACCTCACCGTGTCTCCAATCTTGAGTCCCATACAAGACTTGAGGCCAGGGATGACCTCATTGTTGAGGCAGGTGGCGTTGAAGGACAGAGACAACTCATCAGGAAGGTCACGTACTTCCAGCTCTACTTTAGAGCGGATTTTCTGAACAGAAAGGGGCACAAGAAGACAAGAAAATGAGGAAATGGGAAATGGCAAGAGCCAATTCCATCCCAAGCAAAATCTGCCAAGTAGCTCTGGACTCACCCCAGCAGTGCCAGAGGCCAAGATTTGCCCTGGAGGCTGCCGGAGCACCCCTAGAACGCTGTTTCCTGCCCAGGAACCTGCTCCCTCTTTCTGTCTCCACTCCCATCTAGGTGAGTCTGGGAAAAACAGACCAGCTACACCCTCCTGCAGGCCTCATAGACATTGTAAAAGGGGAGTGCCAATACTGGTCACCTCGGAAAGTGGCATTTTCTACCTAATGTTCATCAACCTCACCTTTCCCATGTCTCAGCTCTCTCTTTTCCCTGTTACTGGAGCCCAGTTTTCCCTCACTCTGCCCCTACAATCCAGGGCTCTGCTCCTGCTCCATCTAATCCCCATCCCCATCCCCTTTCTTTCTTTCTGGGCGACTTCCTTCTCAGAAGGCCGCATCCCTCCCAGAGCGGGCCATTGCCTGGCCTCTAGGAGCACACGGAGAAGGTAGTAAGACCTTCTTAGGTGGTAGGCTGCCAGCTGGGACTCACAAATCTGAGCCCTGTGTGAAAGCCAAATGAGGTGGACTCTCAGCAGGGTTATTCCCAGCACGCGACACTTACCCCATAAGCATCAACGATGAGCTGGAGGACATTGCTGGAATCCATGGACAGAACCCCAACTGTGGTCCCTGGGATGAGCTCACTATAGTTCTAGAAAGGAAGACAAAAGATGTCCAGAGCTTACTGAAGGAAGGTGGTCATCTCCAAAAGCCCTCCCCAAATCAGACTGAGGGTCCTGAGACGAAGATTGGAGGGAGGTATGGGATATTTCAATTGCCGCTGCCAGGAATACATCTGGCAGTTTTTCAGCCCTCAGCAAAAGTATAGGAAACCTCTTGAAGCCCTCACCCCACTGAATTACCTCCCCTCCAGCACCCCAAACACCAACACACACCTCATAAGGTCAAGTTTGCAGGAAAAAGGCCCAGAGTGCAACCTTTAGCTCCCGGGGAGAGGATTGGAGGAGAGTCTTTCCTGGTTGGGGATTATGGCCAATGCGAGCACATGCTAGCCACCTGGTGCTCCCACCATCACAGGGCCCACTCCAGGAAGCCTGAAGGCACAGTCACCTGATAGAGGCTGACTACATTTTCAGTCACCGCAAAGATCAAATTGATGTTTTTCTGGGATAGCTTCTCAGTCATCAGCCCCAAAGAGGGATAATCCTGGGAAAATGAGGTTGGAGAGGTTAATGAAGTCTCATGTACATCCCTAAGGTCTAAACCTTAGAACCGAGCTTGCTTGGGCTGTGGCTCGGACAGTGGTGGTGCTTAAACCTTTTCACTCCATGGTGTAAGTGAGACAAGAGCCCGGGCAACATAGCAAGATTGCCTTACTGCACTCCAGCTGTGCAACAGAGCAAGACTGTTTCAAAAAAAAGCGGGGGTGGTTCTTGCTTTGTCACTCAGACTGGAGTGTAGTGGCAAGATCACAGCTCACTGCAGCCTCAGTGGCAAAAAAATTTCCTTTTATTTACCAGATGTGGTGGTAAGTGCCTGTTGTCCTACCTACTTGCGAGGCTGAGGCAGGAATAGCTTCAGCCCAGGAGTTGGAGGTTACTGTGAGCTATGATTGCACCACTGTACTCCAGCCTGGGCAGCAGAGCAAGACCCTGTCTCTAAAAAAAGTGGGGGACAATGAGACAAGAAGGTTAAGTAGCACAGAAACCTGCCTGTGAACTCCAGGGATAGATGAAGAGGTGCAGGCCAGTGGTGTCAAAACGATGCACCTCTTTCTTCCTGCTTGAATGTAATGCACTAATACTATGGAGCCGCTTCCGTGCACCAGGCACTGGGTTAGGGCTCTTTGTTTTGGAACTACTGACAGATGCCTTGGCCTGGTCCTTGTGGTCCTCCACTGAGTGGTCTTTCTTTCCACTCACCTCTCTCCCTCTTCCACTCAGCAGTGATCTGGCCCGCTGTCTCCCACCTGGAGTAGCTTTCTTGTTGGTAATCCCCTTCCTTTCTTAGGGCCCAGCTGAGGCTCCACCTTCTTCAGGAGGCCTCCTTGGCCATTCCAGCGCATGACGAGCTTTCCTCCCTTGGATACGTATAGCCCACGTTGACTGTGCCACACCCATTTAGCACTAATCATGCATCTTGTGTTGTTAGTAAACATATGTATCCTTTCTCCTCAACTGGACCAGAAAGATGGTCTTGTTACTGCCCTCAGCCCCTGTCCCAGTGCCTTGCATAGATTAGGTGTCAAAGGTTGCTGACTCACTGTCTGGCAGTGCTTGATTTGGATATGACTGATGCCAAGGTACTCAAGGACACTGGGGGTGGTGGTAGTGAATGGTGAACACGTCCATGGGCTCCTAGACCTTGCAGGGAGCTCATTAGATCCTCAGCTCAGTCTCTTGCCTTCACACAGGTATACCTTTAAGCCACCTAGATGAGGAGGTCTCTATATTGTCCTTAGGAGACGAAGAGTTCACACCTGCCCCCGATACCTAGAGTATCACAGCACATTTTTCTTATGGCTTATAGCAATTTCTCCTGATTCCACTTAAATATTTTCCTCTTGTTTAACCTTCTATGGCCATATAAAACAACTTACAAGAAGTCTTCTCATGTATAAGCTAAATCATCCTTCAGCCTTCTTTCGTTTAAGCTAAGGCTCTGAGCCCTTTAATCTTTCCTCATAGGACTGGTTCACTATGCCTTTGATGATCTTTCCCTTCTTTCACTCTCTCTCTCTCTCCCCAAGAAGGGGTCTCCACTAGTAGCAACAGCTCACACCTATAATCCCAGCACTTTAGGAGGCTAAGGCGGGTAGATTGCTTGAGCCAAGGAGTTCAAGACCAGCCTGGGCAATATAGCAAGACCCTGTTTTTAAAAATTATCCAGGCATAGTAGTCCACGCCTGTGGTCCCAGCTACTTAGGAGACTGAGATGGCAAAGGCTTCAGTGAGCCAAGGCTGCACTACTGCACTCCAGCTGGGCCACAGAGCAACACTGCCACAAAAAAAAAAAAAAAAAAAAAAAGCGTGGGTGGTTCTTGCTCCATCACTCAGGCTGGAGTGCAGTGGCAAGATCACAGCTCACTGCAGCCTCAGACTACTGGGCTCAAGAGATCTTTCTGCCTCAGCCCCACAAGTAGCTGAGACCACAGGCACAAGCCACCACACCCAGCAAATCTTTGCATTTTTTTGTAGAGACAGGGTCTCACTATATTGTCCAAGCTGGTTTCAAATTCCTGGATTCAAGTGATCCTCCCACCTCAGTCTCCCAAAGTGCTGGGATTACAGGCATGAGCCACCATATGCTTGGCCAATCTTCCTCTTTTTTTTTCCTCTATCTCCTTCCAATAACCACAAGTTACTATTATATTCCAAGAAAGAGCTAATCAGGTTGGAGAGGAAGACCTGCTTTCCAGCTGGGTTGTAAAAATCCTTTGGGTCCATTCTGGATCCCATGATGCTGCCACTATGCTGATGACAGTGAAGTCAGTGATAACACCACAGTCAGGGACATCTCTAATGGTTACACAGGTTATGCACTGGATGACAGTGTCCAGTTGGTAAGGGATGGGGACAAGCTGAAGCCGAGCCCCACATCCTGCCCAGAGCAGGGGCTGCCATTTTCATATTCACACAGACTCTGTCTGGGTTAGGGCAACCCTCACCAGCATGAATAGAAACCATAGGTGGTGCCAGAGATCTCACCATGGTAGTGGAGGCAGAGTAATGATTGTCACTACCAACATGACACTGCCCATCATTGGGCTGGACAATGCCTGCCAGCCTTCCATCCAGTGCTATGTGAGTCTTGGCGTCAGTGGTAAACACCAGCAAGTGGGAGGCATCATTCCTCCAGCCAATCTTTTCCTGTTAAAACAAAAAACAAAGGCAGAGTAGACAAAGCAAATTCAGCCATATCACTGGCAGAGGGCAGAGACCCAAGGCACTCCCTGGCTAAAGGGCTGGACAACTTGTTTTGAAGAAGGGTCTCAGTCCCAGTCCTTGGAACCAAAGCTAGAGCTTCCCAATTCAGGGGTTTCATTCTCTTCAGAAAACAGTCTCGTAGCTCATTAGTTCAAGCAGCTGAGTAACCCTTCTTAAACTCCAGACTTAGCTCTTCTAACGACAGTCACATTGCCCATCTAGAAACTGACCTGCATCCACAGAGCTGATCTGGGCTAGAAGAAATCTCATCTGAACATCTGCCTACTTTGCTGAGGCTAAGTTAGCCCAGCCTTAACTCTGCAGTAATTTCGAAGATGGGAAGAATGCTCTCCCCTGGAAACATCTGAGATCACTGAGGTTCAGAGAAATGTCAGCTTGGGCCAGGGAGTGGCTCTAAGCCGAGGCTGAATATCAGGAGCAACTTACTACTCATACTGCATGAAGTTCTGCTTACGGTTCATCTCATTTCACACCAGAAATCCCCAGAGTTCAGCCACTTCCTTCCCCATTTTGATCTATGCCAACCACACCTGGCACTCCAAGTCCTCCAAACTTACATCACAGACTGTAGCCTGCATGATGGCATCAAAGCCACCCTCTGGGGCATCTCGGTTCCGTGACACACTCTGCTTCCTCACTTCCTCATTGAAGCGGGTCACCTGGTCAGTTAGCGTCAGCACGTGCTTGTAGCCAAACATGGGCAAACAGGTGGTCTTCATACTGTGGAGGGATGGGAGACAATTTAATTAGACACCTTGATGGAAAAGGCGACATGGGAATTGGGAGGAAAGGGAAGAGACAAATATAGATAGCGGTATATACCCAGGCCAGTTCCATGCAACCACAGTTACCCAGACAGTTCAGATTCCAGAATCCTCAAATTACCTCAGACTCCCCATCAACCTTACCCCCATCCAGCTAGCCTAGAGGATAAGAGAGTGAGCTGGAAACCAGACCCCCTGGGCTTAGATCCCAGCTTCCCTCTTTACTAGTCATGAGACCTTCGGCAAGCCTCTCAACGCAACGTATGAAAGTGGGCCCAGGATAGCACATATCTCATAAGAGTTGTCATGAGACTTAAGCAAATTCATACGCACGAAGCACTTAGACCACAGCGAGGCTCAAGGTGCTGTTACTATTACCTTATACTTAACACTTTTCTAAAGTAACAATAAAGCAAAAGTCCGTCAATAAGTTAAGGTCCCTAAACCATCAATAAATTGATAGATCATGCAAGACAGGAGCATTTCTGCCCCGAGCCAAAATAGTGTGTTTAATTAATAGCTGGCGTCTTTCGTGGGAACCTTACAACCCAGAGAGAGGGTTGAATGCCACATCATATGACTTCAAAAACTTTTTTTTTTTTGAGACACTTGCGCTCTATTGCCCAGCCTGGAGTGCAATAGCACAATCATGGCTCATTGCAGCCCCAGTCTCCCAGGCCAAGCAATCCCCCCACCTCAGCTTTACTGTAGTTCTGGGGACTGCAGGCATGCGCCATCACACACAGCTAAATTTTTTGTATTTTTTGTAGAGATAGGGCTCTCACTATGTTGCCTAGACTGAACTCAGACTCCTGGGATCAAGTGATCCTCCTGCCTTGGCCTCCCAAAGTGCTGGGATTACAGAAGTCAGCCACCCCACCTGGCCATAACTTTGAAAACTAAAAAGTAAATTCACACCTTTTCAGGCTCAGCAACCAGCATTGGAAGTTATTATAATACATAGATTTGCACAGTCTCCACTGATCAAATAAATAAGCCATTCACTGCTAAGCCAAAGTGTCAAACAGAAGTACAAGTTATCTATTTACAGACTATAAAACGGTTCAACAAATGTAATTTCCACTCTTTATATTCCTCTAGCACTTGATTTCTTCTATTTTCAACCTGCAGAATGCACGGCCTTGATGAAGGCAATGATGCCAGCAATAGCATTATCATAATTCCTGCGATCATCATTTCTCAGTTTACTTACCCATAAATTTCTTTCTACTTTTGACCTCATTTCCTTCTCACTTCCCCTTGCCTCCCATTTATTTGTTACCAGGACTAAGAAGCTGATGAATTTTCTTTTCAGGTTCTCCAAACAGCCTTAGGTTCTATTGACATAACACTCCAGATCCACAAGCTAGCCCATTTGCCAGACAGGGAGACCAAGATAGAGAGGAGCTATGGTTTGGCCAAAAGGCAGCCAACAAAGTGACTCTAGAGCTAGAAATAGGAAACAGGACTTGAACCTTCCTGGGGCAAAGGATGCTGTCCTGGCTTCTGGAGGAGGGACTTACTCATAGCAGGGGTTTTTGAGGGCTTCTGGTGGGGAGATATACATGTATGGTGACACGGGCTTGTCCACAAACGCCCCAAAGCCAATCCTCAGGTTACTGGTGAGCTTTCGCATCTGGGTGGCCAGCTTGGTACCCAGGTTCCGGATGCTCGACAGATCATCCTTCATGGAGTAAGACAGGTCCATCAAGTAGTAGATGTCCACAGGGTAATCCTCCACTTGCCGCACTTGGATGGAGAAGTTCTTTGAATCATCTGGAAGGCAGAAAGATGTTAGTTTTTATCTTCTTCTCCCTCTAAGATTGAATAAGCGATTTGGACACAGTTGCGCCCAAGTTATTGCATGATCAAAGCAAACCAGAAAGCCCTGGTCCTTTCCCTCTTCCTCTGCAATTCTATTACTCTTCTACTCTCTTGATCCTCCTATTTTTAACCTCTTCTTTTCCATTCTAAAATTTTCCACTTTCTCTAAATCCCCAGAGGATTTCCAGTCCTGTGAGTTCCAAGGATCTACCGCTGTGAGTCACAGAGGTTCTGACAGTTACTACATTTCGGACGCTGTAAAAGACAGAAATTGCACCCTACCCTTCTCTGAATCCCATTGCATCCAACACATGCCTTGTACATAGTAGGTCTCTCTTAAATCCTTCTTGACTTAATTGGAAAGTCAAAATCAATGCTTTAAAATGTCTGCCTCTTAGTCTAACCCTTCCTCCGTCTAAAGGTCTTATGTACCTATTTTGTCTGCCCTCATTCCTCTGTCCCAATCCCCCATGAAAGGGGTGCTTACAAATTGCTTTCTTGTTCTATATCTCCTTTGCACCTCAACGCAAAGCTCTAAGTTAGGTAAAAAACAGGCACTTGGGTAAAGAAGAAACAAACGTTTTTTTGAGCACATTCTATGTCAGAAGGGTTAAGTAACTTGTCCAAGGTCACATAGCTAATATATGATAGAGTCAAGATTCAACTCAGATCTTCTGACTCAAGTCCTAACATCTTTTATTTTCTTCCATTCTCCTGCCCACACCTCTCCCAACATCCTTGTCCTCCCACCCCATTTCCATTCTGAGCTCCTTCCCCAAGACTTCCTGCTCAGACCTCCATCTCGTGCTCTATGCCCACCTGTCCCAGGTCTCTCCCCGCAATGGTTCCCACCCCTACCTGGCCGGAGCCGGAGTGCAATCCTCTGGGGACTGACTTGAGTGACCTGGGAGCCGTCTCCAGAGCCCTTGTCGCTGAGGGGCCTGTCCTCTAGTACTTGGGCCTCACTGACTGGGAACTCGATGGACTCCGGGGCACAGTTATCCTTCAGCAGATTCTCCTTCAGGTCACAGCGAGGTGAGCCCAGAGGCAGGGCCTGTAAGACAGGAGCCCAGAGAGAAGTCCGGCAATCAGAGCTATGGTGGCTCTCTGCCTCCTGCAGGCCTTACCACTTCCCAGTCGCTAAGAGTTTATCCTGTACGTTGGAGCATAAACAAATTGACGTGGTCCTTCCTGGGATAATCCCTAGGACGGGAAGGGGAAATTGATACTTTGGGAGGCCAAAGCAGGAGGACTGCTTGAGGCAAAGAGTTCAAGACCAGCCTGGGCAACACAGCTAGACCCCATCTCTACCAAAAAAAAAGAAAAAAGGAGAAATTGTGTTATCAGGAAGACCTATTCATGGAGTAGTAGCTAGAAAGAAGTCCTGTACAGTAAGATGCCTGGTAGACCAGAATTTTTTAACTGTGGAATACAACACATTTGTGGGTCCCAAAATCAATTTAGCAGGTGTCAACCATCATTTTGTTAAATAAAATGCAAAAGAGTAGAAAAGAAAATATCAACGTGTACAAATAGTCAAAATGTTGTTTTGTGAAACTTTCATATCGCTGGCAAGTGGGGAATAACATGTATGTGGAAAGTAAAAGGTTCCTTGTCAAAGTTTCCCTTCTTGTTAAAGAATAATAATAATAAATGTTAGAAAGAATAGTTTCTTTTAAAGACTAACTTTCCTCAAAGCCTTCTTGCTTTTTGCTAGTAGCTCTTTGTTAAGCCCTATCCTATGCAGCTGTTAGACATAAAGGAATAAGTACATTCTATTTCCTTGTACTTTAACCAAGATATTTGTGCTAGACATGCTTGCAGGCATGTAGTACATTCTATGTCCTTGCACTTTAACCGGGATATTTGTGCTAGATGTGTTCAGAGGCATGTCCCAGCTCACAGCCTGTGCCCTTTCCTTATTTAGGAATATTATCACTTTCTTTCACAAGCAACTCCCTTTTTTCCTTTGTTCTCCATTGCCTTTACCTATTTAGAAAAGTTTTAAGTTGTTAGCCAGTCAGGTTCAGTTTAGATTGTGAGGTCTGGCTCCAACCAGCGAAGATCAGACACAGCAGTAAGGACCCATTGCATAAAGAATAAACATGACTGCCTTTCCTTTGTTCATTGTACTCTTGTGGCAAGATTGCTGACAAGCAGTACCCCTTATGCAGAGAGTAAAATTGCCTTGCTGAGAAAACTTTTTGTCTGAATATTAATTTTTCCTTGCAGTACCAAAGAACAAGCATTTTACAATGTGTTTATTTCTGTAGGTTAGAGTCAAAACAGTTTGGAAGCTACTGTATTCAACACAAGCTAGGCTGTGAGATCCATGAACTCAGGGACTATGTGTGTCTTGGTCCCTCTCAATTCTCAGCATCCAATCCAGGACTTACCACAAACGTGATAGGGAAAGGCAGTGTAGGGAGGCAGGAGAGAGTCAGGGCTAAGAGCTCAGTAGTAAACCTCAGCATTGTACTTAAAACTGCTTACTAGGGTAAGTCATCTAAGTTCTCCAAGCCTAGTTTCCTCAGCCATAACATGAACATAATAACAGTCCCCGCTTCAGATCTTAAGAGTAATCAAAATCACAGAGTCGAAAAGTAGAATAGTAGTTTCCAAGGACTGGGAGGAATAAAGAATTATTGTTTAATGGGTACCGAGTTTTAATTTTACAAGATGAAAAGAATTAAGGAGATAGATGGTAGTGTTGGGTTTCATAACATTATGAATGTATTTCATGCCACTGAACTGTACACTTAAAAATGGTTAAAATGGGCCAGGTGCAGTTGCTCACACCTGTAATCCCAGCACCTTGGGAGGCCAAGGTGGGCAGATCACCTGAGGTCAGGAGATTGAGACCAGCCTGGCCAACATAGTGAAACCCCATCTCTACTAAAAATACAAAATTCAGCCAGATGTAGTGGTGTGAACCTATTTCCCAGCTACTCGGGAGGCTGAGGCAGGAGAATCACTTGAACCTGGAAGGCAGAGGTTGCAGTGAGCAGAGATCATGCCACTGTACTCCAGCCTGGGTGAAAAAGCGAGACCTGGTCTCAAAAAACAAAACAAAAAAAATGGTAAGATGGTAAATTCTATGTTATGTGTATTTTCCCACAATAAAAGTTACCTAAAAATAATAGTAATTATGGTACCTCCGTCATAGGGATGTCACACAGGCCAAATAAGACCATGCACATAAAATGCATAGGACAGCACCTGGCAGAGTAAGTGCTCAGCAAATGTGAGCTATGACTATGAGAAGCTTGACAAGCACTTCCTGGATAAGCTAATTAGGAATAAACTCCACAAACTTAGGAAAATACCACGATACCAGGCACCTGATCAGAGCCCATCCTATCACTTCAGCTTCCTCCTTCACCCTGGACAAAGAACAAATTGAACACCCTTCCAAAAACCCTGGTGTGTATCCCACGGCCCCGCTGGGGCTCTGTGTGCTTACATCTGGGTATTGAATGGGGACCACGCCATACTGGAAGGAACACTGGAAATCAGGAAAGAGGATCAATCCTAGGCCTGCCACTGACTGGTCATGTGACCTCAGATATATCATTTTGGGTCCTCACCTGTTCAATGAGGCAGTTAGATGACATGGTGTTTTCAGTCCCTTCTGGCTCTGACATTCAGCCAATTTAGCCAGCACTGTGTGGGTACATGTCTATCAGGGCTCCTTGCCAGGTTGAGGGGACCAGTCAGGAAGCTGGAAAACCCCTCTCTGGACCTATTTCACAATGTCTAGGCCTTCAGGTTCTCCCCAACCCCACCCCTACCCACATCCCCCACAAGCATTTCCAAATGTCTGCTAGATAACCCACACCAATATCCCGGAACAACTAGTGTTGGCATTTACTGAGCACTTACTGTATGTCAGGTACTCTGGTGAGCATCTCACATGGATTATTGCAACCTGCCTGACAGTTCCATAATGCTGGAATTATTATTATTTTACAAGGGAGAAATCTAAGGTTTGAAGGCTTCACAAATGAGGAATCTAATTTTACAGGTAAGGAAACTGAGGAATGGAGAAGTTAAGGAATTTGCTCAAAGATGCAGAGCTAGGAAGTGGCAGAACTGAGAGGACAGCTAGATTGTCTGACTGTAATTATCCTCATAAGATAAGCTTTATTACATTCTATATAGAGTGAGAGTCAAGGCACTGAAAAGGAGGAGTGTGGAAGGAATGGTCTAAGGCACAGCCACAGCAGAGAATGCCCTAGGTGAGGAACAGGATGCAAGATGGGCATGTGAGGGGTATGGAGAAGGGTGGATGACATCTGCCTCCTGAGTCCCCTCAAGCAAGCTGGCAGCTATAATGCCAGGAGAGGGACTGGCCCACAAGGAGCCATTCATACTCAAAAACCCTGTACCCCACTGGGTGCGGTGACTCATGCCTGTAATCCCAGCAGGGGCTGAGATGGGTGGATCACTTGAGCTCAGGAGTTCCAGACCAGCCTGGGCAACAGGGCAAAACCCCATCTCTACTAAGAATGCAAAATTCTGGGCATGGTGGTGCGCACCTGGAATCCCAGCTACTTAGGAGTCTGAAGTGGGAGGATCACTTGAGCCAAGGTGGCTGAGATTGCAGTGAGCCAAGATCACACCACTGCACCCCAGTCTGGGTGACAGAGTGAGACCCCATCTCAAAACAAAAACAAAAAAAGCAACCCAGTAACCCAAAACCCTTCCCAATGCCTAAAGTCTCTCTCCCTCTCCAGTCCGATCCCCCTCTGATGGGCTGAAGTCTTCCCCACATGAATTGGGTCACGAGCATTATCAACAGCATGAGGACTACCCTGGCCCAGACAAGAAGCGAGAAGAGTTTCTGGAAGCCAGCAGCTTCTTTCTTTCTCTCTCAGCTTCACAGGTATGCAGGCAGAGAAATGGCCTCAGCAATGGAAACCAATGAATAAGACTTGACTTCCTGGTGGCAAATATTCCAACAAGGACATCAGAGACCTTCCACAGCTCTGAGGAAGACGAAAGTCTCCCCTGCACCCAGTTCTGGCTAAGGACAGAATGACATGGGGAGAACTCAGGCGCTTTAGGTTTTGTGCCCAGACTTCCCCTGTTGTCCATACCCACCTCTTCTACCCCTTCCTCCTCAGGAAGCAGTCTTTTTCTTGCCAAAAAAAAAAAAAATCCTATCTCTGATTCCAGCTGCCCACAAAGCCCCAGGGAGAAAACCTTCCCAAAAAGGCAGTGGATAAACCAGGATGCAGCGAGGAGCGGAACCTTTCCAGGACCAAAACATGCTGAAGGAGAGAGCAGGGTCAGGATGGGAGCAGCAAGGCCATCATGCATCTTCAGGCTACATCCGTGGAGGGAGGGAATGCTTCAAACGGGAGTTTCCTGGCTCCTATTTTCTAATGTGACAGTCCTAATGAGAAGAGGATTTGAAGCACTAAGATGTGCTGACAGTCCTTATGGTTTGTTATGAGTTTCCTTAGAAAAATTAAACACTGAAAAACAAAACTGCCTCTCTCCCTCCCTTTGTGGTTGCTGACATCAGAGGTCAGGAATAACAGGCCTGCTTGTCAGCCAAGCTCTCCCAGAGAACCCTCTATCCCAGAAAGGCACCAAGGCAGTGACCTCAACATATTTGGGCAACATTCCTTTTCGTGGTAACCCAGGCTGAGAAGGTAGAAGGAATGTCTCCAGGTTATGCAGGGAGAAGCTAGAAGCAAGAGGGGGTGGATATTAAAGTTCCAGTTCCCAGGAAAATCGGATGTTACGCAAAAAGGGCAAAAATAGCCAAGACCCAGGGGAAGGGCCTGAGCACAGAGGTGGGAGGTTCCAGCCGGCACCATGTGAGCTCGCTGAATTACCTCCCTCTCCTGGGAGGGTGACACATGCTGTTAGTGCTATTCACCATTAATCCCATTTTGGAAATTGGGAAAGTACAACATGAATAGTTGTCATTATCCTGCCTGTTTCACAGGGTTGGTCAGGAAGTACCTCCAAAACATAAAAATATCAACATAAATTTACTATACTGAAATCCTTTAGGGCAGAGGTTCCCAGCCTTTTTGGGACCAGGGACTGGTTTCATGGAAGACAATTTTTCCATGGACGGGGAGGTGGGGATGGTTTCAGAATGAAACTGTTCCACCCCAGATCATCAGGCATGAGTCTGATTCTCATGAGGAGTGAACAACCTAGATCCCTCCCATGCGCAGTTCACAGTAGGGTTTGAACTCCGGAAAATCTAATGCCACCGCGGATCTGACAGGAGGCGGACGGAGCTCAGGCGGTCAAGCGCACTCGCCCACCGCTCACCTCCTGCAGTGTGCCTGGGTTCCTGACAGGCCTTGAATCCATACTGGTCTATGGCCCGGGGGTTGGGGACCCCAGCTTTAGGACACAGTATAAACAAATAAATGCAAAAATAAGGTGACTCTTTTTTACAATTACCATGATAACTACTATTATTTCATACTCTTTTCTTGGAGAGCAAGAGACCCCAGAGTGCCACCAAAATATCTCCCCATCCATTGCAGTCTTGACTAACTCATCTGGTGAGGACAAGAATTCACTTGAACATGCAGAAAGAGAAGAATGGAGAGGGCAGAAAGAAGGAGGAGAGGAAAAGGAAAGATTTTTGTTTACAGCTGTTGGTATTCACATTTCATTGTTTACAAGGAGAGGAGCACTATTAATATTATACTTCCTTTTACAATAATAAGTTGGAGCAAAACTCTCAAGATGAACATTTATCCTCCAGATTAAAAATAAATAGAAAGAAAGAATGTCTTCTTTGAGAATGAAATTATGTTTGTGATTACAAAGAAATATATCATGGCCTCTATCTCACTTCTGAAGTTGCAGAGAAGAAAATGAGAAGGAAATTCTATTAGAGTCTTCCTCTGCTTTGCTAGACTCAAACACCTTCTTCCTCTGTCACCTTGGTTGTCAGGCTAAGTGGGAGCTGGCCCACCTTTCAGAGTGTACTCTAGCTTATATAAGAATTCCTAGCATTTCCCTCCACTGTAGGGTTGCCAAATATAGCAAATATTTGGGACATACCTATACTAAAAATTATTTTTTAATTCAAATTTAAGTGGATGTTCCATATTTTAGATTTATTTTTTAGAGACAGGATCTCCCTCGTTACCCAGGCTAGAGTGCAGTGGCTATTAACACACATGATCATGGTGCACTATAACCTCAAACTCCTAGGCTCAAAGGATCCTCCCATTCCCAGCCTCCTGAGTAGCCGGGACTACAGGCACCAGGCTGGATGTTTTGTATTTATCTGATAACCTTAGCTCCACCTCCACCCACCTCCACCCCAACCCCAGTGGCCCTTCAATTAGCAATGTTGGTCAAACTTGCTATCATAACAACCCATTCTGATGTAATAAACCCAGGGTCCATCCTGGGAACCTTTATTTTTAACAAGCATCCCGGCAATTCTCAACACCAAATGAGTTTGGGAGGCTCTAGACACCAGCATGGCACTGCTGAGACTGAGACCACAAGTTGAGTCTCTGTATGAAGCTGGCCTCTTTGCTAGATTTACAGACCAGAGAGAGCACACCACCCCAACCCGTGTCAGTATACAACCCTGCAAGAACACACCCTATGCAGATGGGCCCAAAACTCCGTGCTCATCCATGCTGGCCATGTTTTCCTCTTACCCAGCCAAACTCTCACTATACACACCCAAGAGCTTGAGTCCTCTAGGAGCAAGAAAAAGCTGAGCCCAACCAGTTGTTTTTCCAGGCACTGCCAGCTTGCCTGGAACAGCAGGGGAGGAAGATGAACAGAGGGCTCTCCAGGGTTTGATTATTCGACAAATTACCTACAAAATGGACCAGACAATTCACCTTTGGTTTTTTTGAAGTCAATACCCAAGGCATTGCCATCAATTAAACTTGGCCTATCCAGGGGAAGCCCTGCTCCTCTCAGGAATAAAATAGCACTTATGTTCAGGTTACAGTCCAGGATTCCCACTTCCCATCCCTCCCTGGTCGCCACATTCTGTCCCATTCCGGCTCCTCCACCCTTCCTTCTCTCCCTCCACCCTCTTGCTCAGAGATGGTTGTAGACATTCACTAATCTTGGCCCCGCCTACTTTCAAGTTTATATGTCACTATCCCAGGGAATATCTCACTGGACTTCCTACCTCCCTCCATTCATTCTCTTTAGTCCTAGCTGCGCCCATTTCCTCGCTGACTGCCCCCCTCACTCCTAGGCTGGTTCTACCTCATGTTCTGATCTACCCTGCACCTTTCCCTCTGCCCTCCCCAGGCCTGCCCCAGGGGACAGGGACACAACAGTCACCCAAAATATTCTACCTTTGCATCTTTGAAATCTGGTTAGGTGACCTGAGGGCTTTGTCTGGTCAAGCCTCAGCCCACCTCAGCTGCGTGACTACTCCCTGTGCAGATCAACAGAGATGAAACATGGGGGATAGGGAGCAGGACAGGCCCTCCAAGAAGGTTTTCTTTTTCCCACATTCTCTGGACCAGAGGTGCCTGCATTTTCTCTTGCTTTGGGTTGAAATGGGGGAAAGGAGAAAAACAGGGAAACACCCCTTGAGTGACACTAGGGCTTCTGTCCTGACTTTCCTCTGCTCCTGAAGGCTTTGGGCCACCTAAGGCATCCTCCCCATCCAGCTCTCCCTTCTTCCAGCTTTCAGTTGCAGAATTGCAACTTCCTGGTGAAAGAAGCTTTAGTAATATCAGGATGGGAGGAAGGAGAACATAGTGAATGAGGAGGGGAGAGGCTACATCACACTGAGCAGCCAGCTGAGCCCAGAAGGGAGGAGAACCTGCGGGGGTGGAGGAGAAGGACTCATCCATCCCCCCCTTACTCCCCATCCCTAGCCCCAGGGAATGTTTCATTTGCTAAACGAAGTCAATGTGGCCCAGATGTTGGGAAGCTGCCTCTGGAAGCAGTTCCCGGGCTGAACGACTAAGAGGCCAAAGCAGCGTGCAGAGCTGGCCTCTGCTGCTCTGGTAGCCCTCCTGGCCGGTGATAAACACAGCCTCCCAGCTCCCACCCCTCCCCACGCCCCCACCCCACCTCTGCCAGAGAGGTTGCCTTTTTAGGATACTCAGTGGATCTGGAAAAGAAGCAGATAGAGAGACTGAGGGACTGGATTGAAGCAGTCTTAAAATCGGAGACGGCTGGGACTTGCCGCAGGACAGAGAGGACGCCTCAGGTAGCTGAGTGGAAGCCAGGCCAGGAGCTCAGGTAACCACTTGCTGGCCGGGCCAGTGACTCAGCCTCAGACTCTATAATCACCGAATCTCTCCAGCGGCATTCATCTCCCACCCCCACCCCATCAGCTCTTGCCAGCTCCAAATTTCCATCCCAGCCACAAACATAGCCGTTCCCTCAGACACACTCATTCCCTAGGGCCCCAGACACAACAAACCCTCTGCTTAGACACAACTAACACTTTCCTGTCCCCATCCTGTCCTCACCAAGTGGGCCCAGCTTTTTTCCTCAACACCTGTGAGAAGGAGAGAAGAAAAAGGTAAAGCTGTAGGGCCCAGTCGTCGAAGAGAAGGGAAGAGAAGATATCTTCTGATTAAACATCCCCACACACAACCACAAGATTCCTCTTCTGTTTGCCTTTTTTAAACTCTAGGAAAAAGAAATAAGCCAACACCCCCCCACCCAACACCATCATTCCTATACCCCTTGCTGCCTCTCCTTTTGAGACCTGATGCTCTGCTTGCCTGGGATATTCCACCCCAACAAAATGCAAGCAAAGGGCCCGGCATGGTGGTTCACACCTGAAATCCCAGCACTTTGGGAGGCCAAGGTGGGAGGATCTCTTGAGTCTAGGAGTTTGAGACCAGCCTTAGCAACATAGTGAGACCCTGTGTCTACCAAAAAATAAAAATAAACTATTCTTTCTTAGAAAAAAAAAAAGCAAGCGAAGTGTCAGAAAGGGCAGCAATAGCCACAGAATGGCCAGTAGGTCCAGCCAAATTAGCAAGGGCCAGGGGCTATATGGAGCGGTAGACTAGGGATAGTATTCCTAGCATCATTCCCATGACAGCTCTTCATCATCCATCAGTTGGAAAAATCCATCAAAGTTTTGCTCAGAAGGGACAAGGGGTGGGTGTGTGTTTAAGAGGGAAGCAATAACTTCATAGATCTGTTTCTGCACAAAAGCAGCTTAGTCTGGGGAAGAAACAAAGTCTAGTACCTGCTCCTTACCTCGTCAGAGCACCAGGCACACATGGGACTCACAGCCAGACACTGCTGGCAGGAACTCACACCTCGCGTGGTACAGATGTTGGGTCCTGCAACAGACAGACAAAGGCATTTGCACCAGATCTGGCTCAGTGAAGGCACTTACCTGCCCCATCCTTCCCAATTTTTCCATTGCCCAGGTTTACGGCTCTCAGGTGTACACAAACACACCCTAACCATACCGCAGACATCTACCAAATGCAGGTTATTGGTAAGGAAGAAGCAGAAGGAGGAAAATAAGGAGAAACTCATCACCACTCTCAACTGATGAGGCCACAGTGGTAACAAGTGATAGGGCAAGGCTGAGCCATAGACCCGAGCCTCAGATCATAACTGATGGAAAGGCTTTCATTAACAACTGGTTTGACACCTACACTGTGCAAATGAAAATATCTCTGAAGCCCAGAAAAATGGCAATGTATCCCCTCTTCAATCATTCTAGTGATATTCACGGCCACTACACAGGGGATCCAAGTCCCAGATGCACTAGCATTAACACACAGCCTAAATACAGTGGGTGTGCGGAGGGCAGGGTGACTTCGGTGGTAGCGTCCCACGGGCTGGCAAGGGAAAAGGAAATCTGAAATCTTCTCAAGCTTTTCCGTGCATATATCTTGGAATCCAACCATAAAATGCTCCAGGAGGAAGTACAGAAATGCTAGAACAGGCTGACTGATACACACTGAAAGAACGTGGAACTTTAGAGTTGGAAGGTTTGTGCTTGGATTCTGAATGCTCTTCTCACCAGCTACCTCATGGCTTTGGGCAACTCAACTAGCCTCTATGGGATGACAATATCTGTCTCACAGGATTAGTACAGAATTCAGTGAGGTAAGAGGAAGCACTTGGTCCAGTATAAGGTGCCATTTAAATGTAAACAGTCCTCATACTTTCAAAGGACAGAAAAAAGGCTGGGAGGAGGAGCAGGAACAACCAAAAGAACCAAAATCACCTTGAGAAGCTCAGCCAGGAAGCCAAACCCAGGCATCTGCTTACACAGAAGCCGCCATCCGCTCTAACTGCCTGGCTCAACATTCCTGCCCCAGTAAGGAACCCTTCTTCCTGCAGTGCCCTAGGGAGGTTTTTTCCAATAAAAGGGGCAGAATGTGGGGGATCTGTTCTTCCCCATGACCCAGTTACCCTGGCAGCTCCTTTATGCAGTGTTCCAAAGGGTCCTCTTTGCTCCCAGCTTGTAAGACCAGCAAATCTATTTTTGGAGAAATCAGCCTGACCATTGGGATATCTTCCCCAAAACTTCTCATTTAGCTGTTTCGGTCCATTTTATTATAGTGTGACTGAATTCCCTCCTTCTCAACACCTGAACAAAAACACACTCAGAAAATGAATGTACACACACACACACACACACACACACACACACACATTGTAAAGAAAAATTATGGCCGCGCGTGGTGGCTCATGCCTGTAATCCCAACACTTTGGGAGGCTAAGGCAGGCAAGATCACTTGAGGTCAGGAGTTTGAGACCAGCCTGGCCAACATGGTGAAAGCTCGTCTCTGCTAAAAAATACAAAAATTAGCTGGGCAAGGTGACATGCGCCTGTAGTCCCAGCTACTCAGGAGGCTGTGGCAGGAAAATCACTTGAACCTGGGAGGCAGAGGTGGCAGTTAGCTGAGGTCATGCCACTGCACTCCAGCCTAGGTGACAGAGTGAGACTCCATCTCAAAAAAAAAAAGGGGTAGGGGAAGAAAAATTATATAAAATTTGGAAATAGACAAAGGAATATGAATGTAATGCAGAGTATTGACTAGTTGACCTACCATGCTTAGAGATTATCTGATTTTCTAAGAGTATTTACCTTTTATTTGACTTCTATTAATCAGGATATTTTACAATACTTAAGAGTAGAGGTTGACCTATCAAAAACCATAATAACGGAAATGATTCTTGATGAGAACAATGTATACTATTCTTTTTAGAAAATAATAATAATAAGTGTTTGCTCTTTAAGCCACCCAGTTTATGGCATTTTGTTATAGCTGCTAGAACTGGCTATGATAGCATTTTAATCTAATAATGATCATATTGTGGTGTATAAGGTAAGTTATTTAAATAAGAGAACAAAGTATATTACTTTTTTTTTTTTGCCCACCTGCAACTGTCTTGATCGAGTTATACAATGCATATTATTCTTATCCAAAAACAATACCAATGATTTCTGTCTGACAGAAAAGGTTATCCCCCAAAGATTAAGGCTTATTGCCTTGTTGAATATTGAGCAATTTTGAATCTATTTGCTAATTCATTTCAGCATTCCTTTGACTGAACAACTATAAATCTCCCTTCTTTGAATTCCCTTTTGAACTACTACTAATATTTTACTGGTTCTCTCATTACTAAAGTTGAATAAAATCTTATACACATGTTCACTTGGTATTTATATAGAAATCATACTTTTAACTCCATGAAAATTATATATACTTTAACAGTATCCATTTCAGGGATCTTCTTTGGGGGCCGGGAGGTCTAACAGAACGGGTACACACACAATGAGTAGACTGTCATCCTAATCAAGTCACCCACTAGTAGTGTGGCCACAGGTGAATCATTTAACTCCTCTCAGCCTACATTGCTTCAATTTTAATATTCCTGCCACATTATTCAATGCTAATATTCCTACTACATCATAATTATTTATGTGTCTGCCTTAACGACACTGCCACCCAATAGATTTTAAGTCCCTTGAGCCCTGCTCTGCCCTGCCCAGCTCAGCTCCAGTTCTTGCTCAGTGGAGATGCTCAGTAAATAGGTATTAGGGCAAACTGAAAGGTAGGGGAATAGATCAAGTTTTGCCTTTTTTTTTTTTAAGCAACTGAGCTCATATCTCAAAATTATGCATAGAATTCCAAATAAAACATGTAAATGGGTTACAACAGTTTCTCAGACAATTTAAACTTTCATTGTTCTGCAAAAAACCCTAGATTATATGAGGAAGCCCCAGGTTTCCTCAGAGCCTTGAGTCCATCTAACTTCAAAGGCCTTGCCCAACCTTAAAATTCTACAAGTGGGACGGCATCATAAACCCATGAGTAACCTCTGGGGCTCCACTCTGACTTGACTACAACTTCAGAGTGCAAGTGTGAGAACTGTGAGTGGGAATTATGACACTGGTTCCAAGCCTGGCCTTAAAGCATCAAGGTCACCTCTGAGGTGGGGTAGCCCTGAGTCTGTAGCTCCTAGTTTCAGGATTACTGAATTTTCACAACAAACAATGCAACCCAAGACTTCTCCCTGCATGAGCTGCCTGGCCGTCTCTTAGCCTTAAATTGCTCTCTTCCCAGGCAGATGTGGACATAGCCTCTCTTTTTCCCCTATCAGAAGACTGCTGAGAGGAGTACAGCCTGAAATATTTTAGGTATCTCCCTCCCTTTCTGGAGTTTCCGTGGGAACTGGCATGCAGAGTGGTAATTCTGGACATAAATGTCATTGATATTCACAAGAGAGAGAAGCACAAGGAGACCTCAAGAAGGATTAGAAGAGTGAAGAGAACCATGGGAGGTATTTTGGCTGTGTCTCCACCCAAATCTCATCTTGAATTGTAGTACCCAAAATCCCCACATGTCATGGGAGGGACCCAGTGGAAGGTAATAGAATCATGGGGATGGTTACCTGCATGCTGCTGTTCTCATAATAGTAAGTTCTCATGAGATCTAATGATTTTACAAAAGGCTTTCCCCGCTTTTGCTCAGCACTCCACCATCCTGCTACCATGCAAAGAATGATGTGTTTGCTTCCCCTTCCACCGTGATTGTAAGCTTCCTGAGGCCTTCTCAGCCATGCTAAACTGTGTGTCAACTAAACCTCTTTCCTTTATAAATTACCCAGTCTCGGGTATGTTTAATTAGCAGTGTGAGAACAGACTATTATAGTAAATTGGTAATGCTAGAGTGGGGTGCTGCTATAAGGATACCAAAAATGTGGAAGGGACTTTGGAACTGAGTAACAGGCAGAGGTTGAAATAGTTTGGAGGGTTCGGAAGAAGACAGGAAAACGTAAGAAAGTTTGGAGCTTCCTAGAAACTTGGAGGGCTCAGAATACAGGGAGATGTGGTAAAGTTTGGAACTTATTAGAGACATTGAATGGCTTTGACCAAAATGCCAATAGTGATGTAGACAATGAAGTCCAGGCTGAGGTGGTCTCAGAAGGAGATGAGGAACTTATTGGGAACTGGAGTAAAGGTCATGCTTGCTATGCTTTAGCAAAGAGACTGGCAGCATTTTGCCCCTGGCCTAGAGATCCATGGAATTTTGAACATGAGAGAGATGATTTAGGTATCTGTCAGAAGTCTTTTCTAAGAAGCAAAGCATTCAAGAGGAAGCATAAAGGTTTGGAAAATTTGCAGCCTGATGATGTGATAGAAAAGAAAAATCCATTTTCTAGGGAGAAATTCAAGCTGACTACAGAAATAAGTAACAAGGAGCCAAATGTAAATCACCAAGACAATGGGGAAAATGTCTCCAGGACATGTCAGAGACCTTCATGGCAGTCCCTCTCATCACAGATCCAGAGGCTTAGGAGGAAAAAATGGTTTCCTGGGCCAGGCCCAGGGCCTCCCTGCTACGTGTAGCCTAGAGACTTGGTGCCATGCATCTCAAGCCACTTTAGCCATGGCTAAAAGTGGCCAGCATAGAGCTCTGGCCATGGTTTCAGAGGGTGCAAGCCCCAAGCCTTGGCAACTTGCATGTGATGTTGAGCCCACAGGTGCACAGAAGTCAAGAATTGATGTTTGGGAACCTCTGCCTAGATTTCAGAGGATGTATGGAAATACCTGGATGTCCAGGCAGAAGTTTGCTATAAGGCAGGGCCCTCATGGAGAGCCTCTGCTAGGAGAGTGCAGAAGGGAAATATGGGTTGAGGCCCCCACATACAGTCCCCATTGGGGCACTGCCTAGTGGAGCTGTGAGAGAGGGCCACCATCCTTCAGACCGCAGGATGGTAGATCCATTGACAAATTGCACCATGTGCCTGGAAAAGCCACAGACATTCAATGCCAGCCCGTGAAAGTGACTGGGAGAGAGGCTATACCCTGCAAAGCCACAAGGGTGGAGCTTCCCAAGGCCATGAGAGCCCAGTTCTTGCATCAGTATGATCTGGATGTGAGACATGGAGTCAAAGGAGATCATTTTGGAGCTTTAAGATTTGACTGCCCTGCTGGATTTCAGACTTGCATGGGACCTGTAGCCCCTTTGTTTTGGCCAATGTCTCCTATTTGGAATGGCTGTATTTACCCAGTGCCTTTATTCCCATTGTATCTAGGAAGTAACTAACTTGCTTTCAATTTTACAGACTCATAGGCAGAAGGGACTTGCCGTGTCTCAGATGAGACTTTGGACTTGGACTTTTGAGTTAATGCTAGAATGAGTTAAGATTTTGGGGGACTGTTGGGAAGGCATGACTGTGTTTTGAAATGTGAGGACATGAGCTTTCGGAGGGGCTGGGGGTGGAGTAATATGGTTACCATCTCAAACTGTAGTTCCCATAATCCCCAGATGTTATGGGAGGGGCCTGATGGGAGGTAATTGAATCATGGGGGCAGTTACCTCCATGCTGCTGTTCTCATGATAGTGAATGAGCTCTCATGAGATCTGATGATTTTATAAGGGGCTTTTCTCCCTTTTGCTCAGCACTTATCCTTCCTGCCACCATGTGAAGAAGGGCATGTTTGCTTTCCCTTCCACCATGATTGTAAGTTTCCTAAGGCCTCCACAGCCATGTTGAACTGTGAGTCAATTAAACCTCTTTTCTTTATAAACTACCCAGTCTTGGGTATGTTTTTATTAGCAGCATGAAAATGAACAAATAGAGACACTGTCAAATGATATTTTAGGACTTTTCCCAGTCTATTCATTTAACCATTCATTTATTCTCAAATTAGCATTTTCCTATGAGTCCATCCTTGACTTGCAGCCACAATAGAAAGCTTTGCAAGATACAAAATAAATAATAGCAGGTCCTTCCCAGCGAACCAGTGGTCCCTGACCCCAGAGGATAAAATGACATACTGGGATTTTTTCTTTAGGAAGTCATGCCTGGAGAGTCATAGTTACCCAGTCCCTTTATCCACTCTTTTTAATGAATCACAGGTTGATTTCATGAGAACCAATGAACCCCCCATGATACCCCCAACCAAGTCCTGCTACCCAGGCAGTTTCCCTGGAATGCAGTGGTTAAATGTGACTGACTCATCAGAAGTCACTGCACTGGGCCCATGCTGATTCAATGAGTTGTTGCTCTAAGCCTATCCCTCCTTGAACATGTAGAAGAAGTTTGGGCCTCTGTTTCCAGTCATTCGTAAAGCCTATGTTCCTTTTCAGTCTCTGGGGCCCTGACTCAGTCCTGCTAAAGTGGGAATCTTCACCATAATGTCACTAAAAGAACCAACAACTCCTACCTCCTACACTCCTTTCCTCTGACAGGTTAGCCAGAGCCAGGAATAAGGTGGATTGACCCCAGTCTTCGCAGGGTGATTGTAAGGATGAAATAAACCAAACCCTGTAAAACTCTGAGCACAACAGCTGGAACACAGAAAGTACTCAATAAACGCTGCTGCTGCAATAATTGCTATGGGTTTTATTGTTGTTTTTATCCTGAGTCTCAAGTTGTTTAGGGCAGGTGAATACTATTTTTTTCTTTGATGACATCATTCTAGGGAACATGAAGCTAAGTATGCCCTGAGCAGGAGTGGTGGGAGTGTGGAGCCATAAAGTATCAGACCAGGGTAAAATGTTTAATTGTCAGATCTGGCTTCTAAATGGGGTTAGGAATATTAGCCTTCGAAAATCCAGGCTCATGCCTATAATCCTAGCATTTTGGGAAGCCAAGGCAGGAGGACTGCTTGAGCCCACGAGTTGGAGACTAGGCTGGCCAACATAGTGAGACCCCCCCATCTCTATGAAAAAAATTTTTTCATAGAGCATACAGCATGCATCTGTAGTCCCAGCTACTCAGGAGGATGAGGCAGGAAAATCACTTGGGCCTGAGAGGTTGAGGCTGCAGTGAGCTGTGACCATGCCACTGCACTCCAGCCTGGGCAACAAAGTGAGACTCTGCTTCAAAAAAAGCTTTTTGAAAATAAAAATTTTAATCCAATCAAAGCCAGCTGAGAAATTTGCCTGAAAAATAGAAGTAGAAGGCTGTAGTTTGGCACATCAGCTTGAATCACAGAATCAGAAGAGAGACAAAGGGTGAGGAAAATGGGAGAAAAAGGAAACAAGGGAGGGAATTGGAGCCAGTGGAAGTCAGAATGCGTCAATGGGGGCTATTTTGAGGACATGTTGTCCAATGAGACAGGATGTCAGACTGCAGGAACAAGCCACCCTAATGAGGCCAGGGGACCACAGGAGAGGGCTAAGTCAGAGTGAGAGGTATTTATCGAGAAGGGAGGATGATCTGCAAACACTATGGACATCTCTCACTCTGCCAAAAAGGAGTTTTAATCCGGGTCCCTAGCCCTGCCACTGATCTTTGACTGGTCACTTTCCAATTAGGTCCATGGCAACAGTTGGTGACTCACATGGTGCCTCATTGTAGTCACCTGGCCATGTGACTTATGAAAAAACAACACAGCTCATGCTTACTGCCCTACATAGGCACAAGTGGCTTCTCTAGAGCAAGTTGCTAAGAAAGTTTATTTTTGCTCCTTCCCTAAATGTAGCATCAGCTAACTGGCCCAAGGAAGGGGAAGGAGACAGGAAGGTGGAGTTAAAGGTAATGCACACCTCTGTGCTCTGAGCAAAAAGCTCCAGTAAGTATCACCCAAAGCTGTAGAGAACCCAGGGGACCATATTTTATCAAATCTAACACTATGGATATAGGATATATCCTGATTTCAGAGATTTAAAACTGTTTTTAAGTATATCGGAGCCAATTAAATACAGTATTTAACATTGGAAAACATTTGTGTATAATTTGCCTCCACCAATATTAAAATGTGTTATGAGTTGACTTACATCCCCAAAAAAAGACCTGTTGAATCCTTACCCCAGTACCCATGACCATGACCTTACAGAGAAACAGGGTCTTTACAGTTGTAATCAATATGAGGTCCTTAGGGTAGGCCCTAATCCAACATGACTTATGTCCTTATGAGAAGAGAAAAACACCACATGAAGACAGAGAAACACAGAGAGAATGCCATGTGAGTCCAGAATCGGAGTGATACAGCCAGAAACTAAGAACACCAAAGATTGCCAGCCAACACCAGAAGCTAGGAAGGAGGAAGGATTTTACCCAGAGTCTCAGAGGGACCATGGCCCTGCTGACCCCTTGATATCTAATTTCTAGCCTCCAGCAGGAATAAATTTCTGTTGTTTTACACCACCCAATTTGTGGTGCTTTGTTACAACAGCCCTAAGAAACTAATACAAAATGGATTTGCATTTCCATAGTTTATATGGCACGATTTTGAAGAATATTGCCATAAAATACTTGCATAATTGAAAAAAGCCAACAAGAAATGAAATTTTTGCTACATTTAATCCACGTATGGATAAGGTTGGAAAAGTGGTTACTTCAGCTGTACATTTTTCTACCGATACATGTCAATGATGTCAGCATCCATGGATTCATTCATTCATTTACTCAACAAATATTCATTGAGCATCTACCTGTGCCAGGCGCTCTCCTAGGCACTGAAGACACACTGATAAACAAAGCCCCTGCTCTTGTGAAGCTTACATTTTAGTGAGGAAGATGATAACAAAAAATACACAACAAAAATGCACAATTTCAAACAATGGCAAATGCTGTAAGAAAATAAAGCAGGATAAAGGAATAGCAAGCAATGAGGGGAAGGACTCTCCTTTAGAGCACGTGGTCAGAAAAGGTCTCTCTGTAGAGCTGACATTTCAAAATGATGTTAAAGAGTGAATCATAGGAAGATCTACGGCACAGACATTCCAGAAAGAACCCAAGACAAGATCTGCATGGACATCAGCCTGTTAAAGAAATAACAGGCAGAGAGAGAAAGGAGGAAGAGAGAGGCACAGAAGAGGTTGGAGGAGCGGTTAGGGACCAGAACACTAAGAAGCTATAGGCCATGGTAGAGAGTGTGGCTTTTTTCTCCACATAATGGGAAGCCACTGGAGGAATCTGAGCAGAGGTGAGCAAAAACAGACCATCTTGGCTGCTGAGTGGAAGACAGAAAGAAGGGAAGCAAAAAGGAAAGAGACTTATTATTCAATTAGAAACTTACTAAAATAATGCAGGCAACATATGGCAGTGTTCTTGGTTTGGACAGTAGAGGAGTCAATGATGTGCGCAGACTCTAGATACATTCCAAAGACTTGCTGATGGATGGCTTATGGGGCATGAGAGTCTGAACAAATGTGAACCTGAAAAAGCCAACCCTTCAAGATAGATCCAGAATGGCTAAGTGGGCCTAAATTTTAGAGCGAAGCTGCCATTTGCTGACTAGAGGTCACAGCCTACTCTGAGTTCCCTGAAAATCAACACCTCTGTTCAACTTTGGAAACTTCAGAGTTCATCTAAACTAATCAATCAGGGCTCTGCTGCCTTGACCAATCAGGGTTCAGTTGTTTCAACCAATCAGAACTAAGCAAGTTGGAATTGTTCATTTGCATAAATGGACTTCATCAAGAACCTGGGCAGGAACTTTCATTATAAACCCCCAATTCTGATACCAACAGCTGAGTTTCTCCAGTTTGCAAACTGTTCATTGGAATAAAGTCTCTTTCCTCCCAGTTCTTCTTCAGAGAACTTTTGTCCACAAGGGAAAGACAGGAAGGACTTTTGTCTGAACAAGTGGATTCCCTGTAGACAAAGTTTAAACATTTTGACCACTGGCCATGTCCTTTCATTGACCCTTCATGCTGTAAGAAGGTAAAGCAGGATAGGCCTGGCACAGTGGCTCACATCTGTCATCCCAGTACTTTGGGAGGCCCAGGTGGGCAGATTACCTCAGGTCAGGAGTTCAAGACCAGCCTGGCCAACATGGTGAAACCACGTCTCTACTAAAAATACAACAATTAGCTGTGTGTGGTGGCATGCACCTATAATCCCAGCTAGTTGGGAGGCTGAGGCAGGAGAATTGCTTGAACCCAGGAGGCGGAGGTTGAAGTGAGCTGCCACTGCACCACTGCACTCCAGCCTGCATGATGGAGTGGGATTCTGTCTAAAAGGGGGAAATAAAAAAAAAAAGGAATAGCAAGCAATGAGGGAAGGAGTCTCCTTTGGAGCATATATTCAGGAAAGGTCTCTCTGTGGAGCTGATGCTTCAAGATGTTGTTAACGGGAAGATCTAGGGCAGGTGCTGTCCTTGTAAATGAGGCCAGATTATGTCTGGTTAACATCTCCAGCTGGGGTTAATTAGGTCACCATGTGCTGAAGACTGCATAAAGCCCATCCCAGGACAGAGTCCTGTCTTCTCTAAGGTCGAGGTCTAAAATTAACACCCAGCTCCTGAGAAATGTGGTAAGGCAGGGGCAGTAAAACAACAGACATGGTGGATATGGCAGAAAAAGCATGCAAACTAGCAGGAAGCTTCACATCTCGAACCACCTTTGCCATTCCTCTGGCCGTAGGACCTCAAGCACATCCCTTCATCTCTCTGGTCCTGTCTCTAAGGCCCAATGCCTTTTGATTCTATGTCACATTTGTAGTCAAGAACTTATAACCACTCTGTAGTACTTCATGGGTCTAACCAGCCGCATCGGCCAAGCACTGGAGACTCCAAACAGCTGCTTCCTTTCCCCAGTGCTCCCAAGTTGTTAGGATTAAATGACATAACACATATGAAAGAACCCTCTATAGCGGATGCTCAATAAATGTTCATTTTCCTCCCCCCTTACTTTCACTCTAGTCACTTCCTACACCAGGAATCCCCATTCCCTCCCCTCCACCTCAGGGTCAGATGTGAAAGGGCCCTTTGTCTCTAACAGGATATAGTGAAGAAATCACTCTGGGCAGGAGACAGGAGCCCCCAGGGATAGACCCAACCAACACCACTAAGCCAGCTGTATGATCTTGGGCAAGTCACTTCACTTCTCAGGAACTCCCCCACTTTTTTTTTTTTTTTTTTTTTTTGTAAAACAAGCAGGTGTCATATTAGATGATCTTCAAGGTGCTGCCAGTCCTGGCAGTATTCACCCTTCCAGCTAGAAAGCAACAACAGGGGGACTCATGCCCTAGGAAGCCTAGCCACCCAAGGCATAAGAACCCTCAAGTGATGCACAAGTGGCCATTTCTTCCTAATGGCCTGATACTTGACTTCAATGCTGCATCTCAAGAGTTCCGGAAAATTTTATTAGCACCAACCCCACCTCTCATCTGACTCATTCAGTATACACAAGAGGCAGGTCTGTACCAAGCTGTCCAAGGCTCAGCCCAGCAGTGCCCTGTTGGTGACCTCCTTGGCATCCCACTGTCCAGTTCTGCAGGCTTCCTCCCCCAGGTTGTGTGTTATGGGTGTAGACAGCAGGCCGTGGTGCTATCACCAGTCCTTACTACTGGCCTGTCTTGATAGAAAAGCAAATTGGTTCAACCGTTTTGGAGGACAAACTGACAATACCTATTAAAATTTAAATTTAAAATATGCATGCCCTTTGACCCACCAAATTTCATTCAAGAAATTTAGTCTGTAGAAACATTTGAACAAAGGTGCATAATAAATGAATAAGGATATCCTCTACAGCTTTATTTGTAGTAGGAAATAATTGGGAATGACCCCAATGGGAATTGATTAAGTAAATTCTGATATATCCATATAACATTATGGATGGCTGGAATTATAGCTTTTGGGATAAATAATGGAAAGCCATAAACTGACATAAAAAGGTGCCTAGAGTATATTTTTAAGAGACAATGGGCCAGGCACGGTGGCTCACACCTGCAATCCCAGCACTTTGGGAGGCTGAGGCAGGTGGATCACCTGAGGTCAGGAGTTCAAGACCAGCCTGGCCAACATAGGGAAACCCCTCTCTACCGAAAATATAAATATTAGCTGGGCATGGTGGTGAATGCCTGTAATCCCAGCTACTCAGGAACCTAAGGCAGGAGAATTGCTTGAACCCGGGAGGTACAGGCTGCAATGAGCCAGGATCATACAACTGCACTCCAGCCTGGGCGACAGTGAGACTCCATCTCAAAAAAAAAAAAAAGACAATCATCCTATTATTGATTATCCTATTTGAGAAATAATAATAATGATAAATAATTATATATGTTTACATATACACATATAAAAAAAACTGCAGTAACTGTCAACAGTGGTTATCTTTAAGGAGAAGACTACAAGGAACTGGCATTTGTACTTTCTGCATTATATTTCTGAGCTTCCCGACTTTTCTTTTAATAGTACACTTAATTGGCCAGGCGCAGTGGCTCACGCCTATAATCCCAGAACTTTGGGAGGCTGAGGCAGGTGGATCACCTGAGATCGGGAGTCCAAGACCAGCCTGGCCAATATGGTGAAACCCTGTCTCTAATTAAAATACAAAAATTAGCCAGGTGTGGTGGCACTGGCCTGCAATCCTAGCTACTCAGGAGGCTGAGGCAGGAGAATCTCTTGAACTCAGGAGGCAGAGGCTGCAGTGAGCTGAGATCGCACCATTGCAGTCTAGCCTGGATGACAGAGCAAGATTTCATCTCAAACAAAATAATAATAACAATAATAAGCTTAATTACTTTTATAAGGCAAAATAAAATTAAAGCTAATTTGAAAAGTCCTCTGTTCTGCCTCTCTTTTGACATTTGTGTTTATTTAAATGTAGGCTCCCCAGAGTCTACTAGGCTTTCTACAAACTGTACCTTCAGCATCAAAACCTCTTGGAATGGCAAACTCAGCAGGGACACAAGAATGAGCTTTGGCGTATGGGTTGGATGAGGAGATGCTGTTTAAAGCATATGAAATTTCAGTTAGACAGAAGGAATAAGTTCAAGAGATCTACTGTACAACATGGTGACTATAGTAAATAACCATATGTCATCTACCTGAAAATTGCTGGGGGTAGATTTTTAAGTGTTCTCACCACAAAAAATGACAAGTATGTATGTGAGGTAATGTATATGTTATTTAGCTTCATTTAGCCATTCCACAATAGGTACATATTTCAAGACATCTTGTTGTACATCATAAACATGTATCATTTTTATTTGTCACTTTTAAACAATAATAATAACAAAAGAGAATGAAAAAAAAAGGAATACACCTTGTCTGCCCACTCTCACAGCCTTCAAGAACTGCCCAGGGCTGTGTGGTCTGTTCCCAACTTGTCTAAGTCCCAGGAAGGAAACACCACCCTCCCCTCCACTGGGAAGTTGGTCAAACGTGCTCCTTGCGGCGGCTCCAGTAAAGGCTCAGTCTGGAGTTCATCACATGCGATGGCTAAAGTAGGGGTTTGCAACCATCAGTGGATCTCTTAGACCCAGGTTTCTCTATCCAAACATTCCATTAACAAAGAGCTGTAGGGTTGGCTACAGGGACTTTTAAAGTGGCTACTGAATGTGTCTTTTGCCAAACTTCTGAAGCTCTCTTCTAGTGAAAAAATTTTAAAGCTTGATTTTAACAATAGGATCTTATTTTTTTCCCAAAGAAATCCTTACATGAAATCAAAATTGTTCATTAGTTAAAGGAGCTCCAGTTGAAGGTGGTGGGGAGGGACAGGAGCAAACTGAAGTATCTCCCTTCATCTTCTCTGTCCCTACTTTGCAGCCCTAGGACACCAAGAGACTGAGGCCTAAAGGTAAAATGACTTGTTCAAAGTCACCCAGCAAGCTGATGGAAAGGCCTGCAGAGCTTTGAATCGAATATAGGTTTCTTAATGCTAGTTCCATTGTTATTTCCACACTAGTTTTTCTCTATATGAAAGGAAGTACTATATATCATGGGTTTAAATAAAGAAATACACACACACACACATACACACTCACACTCACACAAACACATACACACACATGCATGAGAATAATAAATGCAAGAAGAAAATGTCTGAACAGAACACACCACCTGATTAATATGGACATTATAGGGGAATCGACTAGAAGGGAACCAGCAATTTTAATGACTGACAATGATCCTATGTGGATGATCCTATTTGAGAAATAACAATATTTGTTATTTCAACTTTTTTAAGATGAATATCACCTCATTCTTTCTCTCCTTGAATATTTAAACATCTTCACTAACTGAACTAAGAAATTGAACTAACTCAACTATAAAACAGAGAGAGCGGGTGAGAAAATAGTCTTTTCACGGGAACATGACAGGAAAACAGAAAGAAGACATCTAGTGTTACAGCTCTTTTAGAATTTGTCTAGCAGGCTTACCAGTTTTTGCCAGAAAGCTGCCTACCCACCACCCCCCCAATAAAAGTCAAATGGCTTGTTTTTTCAGAGATGGTACCAAAAATGTAAAAAGGTAGATCAGCCCCAGGCTTACTTAACAACTTCAGGCTTCAAGCATCATGACATACAATATTTGGCCACAAAATATCTGTTACCCTTACGAGCAAGAATTGTAAGTGTTGGTTGTCACAAAATCCTCTCTAATATCCTGAAGTCTTTAACCACTTAGCACGTGGAAAATCTAATGGCTTATATATAGCCAAATACATCTATCCAATTAGAAAATTTAGAAACTGAAAGCTGGGTAGCACCTCCAAGGTTTAATGGAGCCAGTCCCACTACTTTCAGAGTAACTATTCTAATACTGAGGATGACGAAGTGGCCTCAGACAATGTCTTAGGCCAATGTCTTCCTCCCAGGAGGGAAAAAAAGTTACTGACACATGCAGCATCATAGATGAATCCCAAATGTATTATGCTAAGCGAAAGAAGCGAGACTGAAAATCTATACACTGCATGATTTCACTTATATGACATTTTGTAAAACACAGAACTGCAGAGACAGGAAACAGATCAGAGGTTGCAAGAAACTACGGTTGAGGGTAGGGTACTGATTACAAAAGAGCTTGGGGCTACTGGGCATGGTGGCGCACGCCTGTAATCCCAACACTTTGGGAGGCCAAGGAGGGCAGATTTCCTGAACTCAGAAGTTCAAGACTAGCCTGGGCAATATGGTGAGACCCTCCCTCTATAAAGAAAAAGAAAAAGAAAAAAAAAGCTTGGGGGAACTTTGGGGGATGATGGAAATATTCTATATCTTGATAATGGCAGTGGTTACTTGACTGGATGCATTTGTCAAAATTCATAGAACTATATGCACTAAAAAGGGTGAATTTTACTATCCATAAATTATACCTGAATAACCTAATCAAAAAAAAAAAAAAAAAAGAGTGTTTCTGGTGAGACTGTGTGCATGGACAGAAGGCAGATGTTATCATTTTTTTGCTGGAGAGTCTCACGTTTCAATAAATGCCAGCAGTTCCCACGTGGGGAATAGGCAGTTTCCCCAAACACAGTCATTTCCCTGCTCCCACCTTCATTTCCACTAGTGGTCTATGCTCCACCAGGCACAATGAGCTTCCCACTCAGGAAGCGCCAAGGTTCAGGAAGAGGGAGCAGAGGCGATGGGGTGAAGCAGCAGGCCTGCTCTGTGGGCAGCAGAGGGCTGGATAAAACCAAGTGGTTTATCCCTGAAGCTGCTCAGTCACTCCCTCAGTTAATTATCTGTCTGCTGATTCATGAGTTGTGGTTCCCTCGGGAATGCTTCCTGGAGATTTCTGCCAACAGGGGAAGAAGGGCTCTTGAGACTGGGAGGGGATGATAACCAGAGATCCCAAGCAGGGTGGGGAGCTTTAGAGGAGAAATGTATATCAGGAAATTCTAGAGTCATAGCCAGACTCCCCCTCCTCACTGTGGTATGCTTGCCTCATCTTATGGTCTTCCCAGGAGACCTCTGTCACTCCTCACCTTTGCCCTCACACCCACATGACCGCCAGGGAGAAAGGGGAATGTTGCCCTTCTAATGGCTCCTCCCAGGAGGGAAAAAAGTCAAACACTTCACAGAGGAGCCCTTGAGTTTTTCACAGTCTCAGATCACAGGTCTAAATGGTACAACAGTGCAGCGGTCCAAATGCCCAAAGAGCTCATGATCTCAGCAATGTTTTAATACCCTCCAGATTATCCAAATGGAGCACTTGAGGATCTTATATGAATGAATGCAAATATTCAAATATTGGGTTTCTTAAAATGATGCACATCATCTATAGATGCCTTTTCATCGCATTCCATAGATACTTATTTTGCTGCCTATGTGCCAGGCACTAGGCATAGTGTATTGAACAAAATAGACACGTCCCTCTCCTCATGGAACCTGTAATCTTACAGATGCTTTTATCTTCCTGTTTTTTCAGATACAGGGCTTGAGGTTTTCTCATGGGTAAAGCAAATGTATAAGCCTCTCTCCTTCTTGGCCTCTTCTGTGGATTCTTGCTGGGTTAGAGTGGCTGAGATATGCCAAGCCAGCAATGAGGAATGAGTTGAAATAAAAGGGGCCCCCTCTCACATATGTGTGGGGAAAAGGACCCCATCAGTCTCATTCCGGAAACCTGCACAGTGCTCATACATGAAGCAGTAACAGCTTTTGCCTCCAATACATAGTAGAGAGCAGTGATAGGAAAAATAATGACAATAGTAGTTGTCATTTACTGAATAGTTTTTTTGTGTCTCTGTCTCATTTAATCAGTATAATCATAGAGGCACTGTTTCCTCTACCTTACAAATGAGGAAACTGAGCTCTCAAGAGATTAGGTAACTTCTTTAAGGTCACACAGCCAACAGGAGACAAAGTCAAGAAGCAAACCCACATCTTACTGGCTTTAAACCATAGCTCTCCCTTTCTGAAGCCAACAAGCCTTCCTCCTGTGTTTCTCCAGGACCTGAGGATTCCTGTAGAGGGCTTCAGTTGGAGAGTTTCTAGGATACAAACTCCAGAAGAGAAATAAGCATCTCAGCTTAGACCTAATCAGGTCAGAATAAAAACCTAAACGTGGGGAAGCCACAAAACCCATATTTCCTGGGTGAAGCTAAAAAGATCATCTTTGTACATAAAATTAAAAACTTGATGCTATCCTCAATCAACCTCTCTTCTCCCCAAAGCAGACTCTCCTACTCTGGGACAACATTTCTGTGCCACTCCCATACCCACTCAGCTCTTTCTGTGCCCCTTCAACACTTGGAGTCCCAACACAACACAAAGGTAGATGTTACCATTTTTTTGCTGAAAAGTCTCACGTTTCAATAAATGCCAGCAGTTCCCACATGCGGAATAGGCAGTTTCCCTAAACAGAGTCATTTCCCTGCTCCCACCTTGATTTCCACTAGTGGCCTGAGCTCCACTCTGCTACTCTGGGACAACGTCTCTGTGTCACTCCCATACTAACTCCCACCATCTGCTTGCTTCCCTAGGGATCTGATGACCCTGCCACCAAAACTGAGATTGCAGATATAAATATGGTAGAAAATGCTTTGCAGGGCTGGGGCTGGGGTATTACTCTGGAAGTCTGTCTTTAGAGCCTCTGCCCTTAAAAACTACCCTACATAGCTTCTCAGAGAGAGTGTGGGGCTTGCTCAGCATAACCCATCACCACTTCTGGAATTGCCCCAAACACAAGATTAATCTGTGAACCACCTCCTAAGGATTTTTTTAATTATTATTTTTTGTAGAGATTAGGTCTCACTATGTTGCCCAGGGTGGTTTCAAACTCCTGGGCTCAAGCAATCCTCCTACCTCCACCTCCCAAAGTACTGGCATAAACCACTGTGCCTAACCAGATATCTTAAAGGATCTTTTAATGCAAACTTAGGTATGACAATGCAGTAGAATCCAATACACTCAAAAGTGAATTTAGAATACTGTGAAAGTAAGAAATGTTTAATGACAGCAAAAATTGTTGTAGGTGCATGGAAGCAGGCATCTCTGTAGGAGACAGCTGAGCTGCCCTGGTGGATTCCTCCATTCCCCCCAACAACAGCCAGCAGCATCTGACACAAGGTTCCATATGTCCCAAGGCAGAATGCTGGAGATTCCTATTTCCATGTCACAGTCAGCAGGCTGTTCACTGCAGGCTAACACTACCAGCTGATCTGTTTCAGTCTCTATCACATGGGAAGTTCAACAATAACCACTGCAATATTCCCCTGTACATCAACTGTAATCCCTCCTTCAAGCCACCCTGGCCCTGTCCAGGATAAAATATACGTCTATACATACACAGAAGAGTCTTGAAGAGAATCACTATTTTCGAATAGTTTATCTTTGAAGTGAACTTATCAACAAATCTTCCCTTTTTAAAATAAATCCTGGCCGGATGCAATGGCTCACTCCTGTATTCCCAGGACTTTGAGAGGCCGAGGTGGATGGATCACTTGAGGCCAGGAGTTCAAGACCAACCTGGCCAACATGGTGAAACCCCGTCTCTACTAAAACTACAAAAGTTAGCCAGGCGTGGTGGCAGACGCCTGTAATCCCAGCTACTCGAAGGAAGCTGAGGCAGGATAATTGCTCAAACCCAGAAGGCAGAAGTTGCAGTGAGCTGAGAACGCAACACTGCACTAAGCCTGGAAGACAGAGGGAGACTCTGTCTCAAAAAAAATAAATAAATAAAATAATCCTTTCTTCAGGGTCTAGATTGTTTTATGGGTACTACAGTTTTTATTAAAAATGCCTACGTGCACTCTGTGTCATCCTCTGAGGCAGAGGCAGCCCCAGCGGACCAGGAGCCAGGGTTTCTCCCCAACCCAGGCAAAATCACCAAGGGCTCCGAGAGGACCACGGGCAGCACGCCGGGCTGTGCCCGCTCCATCCTTCCACCCCAGCACCAATGCGGCCGAAAGCTGACTGCCCTGACGGCTGACAGTGTGCACAGCAGCCAGAGACAAGGCCAGATATCGCACCGGCCCAAGGGAGTCTTTTCGTGGCTCCCCAAATAATACACTAGAGATTTTTCGGGTGCAGGGTCTGCCCCGGGAGCACAGGCACCCGGGGAAACTGGAGGAGGCAAAGCCCTCGTCCTGCTCCAAAACAATCTCACAGGAAGCCAACTTGAAGGAAAAAGAAAGAAAGAAAGGAAAAAGAAAAAACATTCTGGAGAAATCGTAACACCAGGAGAAACTGGAAATGTGGGGAAACTGGCAAGCGCGCGCGCGCGCACGCTCTCACCCAAAAAGCCACAGCGGCATCCCCCTGCCAAGGCACGGGAACAACCCCCGGAAGCCCCACCTCGCCTTGGCTCCTGGGCCAGTCGTCCTTGGCCCGACCGGGACCACCCGCGAGGCGCTCAGCCCGGGCTGATCGCGGGGCTCAAAGATGCGCCGACCGCACCGTGCGCGCCGAGGCGGCCGGGAAGGCACTCAGCCTGGCTGAGGGCTTCGGCGTCCCGGAGGACCCGCACCCAGGCACTAGACACCTTTCAGCCCCGCCACCGCCGGGCCTGGAAGGTCCACAGCTCCCGGCTCCGACGGCCCCAGCCAGGACCCGCACATTCTGAGCGCAGACGCGCGGGGCCCCTTCTCCGGGTTTCCGCGCTCCAAGTCCAAAACTTGACCGCGGCGCGGATCCTGGAGGAGGTGCTCCCGGCAGAGCTGGAGCCTCACTCACCTCCGACGCCGACGCCCGCCAGCGCCCCCAGCGCCAGCACAGTCGCCCAGAGCGGCCAGGGCCGCGGCCGCGCTTGCATCTCGTCCGCCTCCCGCCGCGCTCCGCCCGCCCCACAGTGGGCGCCGCCGCTCGCGGCCGCTTTTCCCGCAACCGGAGGGGAGGGGACGCCGTGGGTGGGACGCAACGGGGCGGGTCGCGGACTCGCGCTTCCTCTCCTCGGGCTTCTCTGGACCCTGCCCCTGAAAGGGAGCAGTGGGAAACTGCTGCTCCTCTCCTCCCCCGGCACCGTCCTCCGCCTCCCTCGCCTCGCCCACGGGGAGCCGCCTGCCAGCCGGCGAGGCAGCCGGGCCTCGAGGAGGTCGTGAGCGCATCCTGGTCCCGGGGGTCCGCGACTGGGCACTTGGTGTGCTCAAAAAGGCCAGGAGCCTGTGGCCCCTCTCTTTACCCTTCCAGTACCACCTCCTGGGAGACGCCCCCAGGCTCTGTTTCACCTGGATTCTTGGAGCATATTCACCCACTACCTCGAGTTTCATTCATTCACACTGTAATTCATTTGATTGACAAACATCTGTTGAATGCCTTCTCTGAACTGGTTCAGTCCATTATTATTCACTAACTTTTTTCTTGCCTTAGTTTGGTTTTCCGTTAAACTTTAAGCCTGTTGACAAAACCACATCCCAAGCTTGTGTAAGCAGTGATAGGTCAATGAAGAGCCTCGCCCTACAAACACTTGCTTGCACCTAGCCGGTGTCGAAAACGTTTCAGAGCAGTCAGCATATTACCTCCAAATTCACACTCACAGGCTTTGGGGCTTTATCTATTTCCCTCAAAGGCCTCCTGCCTGACTCCCCCAACCTGTGGCCCCTTAATTTCTACCCCAGTCTTTCTTTAGGCCCCTGGATCTTCCCCAGACTTAAAACCTCTGGAAGCTCAGAGAGGCAAAATACTATGGCTGTGAGCAAGAGGCCACAAGGAAGTAGCTGGGGCAGTGCAGCCTGCCTCAATGGGTAGCTCTGATGGTGATAAAAACAAAGCCTGAGGCATCATTTCCCCTTAGGGCTTTCAGAGTGGCCCTGGGCTTCCCTATGACCTCTTAGCATGCCCACCCCCTTCTGAGACACACAAGATGCTGGACAACTGACCCTGACCTGTCCCTCCAGCCTATCTCCCACCCTAGTCCAAGAAGATACTTGTCATTCCCAAAAGCTCCATGCCTTCCTATCTGACTGATTTTCCTTCCTTTTTCCACTTGGAAAATTCCACTTGTTTTTCAAAACATCTCAGATGCCATCTTTTCCGTGTAATTTTTTCTGACAAACCCCCACTTCCAGCCTCACCCTTCCAAACACTAGGATACACCTTAATAGTAACACACATCAGCAGAAGTGTCAACAGCAATTTGCGAGGGGAAGAGCCAGCCCTGCCAAGGGTAGCTGGGCCCTCTGACCTGGGCTTTCAGACTGCAGCTCCATCTACTTCCCCTGGCTGCAGAGGGCCTCTCAGCCAGAAGCATATAAACAGCAGTGTCAATGCCCTGGAGCAAAGTTCATGTCACATGGCCTGGTTACATCTCTGCCTAGGCATTTACTTATTTGCTCCTTTCCCATATATGTAAAATCAACCTTCAGCCACTTAAGTGTCTCCTCAGCCCATTCTTCCTGGCACCAACCACTTGGGGTGGGCACTGGCCTCAGAAAATATGCTAAGTTCACAACCCTTGCCCAAACCCTAGCAAACATGACATGATAGTGCAAGTGAGTCCATGCAGCACTCCCAGCCCCAGGAAAGGCAAACATCTTGTTGTTTGTTCTACCATTTTTATTTTTTTTTTTTTTTTTTTTGAGATAGAGTCTTGCTCTGTGGCCCAGGCTGGAGTATGGTGGCGCAATCCTGGCTCACTGCAACCTCCACCTCCTGGGTTCACAAGATTCTCCTGTCTCAGCCTCCCGAGTAGCTGGGATTACAGGTGCACACCACATACCTGGCCAATTTTTTTGTATTTTTAGTAGAGACTGGGTTTCACCATGTTAGCCAGATCAGGTCTCAATCTCTTAACTTCATGATCCACCCACCTCGGCCTCCCAAAGTGCTGGGTTTACAGGAGTGAGCTACTGTGCCCAGCCTTATTTGTTCCACTGCTTTGGTTGGTTTCTCAGTTTCTCTTTTTCTACTTTCTTTTGAGATAATTTTTTTTCTCTGCTGGCTTCCTAGCTACGCTGTGTGTGTGTGTGTGTGTGTGTGTGTGTGTGTGTGTGTGTGTTTGCTCTAGGTATTATTACATATTCCCCCTTATCATACATAGTCTATGTTGAATCAATATTGTACAATTCTATGTAAACCATAAGAGCCTGTAAACCAAAAATAAGATTCTAAGCTCCACCACCCCAGCCAACTGAACTGACCCTTCCTCTCAGCCAAGGGCATTCCAAAGTTAATCTGAAAAACTAGTTCAGGCCGTTATGTGAAGCGTTGGGGAAGGTGGGGGGAGGGGAGTTGAACATGCCTCACAGCTGACCAGCATTAGTATCAACACAAAGACCGTAAGACTGATAGAATAGGCTAAGTCTGATAAGAAATATTTACAATCTATTCTCTCTGAAATCTGCCTCCTTTTGGCTTCATCTGCATGATAAAAATTTGGTCTCCATAACCCTTTATCCTAACCCAGACATTCCTTTCTATTGATTCTAGGTCTTTAGATAATAACTCTTACAACCAATTGCCAATCAGAAAATCTTTGAATCTCTCTGTGACCTGGAAGCCCCTGTGTCAGATGTCCCACCTTTCTGGATTGTACCAATGTTCTACTTATATGTATTGATTGACGTTTTTTGTCTCCCTAAAATGTGTAAAACTGAGCTATGGCACAACAGCCATGGGCACATGTCATCAGGACTTCCTGAGGCTGTGGCAAAGGCATGACCTCAACCTTGGCAAAATAAACTTCTACATTGAAACTTGTCTCTTTAAGTGGTTGAGACTTGTCTCTAAGTGCATTAAAGATGGGCCACTGTTTGCTGTCTCCATCATCTCTGGTGAGAAGTCCACCAACCTTTATATTCTTGTTCCTCTGTCTTCTCCCCCTGGAATTTTTTCCCTAACTTTTTATTTTGAAATCATTTATACTTACAGAAGACTTGCAAAATACTAAAGAGAGTTTTCTATGTCCTTCACCCAGCTTCCCCTACTGTTCACATCCTATATTTCTACATCATAATTATCAAACACGAGAAATTAATGTTGATATAACACTATAATTAATCTAGCTACAGAATTTGAATTTTACCACTTTTTCCACAAATGTTCTTTTTCTGGTCCAGAATCCAATCCAGGTCCCTATATTGTATTTAGTCATCATGTCCCCTTAGTTGGCCTCAATCTGTGACATTTTCTCAGTCTTTCTCATTCATCACTTTGACACTTTTGAAAAGTCTAGGCCAGCCTGGTATGGTAGCTCATGCCTATTATCCCAGCACTTTAGGAGGCCAAGGCTGGTGGATCACAAGGTCAGGAGTTCTAGAACAGCTTGGCCAATATGGTGAAGCCCCATCTCTACTAAAAATACAAAAATTAGCTGGGCATGGTGGCATGCACCTTTAATCCCAGCTACTCAGGAAGCTGAGGCAGGAGAATCACTTGAATCTGGGAGGCAGAGGTTGCAGAGAGCCAAGATCGCACCATTGTACTATAGCCTGGGTGACAGAGCAAGACTCCATCACACACATGCACACACAAAATCAGCCAGTCATGGTGGTGCCTGCCTGTAGTCCCAGCTACTCAGGAGTCTGAAGCAAGAGAATCACTTGAACCTAGGAGGCAGAGGTTGCCGTGAGCTGAGATTGTGCCACTGCACTCCAGCCTGAGGGACAGAAGGAGACTCCACCACAAAAAAAAAGAAAAAAAATTAGCCAGGCATGGTGGTATATGCCTGTAGTCCCAGCTACTCAGGAGGCTAAGGCAGGAGAATCACTTGAACCTGGGAGGCAGAGCTTGCTGTGAGACGAAATTTTGCCACTGCACTCCAGCCTAGGTGACAGAGGGAGACTCCATCTCAAAAAGGAAAAAAAAGAAAAGTCTATTTCAGTTTTTTGTAGTAGTGTGTTTATTTGGGGCTTGTCTTGTTTTCTCATGATTGCATTGAGGCATTTTGGACAAGAATACCACAAAAATGACGCTGTGCCTTCTCAGTATATCGTATCAGGGAGTATATGATGTTGACATGGTTTATTACTTTGATCACATGGTTAAGGTGGTTGTCTTCCAGGTTTATTCACTATAAAGCTACCATTTCTGTGGATGACAGGAACTTAGCCGATGGATAATAAAAAGTAAAAAAATACAAAAAATGCTCTGTGATACTGGACAAAGAAAATAGAGAAAAAAATACAAAAAAAAATAGGCATAATGGTTGAAGAGATGGTAGAATACCATCAGATAAATTGCCTGTTAGAACTAATAGAAATTCTAGAATTTACAAGTATAATGTCTGAAATGAAAATTCTCCTGGATAGGCATCTGTTTGTAATCAGTACATATTTAATGGGAGGATACTTAAATGTTATGCGACTATCATAATGGTTTCATAATTTCACCCACTAGTTTTATCATCCATCAGTGATTCTTAACTGCCACAATTATTACTGTGGCATTTGACTCATAGTGATTTTCTATATTCTTTTCTCCTTATACAGTTATTAATTAATATTCAACAGTAAGGAAGAGCTGTCCTTTATCTTCCATTTTAAAATGTGTTTGTTTATGTCAGCATAAACTCACGGGTATTTATTTTATTCCAGGACTGATAATCCAGGACTATCATTATTCTGGGCTCTAATTGTCCCAGGTTTCTCTCTAGCTACCCTATTCAACATCGTCTAGGTATCCTCCATCTATTTGGAGACAGTTTCCAAATCCTTTCTAAGATTTATGTTCTCTAGATGACATGGCCTCAATTCATTTTATTTTATTTTATTTATTTCATTTCACTTCATTTTTGGGACAGGATCTTGCTCTGTCACCCAGGCTAGAGTGCAGTGACATGATTACAGCTGACTATAACCTTGAACTCCTCGGCTGAGGCAATCCTCCCATGCCAGCCTCCTGAGTAGCTAGGACTATAGGCACACGCCACCACATCCAGATAGTTTTAAAATTCTTTGTAGAGACAGAGTCTTCCTATGTGCCCAGGCTTGTCTCAAACTCCCGGCCTGAAGAGATCCTCCTGCCTTGGCCTCCTAAAGTGCTGGGATTATAGGCATCAGCCACTATGCCTGACCTTCTCTAGTTACTTTTAAGTTCTTTCTTTATCTTTCTTTTTGTCTGTGTGGAGTTTTTGGGGGTTTTTGTTTGTTTGTTTGTTTGTTTTTGACAGAGTCTTGCTCTGTCACCCAGGCTGGAGTGCAGTGGCGCCATCGTGGCTCACTGCAACCTCCACCTCCTGGGTTCAAACAATTCTCCTGCCTCAGCCTCCTGAGTAGCTGGGATTACACCCGACTAATTTCTGCATTTTTAGTAGAGACAAGATTTCATCTCTGTGTTGGCCAGGCTGGTCTCAAACTCTTGACCTCAGGTGATCCACCTGCCTCGGCCTCCCAAAGTGCTGGGATTACAGGCATGAGCCACTGCATCTGACCAGACCAATTTATAAATATGCATATCTACGATTATAGTATTACATAGCCCTAGAATTATTTCACTGCCTTAAAACTTCTCTGTGTTCTAAATATATATCCCTCCTTCCCTCCAAGTCCCTGGAAACAACTGATCTTTCTACTGTCTCCATGGTTTTTCCTTTGCCAGATTGTCATATAGTTTGAATCATACAGCGTATAGTCTTTTCAGACTGGCTACTTTCACTTTAATCATATGTAGTTAAGGTTCCTCCCTGTCTTTTCATGGCTCGATAGCTCATTTCTTTTTAACACTGAGTAATATCCATTGTCTGAAGGTACTACAGTTTATTTATCCATTCACCTACTAAAGGACATCTTGACTGCTTCCAAGTTTTGGCAATTATGAATAAAGCTGCTATTAACGCTATGTTCATATTTTTGTGTGGACATCAGTGTTCTGGATTTTGGCCATTCTAACAGGTACATAGTCATATCTTATTATTGTTTTACTTTGTATTTTTCTGATGATATATGATGTAGAGCATCTTTCATTGCTTATTTGCCTCTTGTATACCTTCAATGAGTGGTTTTTCTTACTATTGAATATGGTCTTTCCTCCTAAGGCATGGATTTTCTGAGGTATAATCTAAGTACTCAGGTTGCTCAATGAGATTTATTCACTGCCTAATCCAACGCTCCAACATCTTTAAGCCACGTACAACCTCTAGAGACCTGTTCAGCTCTCAGCTGCTCTCTGAGAAACCTTAGAAGGTCTCACTCTGCATATCAGCCCATCCCTCATCCAAAGACCATGCAGACACCCATGCAAACATCTGGGGGCACCTCTCTGTTCAGTTCCTTCCTCTCTAAAAGCCTTCTTTGTAAATTACAGCTTCCTCAGCAGCCCTGAATTCTAAACTATGCCTCTTCTGCCCAATGAGACCAACACACACTTTTGGGGCTTCACCTTGCAGCAGGGCGATCCAGAAAGTGTCTCCATGCAGACAGCTGGACAGACACAGGCTTCACTTCACGTGTTCTCTCTTCCTTCAAGGATTATAATTCTGCTCTGCCTATTGCTCCATGTTGAAAGGAATTCTTCAAAATGTATTGTTGTTTCCTGTGGGAGAGCAAGTCCCATACCAGTCACTTTGCCGTAAGCCAAAAGCAAAGGTTCTGTAATTACTTGTTTACCTATCTCCATCTCTTCTACCAATACTGGACAGCAAGATGTTTTGAGTGTGAGGACTCATTTATATTTCCTAGCAAGCTCTCAGCAAATAAAAGAATATCTTCCTATTTGTTTACCATTTTAATTTTAGCAGACTACCTGTCCAGCACAGATGTTGGGAAACCTGAGTGTCCATGCTTTGATTTGCCCAAGTGCCATGCTCCTTAGCAGATAGGACCATGCAGGGGTATCCAACGCGTGACAGATGGAAGATCTTTCCCAAGATCCGTTTACAAGGCAAGAGTCACATTATCTGGTCCCTTACCCCACTGGGCCAGGCTGACACCAAAATGGGTATGCTTTCCCTGTGTTCTCATTTCCCTGCCTGGCACAGCTCCTGTTCCTATTCAGTTCCTTACTGTCACTACTATAAGTTTTGTGGTCATTTCTTGAACCTCTTACCTTCAAGGTCATGTTTCATTCCCCTTTGTACAAAGAGCCAAAAGGTCAAGATTCACAGCCTTGCCTTACCTTTTACTAGTTAGATGGCCTTGAAAAAGTCTCCAAATCCTCTCTGTGTTGATCTTTCTTATCTGTAAAAAATAAACTGTTGTTGGCCGGGTGTGGTGGCTCACGCCTATAATTCTAGCGCTTTGGGAGGCCGGGGTGGGTGGATCACCTGAGGTCAGGAGTTCAAGACCAGCCTGGCCATCAGGATGAAACCCCATCTTTAAAAAAATAAATAAAATAAATAAATAAAAATAAACTGCTGTTTCCTGCCCTTTTCCCATCCCCAGTGTCAGCCTTCTACCTCCCAACACACATACATGGTTATGAGGTTCCATGAGACCATGGATCTACGAAAGCCCTTTGGAATCTGAAAAGCAACAGTCATGTGTTATTATTATTGTTATTTGTAGAAAGACTACAGCTCTCAGCACAAATCTATTGCACTAGTTGAGAAGAGTAAGTATGGCTCAGAATCTTCTCCTACACATTTGGCAGAGACTCTTCTTCCATCCATTGAGAAAGAGATGACCCAGCTGTTCTTTTGGCTTACAGGAGAACGGACTTTTCAGAGCCCGCACTGACTAAAAATGGCATACCTAGACATTCTTGGCTCTGGGGAGCTACCTGAGAAAGTATCCCTAGGTTTTTATCAACGGAATTGAGGAAGGATGAGCTCAGCCTTGGCATTCAACATTCATTCATAAGCATGTACTAAGCATATGCAGTATGCCAGGTGCTTCTCTGGATGCTGAGGGTTCACTAGTAAAGAACAACAGGCCCGGCCCTCCTGGCACTTGAGCCTGGTTGGGCCTGGTGTTCTGTCTTGGAGTGCAACTCCTTCCTCGTCCTCGTGTGAGACAGCCCTTCCTCTGCTGACAAGAAAACATGAGAGGCTCAAGACCACAACAAACTCATCCTGTGCCCACTGATGGCAGCCGTGCCCTACATGGAGAAGCAGGACTTCCACACATACTGCCTGAGCCACAAGGAGCTGGGCAGCCAGCCCCGCTATGCCCACTCCCTGGTGGATGAGTTACTGAACTCGTGCTGGGTCGTCAACCACCTCCTCATCCGCCCTCTCCAACCTGGTGCCCTCCTCACTGTCACCTACACCCGGGGCTTCACTGGTTGGTTCCCACGGTACTGTGTCTGTAATGCGCCCCAGCCCTGGGGGCTATGCAGAGCTACATCATCCCTGCAGGCGGGAGTTGCTATGTAAATTAATTTTGTACATGTTTGGGTGTGCGTTCTGTAACCTCTTCCCCTTCCCTCTCAACTGCACCATATGAATTATACAGAATATTTCTGTTGAACTAGGACTGTCCTTTCCTTGGCATTTATACACATTAAACAGATGTGAATCAAGAAGGAAAGAAGGAAGGGCAGGAGGTAGGGAGGGAGGGAAGGAAGGAAGGGGGGAGGGAGGGAGGGAAAGAAGGAAGGAAGGAAGGAAGGGAGGGAGGGAAAGAAAGAAAGAGAGTGAAAGAAAGAAAGAGAGAGAGAAAGAGAGGAAGGGAGGGAGGGAGGGAGAAAAAAAGAAGAAGATGAAGAAGAAGGAGGAGGAAGAGGAAGAGGAAGGAAGGAAGGAAGGAAGGAAGGAAGGAAGGAAGGAAGGAAGGAAAGAAGGAAGGAGCCAAGGACTTTCCTTCTAGCTCAGCATACAAGGTACAACCCTAGATACAAGCTCTGTACCCACGAACGGCATCACTGCCCATTCCCCATCTCAGACCAATTCATACCCCTTCCCCATCCAACCCCAGAATGATGGCGCTACTGTTTGGCTTCTGGCCAGAAGCTCCTGTTCTGGTATCTCTCTAAATCCCCAGTCGCCCTCCTTGGGACCCTGCTCCAGTGAATTCAAACTTGCAGCTGGACTCCAGACACTTCTCTCAGCCCTCTCTTACATTCCTTATTTGTATCTTTCTTTTTTTTTTTTTTTTTGAGATGGAGTTTTGGCCTTGTCACCCAGGCTGGAGTGCAATGGCGCCATCTCAGCTCACTGCAGCCTCTGCCTCCTGGGCTCAAGCAATTCTCCTGCCTCAGCCTCCTGAATAGCTAAGATTACAGGAGCCCACCACCATGCCCAACTAATTTTTTTGTATTTTTAGTAAAGATGGGGTTTCACCACGTTGGCCAGGCTGGTCTTAAACTCCTGACCTCAAGTGATCCACCTGCCGCAGCCTCCCAAAGTGCTGGGATTACAGGCGTGAGCCACCACACCCAGCCTCTTTATCTGTATTCTTAAAAGACAGGTTTGAATCCTAGCACCTCCATTTTCTAGCTGAGGGACCCTGGCAAGTTACCTGACTGCCCTAAGCCTCAATTTCCTCATCTATAAAATAGAATTAAACGAGACACGATGGTTCACACCTGTAATCCCAGTGCTTTGGGAGGCTGAGGCAGGAGGATCACTTGAGCCCAGGAGTTCGAGACCAGCCTGACTATCAAAGCAAGACTTCATCTCTATAGAAATGTTAAGTGAAAAAAATTAATGTAAGCCACTTAGCACAGTAATTGGCATGTAGTAAGTATTCAATAAATGGTAGGCATGGTGGCTCATACCCTTAATCCCCGTGTGGGGGACGTTAGGTGTGAGCACTATGGGAGGCCAAGGAAAGGATCCCTTGAGCCCAAGAGTTTGAAACCAGACTGGACAACATGGTGAAACCCCATCTCTAAAAGAAAGTAAGTAAATAAATATGAGCTATTTTTTCGGTCAACTCATCTACGCTGGTTTAATCTACCCCCACATTCTGCCTACAAGTCAGGATACCCATTGATTTTCATTGTTGCTGCCCATCACTAGCCCCTGGCCAATTCTGGCTGAATGAAGGCAGGAAAATGTTGCATAGACACTACTGGCTGGGTAGTGTCTCTACTGGTCAAACTAAGCATCATCTGACAGCTCCTGAATCAGGTCTTCTGCCCTGTGCCAACCCATGGGTGGATCTAGCGTCTAGGCCTTGGGCTTAATTAGTGCTGCTGGGACAAGTCTACCAGGTTTCTTCAACTGAAGTCCCTTGGTGAGTTCCTGGAGATCTGTGAGCCCCCTCTAATATGAAAACATTTGTGTGATATACATTTTTCTATAGAAATGGTCCTTAGTGTTCACTAGCTTCTCAAATGGGTCTATGACCTCTAGGGTTAACAATAATTGTTCCACCTTCTTAAAGAAATAAAAGTAGATCTGCCTCTCCATCCAGCAACCTCACTACTGGGTATCTACCCAAAGGAAAAGAAGTCATTCTATCAAAAGCCACCTGCATCCATAGCTTATCACAGCACAATTCACAACTGCAAAGATATGGAACTCACCTAAGTACCTATCAACTGATGAGTGAAAAAAGAAAATGTGGTAGCCGGGCACGGTGGCTAATGCCTGTAATCAGTCCCACCAGTTTGGGAGGCCAAGGTGAGTGGATCACCTGAGGTCAGGAATTTGAGACCAGCCTGACCGAAATGGTGAAACCCCGTCTCTACCAAAAATACAAAAATTAGCCGGGCATGATGGCACATGCCTGTAATCTCAGCTACTCAGGAGGCTGAGGCAGGAGAATTGCTTGAACCCGGAAGACGGAGGTTGCAGTGAGTTGAGATCGTGCCATTGCACTCCAGCCTGGGCAACAGAGCGAGACTCAGTCTCAAAAAAGAAAATGTGGTATATCGACACCATGGAATACTACTCAGCCATAAAAAGGAACGACATAATGCTTTTTGTAGTAATTTGGATGGAACTGGAGGCCATCATTCTAAGTAAAGTAACTCAGGAATGGAAAACCAAATACTGTATTTTCTCACTTCCAAGTGGGAGCTAAGCTCTGGGTATGCAAAGGCATACAGAGTGGTATAATGGACTTTGGAGATTCAGAAGCGGGGAGATTGAGAGAGGGTGAGGGGTAAAAATGCCACATATTTGTTACAATATATACTACTCAGGTGATGGGTGCAGTAAAATCTCAGACTTCACCGTTATATAACTTATCCATATAACCAATAAACCACTTTTACTCCAAAAGCTATTGAAATTTTAAAAACATATATAAAAACAATTGCTCCAGAGGAATCCTAGTATCCAAAACCCCATGAGGCTAGTTGGGGCCACTGAGGACTCAGAAGGCCCTTGCTGTAGCCAGTATCCACACTATCAACTATTTCCTATCACCACCCCAGCCTGCCACTCACCAGCTTCTCTGGAGTAGCAGGGCCTAGTCGGTTCCCCCAAATCTGCCTGAATTCATTGCCAGCCTATTCTCCAATCCCCGACATTTCTACGCAGCAGAAGAGGTTAACTTCACAGGTTAACCTCCAGCCAGAGACTGGCCTCCCTTCCCCCAACCCCACTTCCCTTCAGCACATCAGCTGCTGACCCAGTTCCTCTTCCCCAGCGTATGGCTTTCTTCTAAGGGAAGAAACTAGAATTTGAAAGCACTTACCATATATCACCTTCTATACAAATATTGATCATTTCCCGCAATCCTCATAATAACTCATTTTACAGAGGTGCAAACTGAAGCTTGGTGGGTGAAGGGACAGTGATGATGATGATGATGTTTATACTAGATGCCATTTATTTTGAGATTATTGTGTGCAAGATACTATGCTAAGCATTCTTTCACACTTTTTTTTTTTTAGTCTGTGCAAGATATGCAAGGGAATCCTGATTTTACAAGTGGAAAAATGGAGGCACAAAGAGATGAAGTAATTAGCTCAACAGCACCAGGGAGTTAGTGGTAAAGGTGGAGTTCAGAAAAGTTCAGTCTGACTTCAATGCTCTCCCTCACTGTAAATGTGGCTATAGAATGACAGACACTCCCAAATGTTTCAAGTCAGCATTGCTATGATAATGGGAGAAATTCCTGTTTGTAATGAAACACTCCCAGATTTCCCATTTTCTGAGATAAAATTGGGAAATCCATAAAGACATTATCTCCAGCGTCCCAGGAGCCCAGGCCAAGTCCAGCAATTCTGTGCCACCAGCCTGAGAAGGCACTCAGGGCTGGGTCAGTCCTACCCACCCCCAACGGCGGCTCTATTTCCAGGTCCTGACCACTTCCTGTCTTGACTATTACAAGAAGTTACCAACCATGCCTGGCTGAATCCTGAGATATGATAGCGGCACCGGAAAAACCTGGGCGTTGGGCCAAGGTCTGAGCTAAACAGAGGGCCCTAGGGATACAGCTTTTCCTTGAAAGGATGACAAACAGAGGGATGACTGTGAGCTGGAGGTATGATTAGCAGCGTGTCTCACTTCCCCATGGCCCTGTCTGTTTCCAGCCCAGTAAGACCTGCAGCTCTCAGCCCTGACCTGGAAACCATGAGGCCTTGAGGAAGGAGCCAGGAGTCCACCTCCTTCGCTGCACAGGACCCCTGGCAGGAGCACTCCTCTGCCTCTCTGGTCCTGCCTCCTCCCTCTCCTCTCCACCTTTTTTGCTCCATTCTCCTCCCCTCAGGGACTCAGACACCTGTGCCTACGCCGAAGGCTGTGTTCCCCATCCCTGGACAGTTACTCTCCATTGCATTCTCTGTCTGCCTCATTTTGATTTTCTGGTCCTTCCCTAGGAACTCCTTGCCTGCACACCGATTCTTTAAATGCTCAGAGGATTCTGGACATGATAAAACTTTCAGCCTAAGACCATCCTAGTTAATGAATGCTCTGTTTCTTAATGCTTTACTTTGCTTGGATCATAAAATGGACACATTCTGCCTCAGAATTCTACTAGGAAATGCACTGGATAAGATTTAAGCTAAGAGAACAAGAATGGTGATAACTTTACATCTGACATTTATTGAGGGCTTATTATTGAGCCAAGTGTTATTCTAAATGCCTCATACATATTACCTTGTAATGTCCTCACAACATCCCTTAATGAGGTGGCTATTGTTTTTATTCCCATTTTACAGAGGAGGATGCTAAGGAGCAGAAAGGAAGAGTCATTTGCCCAGGGTCACTCACTGGAGTCTCCAGTTCTAAACTCTGGCCTTCTGGCTTCAGAGCCCAAACACTCAATAATCAAGCCACACTCAGAAGCCTTCAATGCCTATGCCCCCAAAAGGTAATAATGGATATCTGGGGCACTGTGGCAGGTGACCATGGATGCCCTTCAAGATAGGGACACAGAACTCTCACAGTCCCTCAAAAACTAATTGTAGCATGGCAGAGGATGGGAGGGAAGCACTTGAAGGTTTGGCCATTAAACTAATCACATAGGTGGCTCACGCCTGTATTCCCAACACTTTGGGAGGCTGAGGCGGGTGGTTCAGAAGGTCAGGAGTTTGAGACCAGCCTGGCCAATATGGTGAAACCCTGTCTCTACTAAAAATAAAAAATTAGCTGGGTGTGGTGGCAGGCGCCAGTAGTCCCAGCTACTGGTCAGGCTGAGGCAGAAGAATTGCTTGAATCCGGGAGGCAGAGGTTGCAGTGAGCTGAGATCTCGCCACTCTACACCAGCCAGGGCAACAGAGCCAGCGAGAATTCATCTCAAAAAAAAAAAAAAAAAAAAGATATAAGCTCCAGCTCTGTTTATCTGTGCCAACTTTTCAAGTTGTATTTTCTTCATCAAGACAGAGGGGATGGAGCGGGGAAGCACATTAAAAATTGGAGCTACCCGGGCACAGTGATAAGCCTGTAATCCCAGCTACTCAGAAGGCTAAGATGGGAGGATGGCATGAACCCAGAAGTTCGAATCCTCAAGAGTGATTTTGTTGCCAGACCACTCTTACTGATGGCAGCAGCGGGCCATCCGAAGTGGCCGCTACCATCACACCAGCTTCAGCAAGGAGGCCTCAGCAGAGGCGGCAGGAGCAGCTGTGGGAGCAGCAGTGGCGGCGGTGGGACCCCTGCGCCCCACGTCCCATGTGCCCTGCATCCCAAGGCAGCCGACTGCACCGCCACCACCATCGCACGGCTGGTGGGCCCCGCCCCCAGGCCTGGAGCCTCCATCACTTCTGACTCTGGCCACGTGTCGCCACTCTCGCCCACCGCGCCCGCGGGGAGGGCGTGAGGAGGAGGTGGGCAGTCCCTGGAGCCCAACCCCAGGAGCTGCCCCGGAGCCCGCTGCCCTGGGGGCCGCCGCAATGGGGCCAGGCCCAGTCACCGGCCTACAGGGGGACAATGCAGCTGGGCACCGAGGGCTGAGCAGAGAGGGGGCTGGGGTGCAGAGCTGGGGCCGTGCTTCGTGGGCCCTGGGTGGGAAGTGAGAGAGGCGCCTGCTTGGAGACCCAGCCAGCAGCGCTGCCACAGTGCCCAACCCACTGAGAGCACGGGGTTCCTGTGCCTCAGGAGGAGGCTCTGTGCAGGGTTTCCGGGGCTGTGTCCCCACGATCTGCCCTGCATCGGGGTGACCGCCAAGCCTGACACTCCTGATGGACGGGCTCAGGGCCTACAATCAGCTCCCGGAAGTGCCCCCAGGCAGGGCCACAAGCCTGGTGAGGGGGAACGCTGGGCCCTCCAGAGCGCTGGGGCCACGGTAACTCATGGCAATGACACCCCTACCCCAGATGCCACCCAGGCCCCATGAGAACTTGGATCCCTTGCTCCAGGCTGCAAGGAGGCACTGCCAGGGCTGCACACTCCACAGAGCCACAAGGAGCCAGGGACAAGCGGGAGACCCACCTCTTCCAAGGTGGTGGAGTGGGAGCTCCCCGGGTGCAGCTGCAGCCTCCCTGCTGCCATGGAATCAGGCATATCTGCACTCTTGGGAGCCCAGGAAGGTCCCTCTGCCCTCTGCAAGCTTGAGGGTGCCTAATCCTGCCGCCTGGCTTCTTCCTACTTTGGCGCCCTCTCTGATCTCAGAGCAAGGCCAGTGCCTAGCCTGGGCACTGTCACAGCTCTGCCTGAGATGCACACACTTGGGGCAGCACTGACACGCCAGAGCCCTGCTGCCTTAGCCCCCACTGGACTGTGGGTGCCAACAAGCACAGGAGGGAGGCTGAGGGCATGCTGAGGAGAGCCCGGAGCTGGCCTGCAGCCTGAACAGCCTGGACACCATGAACAGGGCAGGAGGCAGACAGGCTCCTGGGTGGAAGAGGGAGGGTCCCCAGTGAAGACCCACTTTCAAGGGGGTTGGGGGGCAGCTGTCAGTTCAGGACCAGAGAGAGGACCTGTGGTGCTTTTCTCTGAGCCCTGCCTATAGCCAGTTATGGACCGATCAGCACACACTTCCTCCCCTCTGAAGCCCATAAAAACCCTGGACTCAGCCAGACTTAACCAGAAAGATGACAGGAAGATGAAGACCAACTGCAGAGAGGAATTGCCCACCCCAGAAGAGCCGCCCACCCCAGGGTCTCCCTTCTGCTGAGAGCTGAGGAGACAGCCCACTGTGGAGAGGAGCTACCCTCTCTGCTGAGAGCTGAACACTCATTAGGACACCCTGACTATGGAGAGGAGCTGCTCACTGCAGGTCTCCTCTGAACTTTTCTATTGCTCAATAAAGCTCCTCTTCATCGTGCTTACTCTCCACTTCTCTATGTACTCATTCTTCCTGGTTGCAGGATCAGAACTCAGAATCGCCAAATGGCAAAGCTAAAGAGCTGTAACACAAACAGGGCTGAAACATGCCTCTTGCTTGCCCTATTGCAGGCAAAGAGGAGAGAAAAGCTTGTGGCCCTTCAGGGATCTCAGACCTGGGAGCTCCCCCAAGCCAGGGCTATGCCTACCTCTTTGGGGCCCTGTGGTTCCCAGCAACTCCAAGCTTCTGGGTGCCACTGCATTCCCCAGTGCCAGCTGGGGAAGCTGCTTGTGTGCCTGGTCCAATGGCAGCCTCACAGAGAGCTGGTTCCCATGCTGGCACCTGGAGTTGCCCACCCCAAGGCCGGCATGTCCAACTGTGCACAGTGGCCAGACCCCACGCTCGCTCACACACCCCTTGCTGCTCCACGCCAGACTTGCAGTCTCCTTTAGAGGCATGGGATCCAGGCGGGTAATGTAAGCCGAGCATGGCCTGCCAGGCGAGTGCGTGGAATGAGCCCAGCAGGCCCGAGCAAAACTTGGGCAAAGGCACCACCAGTCACAGAGGTTTCCATCCAGAAAAGCAACACCCCAAAAAGACAATAACACTACCAAGTCCAAATAATCTGAGTCCCATCCACAGAAAAACAAAATTTAGTTACAAGTACGCCTGAGTTACAAATCACACAACACAGTGACTTACTGTCTCCCCTGCTACCCTCTACCCACTCCCTGTCTTCTCCCACAACCCACAAGACTCATTGCAACCAGATGCCACAAAGAAAGGACCAGACAGACAGGGTCACCAGGACATGTCGCCTCATTGCAGCTTCCCCAACTGGAGCCCCAAGCAGCATTCCTCATTTCCTTTAAGGTTTCTTTGGCTCTTATTCCCTGGGAAGTGTCTAACTCACCTGTAGTCTCTGATCATGTCCGTACTCTAAATCATTTCAGTATTTCTGCCCTAATTTTGTTAAATGCTGGTTGGATTTTGTTTTACCTGCTGGCAGGTTTATACCAAGGGGCCTGAATGCTTTGCTCTACACGTCTTTGTGTATTCCTACTGTCATGTTATTTGGTGGCCAGAATGGTACTCAGCCAAGCAGCCAAAGCTGGAGAAGACGGGAGAAAAAGAAATCAGACTCATTAGAGCTGGAAGGGACCCCAGGGCACCTTTGACTCCTGCACTGCAAAAGGAAACTGAAGCGCAGAAGAAGAAAGTGACTTGACAAGGTGACAAGTTTGACTGATGGTGAAGGAGAACCAGGCAGTTTTTGTTTTCTACTTCATGGCATTGGGCAGACGGAACTGGGATGGGGCCAAGGAAAGCAAAGGGCAATAAGGCATGGTGCTAAGAGTGCAGGCAGCAAGCTGGTGTGGGCCTGATTGCTGAAGCCTCTACCCACTCACTGAACACCTGGTGAGAATTACTTAAGCTCTAGATTATCCCCATTCTACAGATGAGAAAACCTGCTTTATGAGGAGTCTCTGGGAAGGGTAAATGAAGAATGTACACAAAGCACTTGAAACAGCGTTAGCACAGGGGAAATATGCAGAAGAGGGAGGTGTTCTCATGAGCAGTATTTCTCTCTCCATTTGTCTTCTAAGCATTTTTTATCCTTCCTTCCTTCCTTCTTTCTTTTCTTTTCTTTTCTTTTCCTTTCTTTTCTTTTCTTTTCCTCTTCTTTTCTTTTTTCAAGGGGTGGCGGACAGGGTCTCACTTTGTTGCCCAGGCTAGAGTGCAGAGGCATGATCAAGGTTCACTGCACCACTGACCACCCAGGCTCAAGTGATCCTCCCACCTCAGCCATCGGAGTAGCTGGGACCACAGACATATACCACCATACTGGCATCTTTTAATTTTTTAATTTTTGTAGAGATAGAGTCTCACTATGTTGCCCAGGCTGGTCTTGAAGTCCTGGGCTCATGTGATCCTCCCACCGGTCTCCCAAAGTGCTGGGATATCAGATATGAGTCACCACACTCAGCCATCTCTATTATTTTAGAGTTTTCTAAAAGAATAATTGTTCTTTCATTTTCCTTCCTTTGCTGGGGCTATTCCCATTGCTTAGAATACCCTTCTCCCCTACAGAGTTAATATGTATTGAGTCCTTAATACATTGAAGACACTGTTTTAAGTGCTTTACACATTTTAAATTATTTGATCTTCTTAATAACCAAATTGGGTCAGTATGACTATTATCCTCAGTTTATAGATCAGGAAATTAGCCAAGCATGGTGGCTCACTCCTGTAATCCAAGCACCTTGGGAGGCTGATGGAGGATTGCTTGAGTCAGGAGTTCGAGGCCAACCTGGGCAACGGAGTAAGACCCTATCTCTACAAAAAGGAAAACACCAAAATATAATAGCCAGGCATGGTGGCACACACCTGTAGTGCCAGCTACATGGGAAGCTGAGGCAGAAGGATGACTTGAGCCCAGGAGTTTGAGGTTGAAGTGAACTATGATCACACCACTGCACTCCAGCCTGGGTAACAGAGCAAGACCCTTTCTCTAAAATAAATAATGTCAGTTAGGAAATTGAGGCTTGGAGAGGTCAAAAAACTTGCCCAAGGTCACATGCCTTAAAAATTCCCTGCGTCTTTGCTAGCATTTATCTTAAGCATTTGCTCTCTACTTGGTGTTTTTTATTTGTACATGATATATATGTCTTAGCCTACCTGTCAGACTTGATATCCCTTGGAGCAAGAACTAGGTCCTATTGGATTTTACAAAGCCCAAAGACCTAACAAGATGCCAGCTGCCATTGTAAGACACCAGATGCTGGCGTGGTACCACAAAGACTAAATTATAGAGGTTGAGCATGGTGGCTCACTCCTGTAATCCTAACACTTTGAGAGGCCGAGGCCAGCAGATCACCTGAGATCAGGAGTTTGAGACCAGCCTGGGCAACATGGTAAAACCCTGTCTCTATTAAAAATACAAAAATTGGCCAGGCGTGGTGCCTCACGCCTATAATCCCAGCACTTTGGGAGGCCGAGGCAGGCAGATCACAAGATCAGCCTGGCCAACATGATGAAACCCTGTCTCTACTAAAAATACAAAAATCGGCCAGGTATGGTGGTATGCACCTGTAATCCCAGCTACTTGGGAGGCTGAAGCAGAAGAATCGCTTGAACCTGGAAGGTGGAGTTTGCCGTGAGCTGAGATCACCCCACTATACTCCAGCCCGGGCAACAAGAGTGAGACTCCATCTCAAAAAATATATAAGTACATAAAAATGAATTTTAAAAATTAGCTGGGCATTGTGGTACATGCCTGTAATCCCAGCTACTCGGGAGACTGAGGCAGGAGAATCTCTTGAACCCAGGAGACAGAGGTTCCAGTGAGCCAACACATGGCACCACTGTACCCCAGCCTGGGCAAGAGAGAAAGACAGAGCAAGACTGTCTTTCAAAAAAAAAAAAAAAAAAAAAGTAAATTTTAATTCGAAACAAAACCAGCAGTACAATGCATTAAGGACATGATTATGAAACTATGTATACAGAGTCCTCGCCACATTCCAACTGGTAACCAAGCTTTTAATGCTAGATATTTGACTTCTAGCTTTTGCTTGTTTTGAGATAGTCTTTCTCTGTTGCCCAGGATGCAGTGCAGTGGCATGATCTCAGCTCACTACAATCTCTGCCTCCCAGGTCCAAGCAATTCTCCTGCCTCAGCCTCCCAAGTAGTTGGGATTAAAGGCATGCGTCACCACGCCCAGCTAATTTTTGTGTTTTTAGTAGAGATGGAGTTTCACCATGTTGGCCAGGCTAGTCTCGAACTCCCGACCTCAAGTCCACAGCATTGGCTTCCAAAAGTGCTGGGATTACAGGCGTGGGCCAGCACACCCAGCCAATTTCTAGCTTTTTTTATTACCCTGTAGGGCACAGAGACACTGAGCTGATTGCTGAAGAGTGTGGGTGGAAATGGAAAGGGAGAAGGTAGGGCTAAGGGGGCCTTTACTGAATCTCCTTTGACGCCCCATGGCCAGCATAGGGGATGTGAAGTTGAGACCAGCATAGACGGATGTGCAGTTTCAAGTTCTCAGATGCCCAAACCAAAATCTCACACACCACAAAGATGCTCCCAATTCCCTGCCCCTACATCAACCACAGCCCTCATTTACAAAATGACACTTCTGTCCCTAATAACTAATATATAAGATTTATGTAAATGCAAAATGACTAAGATTGTTAGGAACTGCCCATACTTTCTTGGATATGAAAAAAATTTATGAGATGGGAATCACTTCCATTTAACAATGACCTTTATTCTAAAGAAAAATTAGGTTGAGTGTGGTGGCTCACACCTGTAAACCCAGCACTTTGGGAGGCCAAGGCAGGTGGACTACCTGAGGCCGGGAGTTCCAGACCAACATGCTAAAACCACATCTCTACTAAAAATACAAAAATTAGCTGTATATGATGGCAGGCACTTGTAATCCCAGCTACTCAGGAGGCTAAGGCACAAGAATCACTTGAACCCAGGAGGCAGAGGTTGCAGTGAGCTGAGATCATGCCATTGCACTCTAGCCTGGGCAACAGAGCAAGACTCCATCCCAAAAATAAAATAAAATAAGGAAAGAAAGAAAAATTAAACTGTTAGGAATGGAGGCATGTGAGTGCTGATCATCAAGAAGATCCCTATCTACTGGGGGGCCTGCCCATCTGAGGGAGGAATCCCAGTGGAGACCATCAGAACCTGATAAGGAAGAGAGGAAAAGAGGCCGCATGGTGTGTGAGCCTGTGTGCCCTCAGCTCCTACTGGGGGATATGTACCCCAGGCAGATCCAGCAGGGTGTGGAACAAGATTCAGAGCAGCTTGGTGGGAATGTTTATGCAGATCAAAGTGGGCCCACAGAAGAAGTAAAAGTTGTAAGTGGAACTGTCTCTTTAAACTCAACTGTGACCCAAAGAATAGCAGGGTGGAGGGGTGGGGGGGTGGCGCTGGAAGTGAAGAGAGTCCTGGGAGATAGAGATGAGCTATCTTGCAGTTCATGGTAGCCTGAGAGGAAGACTGGCCACACCAGATGCAATGTCAAAACATTCAGGAGAAAGATAAACAGAATCCCACAAAGGCCCTGAAACAGCGGTTCTTAACCCTTTTTTTTTTTTTTTTTGGATCTCTGACCCCTGTGAAAATATAACAAAAAGAACAAATTCTCCTCTTGGAAAAAGAGCAGAAATATGCCTACAATGGTTTTCTATGGTTAAGAACCTCTGTTCCTATTGCAGAAAGAATGAATAGGACTCAAAATTGAAATTCTAGGCTGGGCATGGTACCTCATGCCTATAATCCCAGCACTTTGGTAGGCTGAGGCAGAAGAATCACCTGAGGCCAGGAGTTCAAGCCCAGCCTGGGCAACATAGCAAGACCCTCTCTCAAAAAAAAAAAAAAAAAAGGTTAGCTAGCCAAGTATGGTGGCACGTGCCTACAGTCCTTGCTACTCAGGAGGCTGAGGCAGGAAGATGGCTTGAGCCCAGGAGTTCAAGGGTGCAGTGAACTATGATTGTGCCACTGTACTCCAGCCCATGCAGTGAACTATGATCGTGCCACTGCACTCCAGCCCGTGCAGTGAACTATGATCGTGCCACTGCACTCCAGCCCGTGCAGTGAACCGTGATCGTGCCACTGCGCTCCAGCCC
>NW_022437093.1:1946271-1977705 GCF_009761245.1 Sapajus apella
TGCCACTGCGCTCCAGCCCGTGCAGTGAACCGTGATCGTGCCACTGCACTCCAGCCCGTGCAGTGAACTGTGATCATGCCACTGCACTCTTGAATCTGCAGGGTTTCAGTCAGGAGGCACAGGGTGACTTCCTCTTTGCCAACGTAACCACAGTTCCTGCCTTTTAGAATTTGGATAAAAAGAAGTAAAGGAGAACAAAAGAAGAGTGAGAAAAAGAACTGGAGAATGGGATGTGAGGCAAGGAAAAGGGAAGGAAGACAGGGTGGAGCGGGGAGCACCAATTCCCTCTGGAGTGACGTGCGCCCGTTCAGAGGTAGAGAAGCAAAGTGAAGCAATGTGAAGGTAGGTCAGGCGCAGTGGCTCATGCCTGTAATTCCAGCACTTTTGGAGGCTGAGGAGGGCGTATCCCTTGAGCCCAGGAGGTCGAGACCAGCTTGTGCAATGTGGTAAAATGTGGCAGACTGAGATGGGAAGATCACCTGTTCCCCCCAAGAAGGTTGAGGCTGCAGTGAGCCATGATTGTGCCACACTGCACTGCAGCCTGGACAACAGAGTGAAACCCTGTCTCAAAAAATAATTTTTTTTTTTTGAGGTAAGCTGAGAGCCACTGATGGACATAAAGTTGTGGCATGGAGCTGTGAGAACAAAGCCAAGAAGACGTAAGTCTAAAATGAAATGAAAATGTCTAAATGTTAAAATCAACAAAAATATGCTTTTACTTATGTTCAGAGCAAGAACAGGAAGGGCACAGTCCTTTGTGCTAGCAGTGTGACCTTAGTAAAATCAACCTCTATTTTGACCTTAGTTCCATCTTTTCTGTCGAGGAGATTAATCTTCTGACTCTAAAATATGAAAATACATAGCTTAGCAGGAACTGAGACGCAAGATAAAACAGGTTTCAGAGCAAATGCCCACATAATACGGATTCAAGAATCTTCACCTAGAACAGGGTACTTGGCTGGGAAATGGGGAAACAGCAACTTCTATCATGGGAAATTGTCTTACATTTTTTCTGGGTCACCTTGGAGGCCAATCCAGGATCAGTGGATGAAAATCTCAGGGATATAGATGTCAGATCCCTACTAGGAAAAAATTAATGTCAATTAGAGGTTTTCCCAAATGGAATTTGTAGTGAGTCTCCTGTCTGGTAGGCATCCAAGTGAACACTAGCAGCTATTTCATGGGGCTTTTATGGAAGAGTTTGAACTAAAGGTCTCTTCCAACCCTGAAACCTATGATTCTGTGGTTCTACAGGGTTTCACTTTATTGCCTAGGTTGGAGTGCAGTGTGGCGTAATCACGGCTCACTGCAGCCTCAATATTCCCGGGGGGAACAGGTGATCATCCCACATCAATCTCCCACGTAGCTGGGACTACAGGCGTGTCTGGCTAATTTTTCTATTTTTTGTAGAGATGGGGTTTCACCACATTGCACAGGTTGGTCTTGACCTCCTGGGCTCAAGGGATCCGCCCTCCTCAGCCTCCAAAAGTGCTGGAATTACAGGCATGAGCCACTGCGCCTGACCTACCTTCACATTGCTTCACTTTGCTTCTCTACCTCTGAACGGGTGCACGTCACTCCAGAGGGAATTGGTGCTCCCCGCTCCACCCTGTCTTCCTTCCCTTTTCCTTGCCTCACATCTCATTCTCCAGATCTTTTTCTCATTCTTCTTTTATTCTTCTTTACTTTTTTTACCCAAATCCTAAAAGGCAGGAACTGTGGTTACGCTGGCAAAGAGGAAGTGTCTCTTGACTGCAACTCTGCTCCCTGAGTTCTTGTCTTTTAATATCCCATCAGAGCTTGCCACACCTCCTCCTTGAAGCCCTCTCTGACCACTCCTCCTCTTCTGAGCGCCTAGTGTTCTGGTCCCACACCTCGCCCTTGCTCCTTAGACATATACTGCCTAGTGTAATTTTGATTATTTTGTCTTTTAATATAGTTCAGCTCCACATATATATTTTTCATAGCAGGAGAGACCACAGATGACTTTGTTTTTATATCCTAAAGTACCTACTGCTGTGCACTCAATAATTTATTTTGAATGAAGGTTCTAAACACACATATCAATAAGGATGAAAATAAAACAAATGGGCTAAAGCTGACTGCAGTGAGAGGGAGTTAGCTGAATGCTAAATGATCAGTATCAGAGAGCTGGAAGGGATATGGACCATGATCTGATCAGCTCCCTCATTTTGCAACCTGTGAACTGAGGCTGAGCAGGGATGTGACTTGGCCGCACTGGGTTGGATGCCAGGTCCCCACATGTCTGCAACTGTCCTCTCTGTGACCCCTCATTGCAAAACCTTTGTGGGGGTACTGAAGCGAGTGAACAAATTGCTGTGAGTCTTCGAAAGTAAACAAAAACTCCATTTGTCTGAAGGCATAGAGACGGACTGACTGACTTCTAAAGTTTCCTTTCAGCTCAGACTGGCAATCGGTTTTCCTCTGCTTCTCAGAAATTTGTGTGATTCCCAGACGTGGGCGTCCCGTGGGAAGCTCCCTGTTGCTGCAAGTTTGCCATCTGGTGGTGGGAGGTAGGTCTTGCACCACCAGCCAACTCCACCAACACACTTTTCCCTAAAAGTCCTGGTCTTCCGGGTTTGTGTAGCATGCCAAACACGTGATCACACTGCTAACCATGGCCTCAGGTGATTACACTCTACTAGAAGTCTGCAGGGTCTCCTGTAGCTCTACGGTTCCAATGTAGCGACTGTGTTAGGGAGACTAAATTGTAGCCATCACTAATTAATGCAGATGGGAAAATCTCTAGGGAAGGGGGGAGCCTGACCTGAGTCTTGAAGGGTGGGAATAATTGGATGAGCAGAATGCGGCACATATCAGGAGCGAGGAGGAAGATGAATCAAGAGGTCGTGGGGTGAGGAGGGAGGAGGAGAGGGAAGCAGAATTGGGGAGCTAACAGAAAGAAAGGTCAGCTGGCTTCAGCCCGTGGTGCCTTCAACAGATTGGGGGCAAATAAAGGTCTTAGAAATTAGATAGAAAGGTTTGGAAATGACCCAGTAGGGGATACAAGCTCTTTTAAGTCCTAATTGGGGAATAAATTTGCTTAAAATGGTGTTTTAGGAATATTACGATGCCATGCTGCCATCTTTTCTTCTTTTTCTTTTCTTTTCTTTTTTTTTTTAAGATGGAGTCTCACTCGCTTGTCCAGGCTGGACTGCAGTGTTGCAATCTCGGCTCACTGCAACATCCACCTCCCAGGTTCAAGTGATTCTCCTGCCTCAGCCTCCCAAGTAGCTGGGATTACAGGCGCCCGACACCACACCCAGCTAATTTTTGTATTTTTAGTAGAAACGAGGTTTCACAGTATTGGCAAAGCTGGTCTTGAACTCCTGACCTCAGGTGATCTGCCCACTTCAGCCTCCCAAAGTGCTAGGATTACAGGTGTGAGCTGCCTAGCCCTGCCCATGCTACCATTTTTAACTGGAAAGGGGAAACTAGAAAAATTATGAGTCGAGTTTTTGTCATTATTCTTCCTATATATTTTTTAATTAATAAATTGGGATAATAACTCCTAAGCTGCTATGATAGAATGATATGAGAAGTGCTTAGCACAGTGCCGGCACATAGTAGGTGTTCAGTAAGCTGATAATGCTGTTTATTATCATGTCTCTGAAATTCACCTTTGACATCAGGAGACCTCATATCATGATCATCTTCGCTCCAGTGACTGCTTTGCTCATGTTCTCTCAGGGGGTTAGTAGAGGCTCTGGCCTTTATCAGGGGCCTGTGGCAGTGAACAGGGAAGAGACTTAGCAAAGACCCTTGAATACCCTGTTCCCCTCTGCTCCTTTCCCACCTTCCACCTGAAGATCACTGGCTGTTCGTTCCCTCTGACGGTGGGAACGCTCCATGAAACTACCCGTCCTCTCTGACAACTTTCTGGGCAAACTTCTCCTCAGCATCTGTCCACAAGGAGGCAGAGATCCTGGCCTTTGGGGAACAGTCATATTCCCCCTTCCACAGAAGCAGCTCCCCTGTGTCCCCTCATTTGTCATCATCCCCTCAGGATGGTGCCATTGCTGGCTCCAGGCCAGAGCCCCCCTTAAATCTTCCCCAGAGCTGGGACGCCCTTCTCCTCCTCCTTCTGACACACTTACACTCATCCTGCCTGAGATGCTACCTTCTCAGGCCCTCATTCAGGCATCCCTCAGCATGGTGGAAGGGTCCCCAGTAGGCTCAGTCCTGTTTCCATAAATTACAGTTGACCCATGAACAACATGGAGGTTGGGGACACCACCCCCCTGTGCAATCCAAAATGTGCATATAACTTTTGATTCCCCAAAAACTTAACTACTAATAGCCTACTGTTGACTGGAAACCTTGCCAAAAACATAAACAACATACATTTTTTATATCTGTTATAGACTGTATTCTTATAATAAAGTAAGTGGAGAAAAGAAAATATTACTAAGAAAATCATAAGAGAAAATATATTTACTACTCATTAAGTAGAAGTGGATCATCTTCAAGGTCTTCCTCCTCCTCATCTTCATGTCAAGTAGGCTGAGGAGGAGGAAGGGCTGGTCTTGCCGTCCCAGGGTGGCAGAGGCGGAAAAGGAGGTGGAGGTGAAAGGAGACGCAGGAGGACAGGCACACTTAGTGTAACTTTTATTGAAAAATATCTGTATATAAATGGAGCCACACAGTTCAAGCCCATGCTATTCAAGGGTCAACTGTATATTGTCTAGATCTGGGTTTGAAATAGTGGAAGTCAGTCTAATTGAAGAAAATCATGAGCTTTATTTAGTCACCTTTTACGCATACCCCTTCCCAGGTGGGGCAAATCCTTAGCTATGGGCCGGGCAAAGTAGGGGGTTGGGGAAGGGATGGCTAGGAGGACAGGAGTCTCTTCTGTCTTCAGATGAATAAGCCCAACACCACAGAAGAGGCAGATAAGTTGTGCTGGTTCCCAAGGAAGTTTGCCAAGTAGAAAATGCTTCCTGGGCCGGGCACAGTGGCTCACGTCTGTAATCCCAGCACTTTGGGAGGCTGAGGCGGGTGGATCACAAGGTCAGGGGGTTGAGACCATCCTGGCCAACATGGCGAAACCCCGTCTCTACTAAAATTACAAAAATTAGCTGGGCATGGTGGCCCATGCCTGTAATCCCAGCTACTCAGGAGGCTAAAGCAGGAGAATCACTTGAACCAGGGATTCAGAGGTTACAGTAAGCCGAGATCACGCCACTGCACTCCAGCCTGGTAACAGTGAAACTCCATCTCAAGAAAAAAAAAAAAAGAAAGAAAAGAAAATGCTTCCTGAACTACCCCTCAGTGGAAGTGACAGCTGAGCCAGAGCAGCACCTTAGACCATGTGTAGAGGTCACACACTGAGACGCCATACAATAAAAGCACTTGGGACCCTGAGGACTGTGGAGCATGATGGCTGTGCCAGCCATGGACTGCCAATGTCTAGATTGCAATGGGAGGAAGAAACGCACTTCCATTTCTCTGAAGTCACTGTGTCTTGGTCTTCATAACTCACAGTCAAATGTAATCTTAATTAATACTGTGTTCAATAAATGTTGGCTGATATTGTTACATCATAAACAATGTCGGTCTTCCCACTAGAATAAAAGCTCTATGAGGACAGGGGCCATGTCTGTGTGGTTCAGTATATCCTCAAGGCTCATGCCAGTACCATGTGCACAGCAGGTACCCAATGAGCATCTGTTGAATTAGTGAATCAGGACCTTTGTTCATGCTCTTCTTCTCCCTGACCTAAGCACCAACCTTGAGGCAACTTTTCCTTTCAGGCCTCACTGAAAGCTCTTCTCCCAGATAAAATACTTCTAATACCTCACTTCCTTCTGGTTCCTCCTCTGATTGGTTTCTTAAAACTTACGCTGTATGTTACATAGATGGAGTTATCCCTGTGCTATTTGGGGATCGTTCTCAATTTATCCCTGGATATTTATGTGCTTGCTCAAGTGAACAGTAAGCTACTTTGGGCAAGGAAAACACTTTCAGTTTTCTAATCACTGGGAACCTTAACTCCACTTCCTCACAGTTGAATAGAGTGGGCAATAAATACTTGCTGAAGAAAGAAAGAAGAGAGGGAGGAGGATGAGGACCAAAAAACTCCCTGTCAGGTACTATGCATATTACCTGGATGGGGAAATAATCCGTACATCAAACCCCAAAGACATGCAATTTACCTATGTAACAAACCTGCACATGTACGCCTGAACCTAAACTAAATGTTAAAAAAGAAAAAAGGAAGGCAAAGGGGGAAGCCTGACGAGGCCCCAGTGCTAAGGAGAAATGTTGGCATTTCAAGTTGGGGGTGTTATTTCAAGAAAAGGAGCAGAAAGTCAGGCCAAATAGAGCAGTCCAAGAGGCAGGGGGCAAGGAAAAGAGTCCTAAGAGCCAAGCTTGGAAAACATTTCGAAGGCAGGTTGAAAATGGTACGTCAAAAATGGAAAAAATGTAGAATTCAGGGGACCTTGTCAACACTAGCTGTGACTTTGATTAAGTCACTTCAGCTCTAAGGATCTGGTTTCCTGATTTTGACAGTTAGAAAGTCTGACTAGCTCCGCTCCAAGGAGCCCAGTTAGAGGCTCCAAGAAGCCTGAACCCAGCCCCTGTCCTCAGCCAGAGAAGCTCTGTTCTCTTCGGCTATACACATTGACTTCCCCATAAAATTTAGTTTGAACAAAAGGCTATGGGGCTAAACCAAATTTTGAGAACCACTGGATTCAATGAACCCCTCCTCAACTGTATAAAGATCTCTGGTTTTGAGATTCAATCAGTCACTACCAAAGCTGAAACCCTTCCTCAAAGAAAATCTGGGAAACAAAGGACATATACATAGACTTTGGCCTTATCTCCCCAGCCAGAAATGTACATTCTAAGAAGGGCAAACTTGGGCTCATGGTTCTCAGCTTCCCATGACAGGCAGGCACCCTTGGCTGGACTCATAGTTGTTCCAGAGTTCTGTAGCTGTATGCTTGACAGTTTTAGGCAACAGAAAGGCCATGGGAAGTATGTACTTCACCTTGGGGGGTTCTCAGGGATGTAGGGACTCCCTTTCTCAGATGACTGGAGCCTGAGCTCCCATGTAAATATTTCTACTCATATACATGTGTCTTTAACTTCATCACATCATCTTGCTCCTTCTTCCCAATTGCTGGTTTTCTGGTGTCTCTCCTTTTTGCACGTGCCTCTCCCCACTCCCCTTCCCTCTCAGCCTAAGGTTCATGACCTCTGACCTTGACTCTTTCCAGGGCACTGAGCTGGAATCCTGGGTCTGGAGTCAATGAGATTTCCAGAACATGCAGGACTAACTCAGGTACTTGGAGCTTTGCATTCATCGGAAGAGGCATCTAAAAAAGCAAGAACTAAACCAAACTGCAGTCCATCCATACAATGGGATATGTTCCAGCCTTAAAAAAGGAACATGAGGACATTGTGCTAAATAAAATAAGCCAGCTACAAAAGACACATGCTGTCTGATTTCACTTATCTAGAGTGGTCAAATTCATAGAAATGGAAAGTAGAATGGTGACTGCCAGGGGCTGCAGGAAGGAAGGAATGGGGAGTTGTTTAAGGAGTACAGAGTTTCTGCTGGTGGAAATGAAAAAGTTCTGGAGATTGGTTACTGATATGGTTTGGCTGTGTCCCCACTCAAATCTCATCTTGAATTCCCACGTGTTGTGAGAGGGCCCCGGCAGGAGGTAACTGAATCATGGAGGCAAGTATTTCCCATGCTGTTCTTATGATAGTGAATAACTCTCACAAGATCTGATGGTTTTTAAAAGGGGAATTTCCCTGCACAAGCTCTCTTTGCCTGCCACCATCCATGTAAGATGTGACTTGCTCCTCCTTGTCTTTTGCCATGATTGTGAGGCCTCCCCAGCCATGTGGAACTGTAAGTTCATTAAACCTCTTTTTCTTCCCAGTTTCAGGTATGTCTTTATATCAGCAGTGTGAAAAGAGACTAATACAGTTACACAACAATGCAAATATACCTCACTCTACTGAACTGTATGTTTAAAAATGGTTAAGATGGGGGCTGGGCGCAGTGACTCATGCCTATAATCCCAGCACTTTGGGAGGCCAAGGCAGGTGGATCACGAGGTCAGGAGTTCAAGGCCAGCCTGGCCAATATGGTAAAACCCTGTCTCTACTAAAAATACAAAACTTAGCCGGGCGTGGTGGCGCTCACCTCTAGTCCCAGCTACTCAGTAGGCTGAGGCAGAAGAATCGCTTGAACTCAGGAGGTGGAGGTTGCAGCCAGCTGAGATTGTGCCACTGCACTCCAGCCTGGGCGACAGAGCGAGACTCCATCTCAAAAAGAAAAATGGTTGAGATGGTCAATTTTATGTGTATTTTACAACTTTTTTTTTTTTAAAGCAGCAACAGCAAGGACCATAGGAGGAGTCCCTGCCTCAGCCCGGCCCCTCCTGCTGCCACCTGGAGGTGTGATAAGGCAGAGGGTGAGCAGCGAAGGGAAGGAAACTCCTACAGGTGACAAGCCCTCAAGCTGCTGGCCTCCCAGAGCTTGCTCTCCTGGGTCTGACCCCAGTATCTCTAGATCCACAGGCCTTTGTCCTTGTCCCCTAGCTCCCAGATACTACTCATTTCTCTGAGCACACACAAGCCCTCAGGAGACATTATCACACACACACACACACACACACACACACACACACACACCACAAACCAACTCAATTTGTTGATTAGTTTTACAAAACGAACAAAGCAGAGACTGGTCAGAATCCCAGGGCCCAGCCTGGCCATTTTGGAGCTGTTTATTAACAGGGAGGGGCTGTGAGGTCCTTGGGGCAATGGCGTGGTGATAAGTCCAGGACTCTGTCTCAGCTCACATCCGGGACCTCTCTCTAACTCACCCTGGTATGGCTAAGGCCAAGGGCCAGGCACCTGAAAGAAAGTGCTAGGTGGAAAGGGCATTTTCCCCTCCTATACCCAGGCCCTTACCACCCCCAGGGGGATTACAGGGGAAACCTAGGGAAAGAAGTGAGGAAGAACAGAGTCAAGAGCACAGGCCGGGGACCCTCTCTTCCACGTGGGATCTGGCTTTCTCATCCCCAGGAGCCTGTACAGGAGGCCCCAGGCCTGAAGGAAGGGCATTGCCTTGAGAAGTCGTGGGAGAGGCAAGAGAATGTGATGGATAGGGTCAAGACAGGGTGATCAGGCAAGGGAGGGCAGGAGACAGGAGATGGTGAGTGAGCGGGACTGTCCTCACATCCTGCTCCCAAGTGGTTTCCTCTTAAGGGGTCAGGACTGGGCAGATGCCCTCTAGGGCATGTGGTGTTATTCTTAAGCCCTTGTGTAACCCCAGAAGGGACAAAGAGGGAGAGGCTGCACTCACCTGGAAGACTGCCTCATCCTGACATGATGTGCTTGACAAAGGCTAGGAAAGAAGTGAGAATCAGCCGCCGTGTGGCTCAGCACCTCTAGGCCCATAAACCACTTGTCCCTTCTCTACACTGCCTGACTTCCAACCCTCCTGCTCCCCTTTCTCCAGACTGTGTAGTTCCTGCTCTTATTTGGGGGTTGGTGGGGAGAAGGTGGAGGAAGGGCAGATACCTAAACTCTGCTCTGGGACCACTCTCTGTGCTGATTCTCAACACAAATGGAAAGAGCTACATTATCTCTGTGAATCCCTACAACCTTGAGAAAGGCACCAGCATCACCCCATCCCTCAGACGAGAAGACTGAGGCTTAGAGAAAATAAGTGACTTAAGGCCACCAGCTAATATATCACAGAGCTATCTCCAAAATCCATGCTCCTGCCATGACACTAGGAGGTTCACTCACAAGATGAAAAAGAACAACATCCAATGAGGGGTCTACCAAAGCCCGCCTGAGACACACACCCTCTAGTTCTCCGGCCCACCCACACAAGCTGTTCCCATCCTATCATCCCTGGCTGTCCTGGGAAGCAAGGCACAGCTTAATACCTTCGTAATTGATACAGCCATTGGCATCCTCTTGCCCAGCTAACAGCTGCTCCACTTCAGCCTCAGTCATCTTCTCTCCTGCAGTGGGTTTGGGAGGTGGTGGGCTCTTAATTACAGATGGCAAAGGAGGAATTGGCAATACCCAAGTACCCCCCTTAAGTCTGAAGGTCCAAGACTACCTGGATCTGGGAGGCAGTTGAAACCAAGCCTCTCCTAAAGGCTTTGAAGGGTGGGGCCAGGGTCTTAAGGTCTTGCCTAGTCTCCAAAGCCTCCTCCTCTGCCTTACAGCTGCCAGGGCCTCAGTATTTCAGGCAAAGACAAGGACAGAAGCCCGGAGTCCCACCACTCAGGCCCCAGCAGTAACCCCTGCTCTGCCAACCTCCTTTCTCCTCCTCTCCCAAACCCTGGTTCTTGCTGAGCAAACCCAGCTAGGGATGGTTTTGCTGGGCCAGGGAGAGCCCAGGGAGCTCAGGGAGGCAGAGCCCAGGGAGGCAGGGCCTGGATCAGGTCATTATCCTCAGGATGCAGAGACCCTTGTATAACACCCCCCACCAGCATATGTCACCTTGGCACCTCCCACCCCTACATTCCTCCCACTAGGTCTTCATCTCTGCCTAGCTGCCATACCCAGGGTGGCAAGGACATGCCGAAGCTCAGCGCCCATGACCGTGCCATTGCTCTCCTTGTCAAAGACACGCAGGCCCTCCACGAAGTCCTCATAGGTGCCCTGCTCCTTGTTGCGGGAGATGTGCTGCAGGATGGGCAAGAACGTCTCAAAGTCCAGCATCTTGACATTCATCTCTTCAGGTAGGCATGGGTAAAGAAAGAGAAAGAAACGTGAGCAGATGTTCATGGGAGCAGAGGGTCAGGAGGGGGCCTCACCGCACGTCTGGCAGCACCCAGGGCTTGGGCTGCAGCCACTTCCAGGTGGGGCACCCATTAGTGCTCCTGGAAGAAACAGAGCTGCCCATCCAAGCAAGGCAGGGGACTGGGGGCTGGGAAGACCGTCTCAGGGCCCTCTCTTCTCAGTGAAAGAAGTAGGGTGGAAGGAAAAAGAAACCCTCCATCCAGACCTCTGTGCACGAGGTGGCCAGCCAGGCAGAGCAACCGAGGGTGGCAGCAGCAGGATGTGAGGGGCCTGAGGTGCCACGCAGCCCGGGGCCTCATACTCAGTTTACACTCTTGACGTGTGACAGACCTATAGTCACAGGGGCAAATGAACAGGATTGAAAAAGAAATGTTTTCATCACTCTGCGTGGGGTCCCATCACTAGACCACACTGTGTGAAGCTACTCTGATTCAATAAGTTTATAAAATTGCAGTTCTCTTGTGAATAGCACACTTCTCCCACATGGTAGTATGTTAAAAAGCTTTACTTTAATAGAGGTAAACTATTTTTAACTACCACAAATGTGAGCATTTCTTTCTTTTATAAGCACCCAGGACTTCCTTCTGACTTCTGAGAAGCAAGCTCCTCACCCTCTGATCCTTTCCTAGCCTCATTCTTCACCCCCGAGGTTATCTTCAGCCAGAGGAAAAGGGGAAGGGGTCAGAACCAAGGAACGGGGAGAGAACCAATGTGGGCCCCAGGAAGTCCACCCTTGCTGAGAGGCTCACCCCACCCCACGCCCCTTGCCAACACCACTGAGGAGAAGCATGTGTGTGTGCGTGTGTGTGTGTGTTTTACAGCAGCTGTTAACCTCACTGGCACACATAACAGATGACATTCACAAATGGGACGCACTCCCTCGCACCTCTTTTCATCTGTCGTAACAAGGATTGACAGAGGCACAGCTCACAAATGAGTATGAAGACTCAGTGATCACACTTAGGAGCTACAAAAGAATCGGTTTGCACCACTTTCTAAACATTCACTCACCATTCTAAACACTCACTCACCAAAACCCATTGAAATGCAAATGAATGAAAGAGGAAGCCTGTAGAGCTAAGAATCTTGAAGCTCCTCTAATTTACATCAAACAAATAATTTGCAAATGTCAGTGCTCTAACCATTATCAGAAACAAATTATTTGTAATACAGCTCATGATAGTTGCTGTAATTTGCAAACATCAGTACTCTAACCATTACTAGAAACAAATTATATGTAATACAGCTCAGGATATCTCAGTGCTGTGACAGATGCCTCTCCTGAGAGCTCCTGGGTTGGGGAGTGGGAACCATCAGTTATTCCAGATTCCCACCCAGCCTTCCTGCCCATGGCTGTGTCTCTGAAACCCTGGTGGGGGAGTCAGACACTGAGGCAACAGAATGTGGCTCCTGCCCTCCAGGAGCTCCCAATCTCGAGAGGAAAACAAGCCCAGGTTACGTTCCTCAAGGGTCACTTAAGTATGGGGACTTCTAGATAAATTCTCAAAATGGGGTTAGGGTAACCTGGGGAGGGAAGGCTGATCCTGGGGGGCTAACGGGGAAGAAGAGAGAGCGCAGATGGCAGAGACAAATCTGGACGAGCAGGGAGCCAGAGACTGCAAGGCTGACCTGGGAGAAGTCTGCCATGCGGCTGCACTGACCTTCAGCCTTGGGCTTGCCCAGCACGCGCAGCACCTCGGCGTTGGTGGGGTTCTGGCCCAGGGCCCGCAGCACGTCCCCACACTGCCCGTAGGTGATCTTCATCTCTCCAGTCGGGGTCCGGTCAAACAGTGAAAAGGCCTCTTTGAACTCTGTGGAGAGAAGACCTGGCTGTACCCCTTGATTCCCAGTGAAAGTGGTGCTGGTGGCCAATCAGCCTCCACCCAAGCTGAATAGCAGGTGAGTGTGGTTGTTAAAATATTCCAGTATTTCTCTTTGTCCATCATCCCAGGCCCTCCCTCAAACCTGTCCCAATCCCATCTTCTGCCAACCCAAGAGGCGGCCTGGTGCCTCCACGACCCATTCCGGGGCTGGGTCTGGAATCTCTGCTATTGCTTGGTTGTTACAAAATTTGAATGTTGGGAGGCTGGGGCACAAGAATCTCTTGACCCCAGGAGGCAGAGGTTGCAGTAAGCCGGACTCCATCTCACAAAACAAAACAAAACAAATTCAAATGTCTCCCTGGCCTCAACCCCTCCCACCCACACATCCTGCTCTGGTGTAGGTAAGGTTCCTAATTGCTGAAATGACAGAAGAGTGAAAATAGCACTGGCCCGGAACTGAGGATTCCTAAATTCTTGTCTTGGCTCGTCCTCAGAGCACAGGATAAGCTAGGCTGGGTCTCAACTTCCTATGCACACAAAGGGAGTGACAACTACATCCTACTCCCTGGCCCTGTCACCGTGAGAGCAAAGGGAGGTGGCATTGTGTGAAAGCACTTTACAATGTGATAAGACCTGCTGGAAAGTTAGCTATTATCAGTACTGCCTGTTCCAGGCTGAAAGGCAGCTCCCAGGCCAGATGAGGCATGGTCTGACCACCCCAGCTCTGCCATCGACCCACATACAGGCTTGGGCAAACTACTGTCATCTGTGGGCCCTTGTTTTCTTAGCTCTAACTGGAGATACAATGATCACTTGAGGAGGCTGCAGGTAGGATCACAAAGCACGCCAAGCAATGTCCAGCATATGGTAAGGGAATCGACGGGTGGTGGTTACAAATGTTTCCTAGTTCTGTTTCCTACTTTCCAGCTCAGAACCACAGGGACTGGACTCCTTGAAGGCAGCAGGGCAAGTATCACTGGACCAAGACCAAAGGAAGGCAATCCTGGTCCCTTTTCCAAAGAACATTAATTCTTCACTGATTTGCGTTTGTTTTTGTTTGCGATAGAGTCTCGCTCTGTCACCGAGGCTGCAGTGCAGTGGTGCAGTCTTCGTTCACTGCAACCTCTGCCTCCCGGATTTAAGCAGTTCCTGTGCCTCAGCCTCCCAAGTAGCTGGGACTACAGGCGTGTACCACCATACCTGGCTAATTTTTGTATTTTAGTAGAGACGGGGTTTCACCACTTTGGCCAGGCAGGTCTCAAATTCCTGGCCTCAAGTGATCTGTCCTCCTCGACCTCCCAAAGTGCTGGGATTACAGGCCTGAGCCACCATACCCAGGCCCAATTCTTCATTGAATGGGATTCAACCAGTTCATTACTGGAGGTAATCTGGCCTGGGAGGGGCATTGAAGTTACCTTATGCTATCCACAAAGAAGTGGTTTATTAAGCAGATTAACAGTATAAGCCAAAAAAAAGAGAATTAATGAACTACTTAGGAAAAAAAGCTGGTTTTAATCTTTTCCAAGTACTTCTCTCCTTAGCGGCTACATATGGATTATTTACAAATCATTCCACATATCACAGGAGATTCCCCAGACCTTTACTTTCAACTCTTTATTAGGCCTTATATGAATTTAAAAGTTACAAAACCACGTTTCTTTCACATTACTGAATAATTGAGTTCAAATTTCATTCCCCTTGCTTACTTGACCTTGGACAAATAAATATTTAACCTCTAAAAACCTCTTCTATAAATGGTACCTACATCATAGGTTTCTTAAATTACATTCAAATTAATATAATAATGTATGTAAATATACTATGTATATAAATACAATAATGTATGTAAAAATTTTTAACACAATGTCTAGCACATAGTAAATGCATAAACAATTCTGCTGGTATTATCTTATTGAGTTTAATCCTAGTTTGGATCACTTAAACGTGTGATCTTGGCCAAATCATTTAACCTTGCTGAACCTTGGTTTCCTATGAGGAGTTACTTTTTGTTTTTTTCTTTTTTTTGAGACAGAGTGTTGCTGTGTCGCCCCAGGCTGGAGGGCAGTGGCACAATCTGGGCTCATTGTAACCTCTGCCTCCCAGGTTCAAGCAATCTCCTGCCTTAGCCTCCTGAGTAGTGGGATTACAGGTGCACACCACTACACCCAGCTAATATTTTATATTCTTGGTAGAGACAGGGTTTCACCATGTTGGCCGGTCTAGAACTAATGACCTCAAGTGATCCACCTGCCTCAGCCTCCCAAAGTGCTGGGATTAAAGGTATAAGCCACTGCACCTGGCCAGGATTTAATCTTTTTCAATTTTTAAAACAATTAGCGTGGTGTCTGACACAAATTCAGTACTCAATAAATGTATATTAGTTAGTTAAATCTGAAGTCAGACTTTTTGATCTCCTAGCTCATTCAGGAGAGTGAGGTCAGGTTTAACAAAAGAGAAAGTCTCCTCAAAAGAAGATGTAATGCTGCGCTGCGTGCAGTGGCTCACGGCTGTAATCCCAGCACTTTGGGAGGCTGAGGTGGGTGGATCACCTGAAGTCGGGAGTTTGAGACCACCCTGACCAATGTGGAGAAACCCCGTCTCTACTAAAAATACAAAATTAGCTGGGCATGGTGGTCCATGCCTATAATCCCAGCTACTCAGGAGGCTGAGGCAGGAGAATCACTTGAACCCAGGAGGTAGAGGTTGCGGTGAGCCGAGATCAGGCCATTACACACCAGCCTAAGCAACAAGGCTGAAACTCTGTCTCAAAAAAAAAAAAAAGAAAGAAAAAGATGTAATGATGCTTAATAAGAGGGTGAGGCTGGGTGCAGTGGCTCACACCTATAATCCCAGTGCTTTGGGAGGTCGAGATGGGTGGATAGCTTGAGCTCAGGAGTTCATGACCAGCCTGCGCAACACGATGAAACCCCATCTCTACTAAAATACAAAAAATTAGCCAGGCATGATGGCGTGTGCCTGCAGTCCCAGCTACTTGGGAGGCTGAGGCAGAAAATTGCTTGAATCCGGGAGGCAGAGGTTTTGGTGAGCCGAGATCTTGCCACTGCACTCCAGCCTGGGTGACAAAGCAAGCCTCCAACTCAAAAAAAAAATAAAAAAAAAATAAAAAGAGGGGGTGAAACCTGAAGAGGAAGGCAATAAGAACAATGACCTATGATTTGAGCACTTACCATGAACCAGGCTCTGAGCAAATAATTTTGCATAGAACACTTCATTAATCTTCATGAAAAAACTTATGCTACAGGTATTATTATCCTCATTTAAAGGCCAATGTAGATGTGACTTATGATCAGCCACTAAGGAAACCAAGGAAATGATGGGGAAGAAGGAGCAAGAGAAGGAGAGGAGATCTGCTTCTCATAACTGCTAATGCTCCAACCGATCACCTGGCCTGCTGGGAAGCCGGGTATGCACAAAAATAAAAATAAAAATACAAACTCTGACGTTTAGGACTACAACTAGGGGAAAAAAAAAAAAAAAGCCAGTGTGATCTTCAGGTATTAGAGGTGATGTTCAAGGGTCCAGAAGAGACCTTTCCTCAATACTCTGCAGTAGTGTAGTCAGCTGCTTACTAGAGCAATGAGTCCAGTGGTAGTAACCCCTCTCTAAAAGAATACAGAAATCTGGAGAGAGATGAGAAGGAAGTCAAGGGTTAGAAGGTAATTCCTATGAGATTTAAAAAAAAAAAAAGCACAAAAGAAATTGGGAGGCCAGGTACAGTGACTTAATGCCTATAATCCCAGCACTTTGGGAGGCCAACTGGGGAGGATTGCTTGAGGCCAGGAGTTGGAGGCCAGTCTGGGCAATATAACAAGACTCCCATCTCTACAAAACATAAAAACAATTGTACGTACCTATAATACTAGCTACTCAGGAGACTGAGGTGAACGGACGGCTTAAAACTAGGAATTCAAGGTTACAGTGGGCTATGATGGCACCATTGCACTCCAGCCTAGGTGACAGAGTGAGACTTTGTCTCAAAACAAAATAATATAATTAAATAAATTGGGGGCATATCACCTAGAAAATATAAATCTTAGGAGGGATTTGAAAACTATCTCCAAATAGATGGAGGATATCTAGAGGATGCTGAATGGACCAGAATTTCTGAATTGGAAACCAAATACCTTCACTTTGTAGATAAGAAAATTAAGATTTAAAGAAGTGATTTGGCCGGGCTCGGTGGCTCACGCCTGTAATCCCAGCACTTTGGGAGGCCGAGGCGGGTGGATCACGAGGTCAAGAGATCGAGACCATCCTGGTCAACATGGTGAAACCCCGTCTCTACTAAAAATACAAAACATTAGCTGGGCATGGTGGTGCGTGCCTGTAATCCCAGCTACTCAGGAGGTTGAGGCAGGAGAATTGCCTGAGCCCAGGAGGCGGAGGTTGCGGTGAGCCAAGATCGCACCATTGCACTCCAGCCTGGGTAACAAGAGTGAAACTCCGTCTCAAAAAAAAAAAAAAAAAAAAAAAACGAAGTGATTTGTCCAAAGTCTCATGGCCAATAGTGGCAGAATTAGGGCTAATACGAAAGTCTCCTAATTCTAAATTATGTTCTTTCCACCATAACATGAGAAAATCATTATCAGCTTCACCAAAAAAACAAATGAAAAGATCGCTGGGGTAAAATTGAAGGAAAAACGATTCTGATTCAACAGTAGGAAAAATGTCTTCAAGGTTGGAGGGATAAAAGATCAGAATGAGTTATCCCCTCCCTATCGGCCCTGAAAATCTTTAGGAGAAAAGAGACAACCATCTGTTCCAGCTGGCCATTTGAGAAATAAAAATTTTAAACCATCAGTTGATTTTCAAGTCCTCACTAGTGTCACTGTGTTTTTATATCCACATAAGTATGTATTTAACTAAAACGCATTAAAATTGATTTTAAGAATTTCACAGCATCCCTGAAACTACTGATTGCAAGTGAGTATCCACTGAGTATTATTGAAACAGAGTCAGGTTCAATTCACTACTTTCAAAATGCATGTGCCAGCTCTCATGTTGTATTTGTGGTTAAACTGGTGTCACTTTTTTAGAGGGCAACCTGGCAATAACCATTATAATTTAAAATGCACCATCCTTTAACCCACTGCTAGGAAGATCACCTGGGGAAAGCAAGCTGATACTCTTCAACTGGAAACTATCTGAAAGTCTATCAATATAGTTCTGATTAAATTAAATGGGTAAATCTATGTGTGAGAGTCTATATAGTTGTTTAAAAGAATAAAGTAGAACTGTTTGTGTTAATTGTGAAAAGATATCCAAATAATGTATATTACTGAATCATATGTATTATTAAATCCAAGTATATGTTTAATAAAAGGTGGATGGTGTGTTTCACATGACTTGATTTGTATAAACTTTATATATTCATCATACATACACATAAACTTGTGTATCATTTTATATATATATATATATATATATATATATATATATATATCTGAAAGGATACATGAACACCTGTTCACAGTCGTCTTTGGGAGAGGAATCAGCATAAAAAAAGGACTTTTATTTTTTATTATTTATTTTTAAGTAGTATGTGCATGCTTTTTTGCTTTTTTTTTTTTATCATGTGTAAGAATTCATTTAATTTTTAAAAGAGAGTATGTGCTTCAAATGAGGGGTTTGAATTAGGTGATTTTTCAGGGTCCCTTCTAATGCCTATAATTTTATACCCTGGAGGCATTTGGTGGGGGAAACAGAGGGATACTGCAATGACCGTGAGTCCTGCTTGGCTGGGGACACGTAGCATCACAGGATAAAACATTTCGTTGGCCTTGCCACCATTAGTGGGTTAGCATCTTGGCAGACTTCATCATGGGAGAAGGGGAAGCTGGTCAACTAAGGAGGGCTTTCCAATAATGGGAACAGAAATGAGGCTTCCAAATACCTTAGATCTCTGGGGTGGAGAAAAAAAGGCACTCACTTTTGTTGAGCATCTATTATGCTCCAAGCAGTCTGGCAGAGTAGTTGAGAACACAGGTCCAAAAAAAAGAGAACACAGATCTGGAATCAGATCGCCTGAGTTTGAATCCTAGTTCTACTGCTAACTGCCATGTGAGACTGGACAAGTCACCCCATCGCTCTGTGTCTCAGTTTTATCACTTGTAAAATGGAGGAGGTAACAATTGCTACCTCATGGTGTTGTTATGAGAAGTAAAGGAGTTGATCCACAGAAAGTTCTTAGGACTGTGCCTAACACACAGTAGATCCTCAATGTAGGTTTGCTATGATGATGATGATGACAGTGACTACTATTACCACGAGAACAACTCCTCCTCCTCCTCCTCCTCTTCTTCCTCCTCCAGGAGAGTGCAATAAAGACGGCGAGGTGGGGTTGTCCATACTCACCTTCAATCTGGTCAGCAGTGAAGTCTATCTGTAGGGAGGGAAATAGGAGTGAGGGCTGAGATTGCTAAAAGCAATCGTAAAGGCTCCCAAAGGGACACAGAAGCAGAAGTGGCTTTACCATCTGGCCACCTCCAGCAGGCCACTGGGACAGTTCTCCTTTCCCACTTATCAGTGGCCTGCTGAATTGGTACTAAGGGTAAAACACCAGTCTCTTGATGAATGAGCCACAGCTGACAGGTTATGAAATACAATCAGCCCTCTGTATCCACGGGTTCTGCATCCCCAGGTTCAACCAACCGTGGATTGATAATACTCAGAAAACAATAAATAACCACACAATAAAATATAATACAAAAAAATACATAACATAAGAACTATCACATAACATTTACATTGTACTAAATATTATAAGTAACCTAGAGATGATTTAAAGTATACAGGAGACTGTGCGTAGATTATATATGCAAATATGCAAACTTTATCTAGGATACTTGAGCATCCTCAGATTTCGGTATCTGTGGGGGTCCTGGAACCAATCCCCTACAGATACTGAGGGACAACTGTAATGGAGACTCTAAAGCTCTCTCAAAACCACTTGTTAAGCGATGACTCCAGGTAAGAGGGAAAGGGAAGAAGAAATTCCCTGGATAATTCTAGAACCTACACTGAGTCCCTACTGCAATGCCTTTGGGGCAAAGGTAAATTCTTCATCCTAGCCACCCACAAACTGCCCTCACTGTTGCCCCTTCAATCTCTTCCTAGTCCATAGTCCTCTGACATGCTGTACTTCTGCCCCCTTTGGGGACACCACTCCCATCCTCTGACTCCTGTTTCTATTTGATTCTGATTTAAATCCACTCCCTTCAATGAAGGCTCCCCATACACCAACTCACTCCAATCCCTACTTCAGCACATGTCCCTCGTTAAGTACAATTTATAAGAGGCCATTGGTTTGTACTGAGCTCCTACACTAGGCCCAACAGACCAAACCAAAACAGATTCACTCGTGCTGAAGTTCCAGGTCACCAAACCGAAACTAAGTTGTTCATCTGATTTTCCAAAAAATCAGGAAAATGAGAGATAATAGCCAAATCCCCAGACAGGACAGTTTTGGCCGGCGTGATAAGAAAGCGCCATCCGCTTTAACCTTTACAAGGAAAATAATTTTGCAATGACCAATTTGTATTTTGCTCTTAGTCTCTGCTTTCCTCAGCTCTTCTTTGTCTATAATATCACCTCCTCTGCCCGGCTCATTGTTGCCAGATTCTGGACTCAAACATAAAAGCCAGTCAGGATCCTTAAACCAAATGTGTTGCACTTTTGTCTTCTGACACACTCTTAGGCACTCTGGGACAGCAAGAATAATTGGCATGGGCCCTCTACGCTTCTCAGTTGTTTGCAGTCATGCCTTTATATGCACTCTGTCTCCTTGAAACCACCATTCACTCAGGCGAGGATTCTTGTTCTTGTTCACTGAAATGCTCAGCACATAGTAGGCACTCAAAAATATTTGTTGAATGAAGTGATACATTTTCAATCTCCCCCTCATAATGCATAATAATTCAATGCTGAGTTCAGACGAGGAGAGTGAATGACAATGCCCAAGCAAGAGTCATCATTTTATTTTTTTCTTGAGATGGAGTTTCACCCTTGTCACCCAGGCTGGAGTGCAATGGCATGATCTTGGCTCACTGTGACCTCTGCCTCCCGGGTTCAAGCGATTCTCCTGCCTCAGTAGCTGGGATTACAGGTATCCACCATCACACCCTGCTAATTTTTGTATTTTTAGTAGAGATGGGGTTTCACTGAGTTGACCAGGCTGGTCTCAAACTCCTGACCTTAGGTGATCCACCTGCTTCGGCCTCCCAAAGGGCTGGGATTAAAGGTGTGAGCCACCACACCAGGCCCAAGTCATTTTAAGATTCTGTATGTTAACTTGTGGTCCTTATGCACCCTACTCCACCCCATCCCATCCTATTCCCTCTCCACTGGTGGTGGTGGTAACCAATCCTGGAGCCTCTTCTTCAAGTGCCGTCATTCCTACTCCTAATTCTGCCGCTGCTTGTGCTGCACCCATCCTGTCCCCTCATCTCCGAGAACCAATCTCCATTCATGAGGACCCAGAGGTGGCAGCCATGAGCTGGGGATGGGTTGGGGCAGTGGGAGTTAACTGGGTTGGAAAGAAAACTAGCTGTGGCCAGGAATAGACTTTGCCAAAAGTGGGGGGTGGTCAGAAAGTGAAAGGAACCCCCTAGATGGAGTGAAGGATGCTCCGCACTTACTCTCTGAGGAAAAGGAACCATCTGCTTTACTTTGCAATGCTTTAAGTACCAGGAATAAACATGTAAGAGCAACTAATGTAAAAACATAAAATCTCAATAGATGGTCATAACTATACACATTGGGCTTAAGTTTGCTTCTCTTCTATCTTGGAATCTTTTTAATAATTTATTTATTTATTTGTAGAGACAAGGGTCTTGCCATGTTGCCCAGGTTGGACTCAAATGCCTAGCCTGAAATAACCCTCCCACCTCGGCCTCCAATAGGCATGAGTCACCTCACCTGCCTTCTGCTCTATCTTGGAGCAAAGAACCTTCTAATCAAAGGAACTGGGTAAGTATAACACAATAATAGGGAAAATGGCTCTCATAAAAGATATCTTTTTTTTCCTGCTTCAAAGCAACTTCAGCACCCCACAACAGACCCCATGAAGACACAGACATGGAAAAGGGGATTGCAACCAGGGGTGCAACTTGTCACAGGCAAAAAGTTGGGAGAAGAGACTGAATGAAAGAAGTAACAGGCCAAGGAAGGACACCAGTCTAATTCCACTAGGCAACTATTGCCCAGACACCAGAGACCAGGCCTGGCAACCCACCCAAAGGCACAGTGCTTTATCAGAACAAATCAGAAATCAAGGTGAGGAGGAATCCTGAAGGGGGAAATAGTCAGCTTTTCCTGCCAGGCTCAGCTTCTAGAGGGAGATGATGTATGACCTAGAAAACCGGCAGGTGCTTTCAGGGTCAACCAGCAGTCTCAGTTTCCCCAGAATGAGCCATAACCAAGCTCAGAAATGGAGCAATTGCTTCCATCTCTTGGCCAAGCATTTCCACCTAACTCCTGCCCCTTAAGCGGACTGGGTCTTTGGCATAATAATTGTAGGGTATCCCCGGTTTGGGGTACAGGAGGAATCCTCAGAGGGCAGAGAGGTCATAGGATTAGAGCTCTGGGTTTGGTTTCCCTGCCTGCTTGTCACAGAACCTGGTCCTGTGCTCTTATTTTGACCTGATCCCTCGCCACCCCCAGCCCTATCCTAAGGCTGAGATCCCTGGGGGCTCAGCACTTGCAACCTGTTATTAATAGCTCTTCATACCAGTAGCCACTTGGCCTCTCCCATTCTGGTGCCAAGGCTTAAAACTGCTCCTCTCCAGAGGTCTCTGGCCCCTCCCTCTTCAGCCCACCCCTCTCCCCCCAGTTCCATTCCTTTAGCAGCTGGGCCAGAGAGGTGGGAGGTCTAAAATGACTGAGTCAGCAGGCAGCGCCCACACCAGCTCCAGAGAGAGGAATGTTTTGTGTGAGGAGAGCAGGGTGGAGCAGAGGAACCAGGCCCAATTTCCTGACATGACTGGAGAGAGGGTCTCAGCCTGGGGTGGGCCAGTCCTGTGTATGCTACAGATAAGAACCCAGGCTAAGGAAAGAGAAGGAGACCCATCTGGGTAAGGAAAGAGAAAGAAAGGAATCCAGGCTCCTCTTACCTTAACCACAATCTCCTTTCCACCCTGCCCTCACCTGCCATAAGAGTGTTTGTCCTCTATGCACAGGCAGGGCGTTCCCTGACTGTTTATCTCACTTATTCCAAGCTACACTGGCAGCTGCCATGATGTGTCTGTTCTCTATAAAGACATCCCACTACCTCCTAGGAAAAGGCTAGCTAGTCTCTTCTATGTTGCTATGGTGGTCCTCACAATGCCTTAAAAGAGGGTGGAAGGGTGGTTGGTTGTACCTCCCTCCCCTCCCAACCATTCCCAGCTTAGCTGCACAAATCTAGGGTAGCAGAACAGGTCTCCCTCAGAGCAGCACCTCATTCTTGACGGAAAAGGTTTATGGCCCAATATCCCCCTCCTCAGCCCCAACACCCTCTCCACTGCCCCATGGGACTGTCGTCTGCGGCATGGACGCCCTATTCCTCATCCCACATGAAGTAGATCTCTAAGCTCCAGAGCAAAAGGACTCTGTATGTCATCCCACATCCATCCCAATGCCTGATCCTCACTTACCTTTACACTCTTGGGGTCAAAAGCAGGTTCCTTTGGAGGCTCAGGAGCTGGGGCAGGGGCTAGCACAGGGGCTGGAGCTGGAGCTGGCTTGGCGGCCTCCTTCTTAGGCTCAGGCTTCTTGGGAGCCATGTTGTCTTGTTGGGATCCTTGTCAGAGGAGTGATCTGAGAAGAAACCAAGAGACGTGGCATCTGTGAGATGAGATAGGAGCCTGGGCCGCCTCCCTTCCCTTTTATCCTGGGCAGGAGCCCCCACAGAGGGGCTGGGTGAGAGCAAGAGCAACTGCTGCTGACTATAAAAGGAAGAAATGCCAGCAGGGTACAGCTGACAACTGCGTATTGTCACCAGGTTTGGGGCCACCAGCCCCCTCCCCTTCACCCCACACCTCTCTCTTCACCTCTAGAACAGGCTGATCCCTTCCTGCCAATTGGTGGAAACCCAGAAGGACCAGGAAAACAGACCTTCTCAAATATGCCAGAGCAGCCGGAGAGATGAGCTGACTTGAGCAGTTGATAACCCTCACACAAAGCCCAGGGGAGGGTGAGGCTTTTTTTAGCCCCTCCTGAGCAGAGGCAGCCCACTTTGCATTCCTTCTAAGCCAAGATCCTTTAAGCTGAGAGCCACTCTGGGCCCTCAGATCTGCCCAGAGGCCCAACTCTCCAGGCATGGAGCTCTGAAGCAACAGCTGGTCCAGCCAGCCCACACTGCCCCACACCCCACAACTCACAGGGAGAAAGCCTCCATTTTCCAGAGCAGGCATCCCAGAAACTCCACAGACCTCAGATCCCTAGATCTACCCCACCCCCACCATCTCAATCATTCATTCAACAAGTAGTGAGCCTTTAACCCATGCCTAGGCACTTAGGAGAGAAGCAGAGAGGTGTGGTAGAAAGTCGAGGAGACTGAGGGTCAGAAAACTAGGGGTTTAGTTTTCACTCCACGTCTAACTCATTCTGTGCCCTGTGTGTGCCGGTGTGTGTGGGGGGGTATGTCTGTGTGTAGTGCTTACTACTACCAGTACCAGGAACTGTTAAGTGCTACTCATATAAAATCTCATTAAATCTTTACCACGATCCTATAAGGTAGATACTATTTTGTTTGCTTGTTGTTGTTGTTGTTGTTTTAGACGGAGTTTCGCTCTTGTTCCCAGACTGGAGTGCAATGGTGCAATCTCGGCTCACCGCAACCTCCACTTCCTGGGTTCAAGCAATTCTCCTGCCTCAGCCTCCTGAATAGCTGGGACTACAGGCACATGTCACCATGCCCAGCTAACTTTTGTAACTTCACCATGTTGACTAGGCTGGTCTCAATCTCTTGACCTCATGATCCGCCCGCCTCAGCCTCCCAAAGTGCTGGGATTACCGACGTAAGCCACCATGCCCGGCCCTGTTTGCTTGTTTTAACAGAGACAAGGTCTCACTCTGTTGCCCAGGTGAGAGTGCAGTGGTGCAATCACAGCTCACTGCAGCCTCGCCTTTCCTGGCTCAAGCAATTCTCCCACCTCAGCCTTCCGAGTAGCTGGGACTACAGGTGGGCACCACCACACCCGGCTAATTTTGAGGGCTTTTTGCTTTGTTTTTAGCAGAGATGAGGTATTGCTAAATTGCCCAGGTTGGTCTTGAACTTCCGAGCTCAAGCGATCCACCAGCCTCAGCCTTCCAAAGTGCTGGGATTACAGGTGCAAACTGCCACTTCAGGCCAGGTGGATACTTATTATTTTCATTTTATACTTGGGGAGATTGAAACTAAAACTGGTTGAATAACTTTAGCCAAGGTCATGCAAATAATTAGCTATGAGCTGGGATTAGACTCTAGATATATCTGATTCCAAAGCTTATGCTTGAATAATGTATATGATAATCCAGTTGTGGGGGAAGGGCATACAAGTTTGTGCATTCGTTGGAAAGGTCAAGATGGATACACACTGAACTGTTTACAGAGACACCTCTGGGGACCTAGCGGGTAAGGGTGGGAGGATAACAGCACTTTGCAGTTTTTTACTTTTTCACTTCCTGTATTAATGGAAATTTTTATAACGAGCATTTACTGTTTATGTAAAAAAAACTTTGAAAGTCAATAAAATATTCAGAAAACTAACAACAAAAAAGTGTATGTATCCACTACACAAAACTGCTACGTGCTGAATCTTTAGACTCTACAGTTCAGAGGAAAAAGGGGAATAAAACTGAGAGAAGCAAAAAAATCACTTTGCCTTTCTAGGGCCAGTCTCCTCACCTATAAAGTAAGATTGCTAGACCACAGAACACCTGGTTGCTGTTAGCTGCTAAGCCTGCAATGCTAGGTGCCAAGCCTGCAATGCTAGGTGCCCTGGAGCCCACACCTGCCCATTCCCCAACTTTCTAACCACCGGCTCCATGCCCCAGATCATTGCTTTCAGAGCCAGAAGAACCCTTAGAGGTTATCTGGCCCCAACCTGTTTTACAGGCAAGGAAGCTAAGGTCCAGGGAAACATTTAAGTTGTCTCAAGACATTCAGCTACTTACAGGCAGAGCTGGGCCAGCTAATTCTGGTTCCCGGGGTGCAGTGCTCTCTGTAGCACTCTGCTCTTCACTGCTCCTCCTGCAGCCTGTACACGCTCACTAGTGGTGGCATAGAAGCCTTCAAAGGAAACAGACAGGAAAAAGGGCCAGGACTTGCTCAAGGGGAACTAGAACAAGACCAGGGCCCAGACTCTAGTTCAGCCGTGGTCCTGAGCTGGGAGGGCAGCTCCTTTGCTCTGTTTACCTCACCACCTCCCCTCATCTTCTGCCTCACCTCTCTTCCTTGTCAGCTACCAAACTTGACCCCTTGTACCTCGTTTGAACTCTTCTGTAATCCCTGTCAGTCCTCTCCCTGACCTACCTCATTCCCCACGGGGATTGGGAGTTTAGGTTGTTGGTGATGAGGAAGGAGAAAAAGAGGAAGCCCTGGCCCTCTACCCTCTCTGCCTCCACCTGCATCTCTCCCTGGACTGCATCCTGCAGAGTTTGTGCAAAAATATACAACCTGAGATTTCTGTAAAAAGCTGCAGGATAGAAGCTGGGAGACTCAGGCACTAGTCCTGACTTTGCCAGCCACTTCCCCTTTCTGGGCCTCAGCTGGCTTATTTTAAAAGGAAAAATAATCAGGCGCTTTCCCACCATGTTCAACAGAATCCTGAGACTCCACTGACATGCTTCTGGCTGCACGGGACATACAAAGGCCAGGCCTTGGAGCTCCTTCCACCACCATCACTTCAGTCACTGCCACCCAGTAACCGGAGTCTGAGCTTCCACCTTCTTATGGTCTTTATTGTGTTTCATGGTATCATTTTCTAATGGTTCCATGGCTTAACATTTTTTTAAATAATCGCTGAATGACACATGCCCCCTTCCAGTTAAAACACACATGCACACACAACAATTTATGTTATTGTTGTAGTTATGCTACAAAGACGTATTCTCCTAAAAAAAAAAAAAAAAGCTGGAAGGCTGTTCTTTTCCTTTCTTCCTTTATTTCCTCCCTGCTCCCTCTTTCTTTTCTAAACTCCAAGAAGTGAAATATCAATTCTGCATGGGAACAGAGCTATGAGGTTAGAAAGCTGAGAAGGCTGAATGGGGCTCTGGAGACATCCAAAATCATACAAAGACTGCGGACTCTGGAGGTAGACAGGGATGGGTCTGAAGCCTGGTTTTGGCACTTTCTAATCTAAACCTGAGTAGCCTCAGGACCTCTGAGAGTAAACATTTCCTTTTCAAGTTGTCATGAGGTTTGTATGAAATAACGTAAAGCACTGCAAACAACCTCTGCCATGTAGGAAACATTCACAGATGTTCATTTTACTTTCCTTTGCCAAGCAGGTTGAAGCTAGAGGTGCATTAAGGCTTCCCAGATTTGGAACTTCCAGAGAGAGGTCCACATGAGAAAGGAACAAGGTAAGGTGACAGTGGCTAAAGGGATTTTAAGGTGTGGGATTAGGAATGAGGAAGAGGTGGAAAGGAATGAAAGAGGGGGGAAGGGCAGCAGCTGGTAGCTCATGGTGTGAAATATTTGTGGCTCCGAAAGCATGTGGCACGTCTCTAGGGCGAGGTCGCCTGCCTGATGGAGAACACTCAGAGAAGGCACCCAATCACTTGAAACCTTAGGCCACAGGCGCCCCATCAGGGGAGGAGATGCTCCTCAATCAGTTTCTGATTTGTTTTCAGCAGCCCCAGCGGAAAAAAGTGCCTGGCACTACAGAAACAATTCGAGGAGAGCTGTGGCTTCAGGGAAAGAGTCAGGCATGAAGAAGCAAGACATCAACCCCTGGCCTTGTTTTTACTAAAATTCATGACGCCACGGTTCATTAGAGCCCAGTAACTAGAGTCCAAGTTTCCACCTTCTTATGGTCTTCATTCTGTTTCATGATCAGTGACTTTCACCTTCAAATCTTACCAATCGGAAGTATCCTTACAGGTCTTATGACACGGGCTTGCCCTACAATATGTGTTGGCCCATCTGAGCAAAGGAAAGGAGATGTAGAAGTGTGAAGAGGCAAGTGTGGCAGGAGGTACTGGCAGCTGAACAACTTTCTCTGGGAAGTATCTGGTGGTTCCTGAGCCAGAGCTGCTGAGGTCCACCCAAATGCTCTCATGAGGGACTCTCAATTCAGTGGATTAAAAACACAGGATGGAATTTAACACCAACTGTTTACATCAGATGTCAAATTTGGACACAAATGCACAAAAGCGGACTGACATCAGCCCTCATGTGGGCTGAGCTCGCAAACACTCCCTCCTCCTCCTCCTCCTCCTCCTCCTCCTCCTCCTCCTCCTCCTCCTCCCTTCATCTCTAACCACACTGAGCCTGTCTGTGTCCTGCTTAGAGTGAGATCCATTAGAATCTCCTGCCTGGGATCAAATGCTACTGACAGCCAGCCTGGCTATTAATGCCTTGTTCCTGTCACCCTCTTTCTCTCTCCTCTGACCAATGTCTCATAAGCCTGGACATCATGGGGCAATGCCCTGGCCAACACTATGTCAGTTGTCCCCATAGAGAGTACTGGATAATTTGGATTTTACTGCAAGGCAGAGGTTAAGGCTGACTCATGAATCAGACTGCCTGGTGTAGAATCCTGGCTTAGTTAACATTTTTTTGTGGGGGGGCAGGGTCTCACTTTGTCACCCAGGCTGGAGTACGGCAGTGAATCATAGTTCATTGCAGCCTTCATTTCCCGGGTTCAAGTGATTCTCCCACCTCAGTCTCTCAAGTAGCTGAGACTACAGGTACACACTACCACACCTCACACCTGGCTATTTTTTAACTTCTTTATGCCTCAGTTTTCTCCTCCGTAAAATAGGGCTGTTAATATAACTACACAAGGTAGTTGTGAGGATTAAATGAGTTAATACAGGTGGCACACGTAGAACAGTGTCTAGCACAGAGCAAGTACTCAAGATCTTTAATCTTGGATCCTTATTGAACTACTATGACTGTGGCTCCCCATCCCAAGATCACTTGCCGAAGAATTACAAAGAGAAAATACAAGAAATGAAGAAACCCCAAGAAATCCCTCGAGAAACCCCAAGGAGAGGGCCTTGTTTTGAATTGGTGTATGTGGTAGAGGGGTAGCTTTGAGTAGGGGCAGGAAGTGGCCAGGCACAGCTGTGGAATGATTAAAAAAAGAAAAGGAGCTCTCAGGGTTCTGATTTCTTTTCTTCCACCACTGTCTTATAACAAACAGTGCTACTCCCTCACTTGCCATGACTGAAACTGTGGTCCAGGTGTTGGTGAGAGTAACAGCAAAGCACTGGAGATGCACTGTGCTTGTGATAAAAATAGCTAAGGGGACAACCCAACTCTAGACAGATGTTCCCCTCCTTAACCCTTATTAGAAAACTGTTAAAGGCCGGGCGCGGTGGCTCAAGCCTGTAATCCCAGCACTTTGGGAGGCCGAGGCGGGTGGATCACGAGGTCAAGAGATCGAGACCATCCTGGTCAATATGGTGAAACCCCGTCTCTATTAAAACTACAAAAAATTAGCTGGGCATGGTGGCGCGTGCCTGTAGTCCCAGCTACTCAGGAGGCTGAGGCAGGAGAATTGCCTGAACCCAGGAGGCGGAGGTTGCGGTGAGCCGAGATCGCGCCATTGCGCTCCAGCCTGGGTAACAAGAGCGAAACTCCGTCTCCAAGAAAAAAAAAAAAAAAGAAAGAAAAAAAAGAAAACTGTTAAACCTCGAAATTTCCAGGGCAGGTGAATTACAATCTATGAAGTGTTTCAGCCAGGCATAGTGGCTCACACCTGTACTCCTAAAGCCGCTTTTCCCTGGCTGGAGGGCAAAGGGTGAAGCCCTGACATGAAGAGTTATTTTATGAGGCTGAGCCTGACTGACTTGAGAGTTTGGGGGCCTGGGGTTCTCAGTTTTAGGGCTCATTCACCCCCAACCTTCAACTTCTAAGCTCAATGGCACTAGTATGTATTGTTGGACAGAACAACCTACATGGCCAAGGACAAAATAGCAAGGCACCTGAGTAGCACAACTAATTCAAAAGCATACAACTTACTTAATTACACAGTGTCCCTTAAGTGGGAATATGACAACACATGGACCAAGATTTTAAAATTAGCCCCAAAATCATACTAAAAGAGATAAAGGAAAATATTACTAATATGACACCAGGACAAGAAAATGTAAAGAACAAACAGAATATCAACTATAAAAAGTATAATAGATGAAACATTTTTTTAAAAATTTAAAAAACAAGCAGATACAAAAAATTAGTCACCAAAATAGAGCACACAATAGATTTGAAAATCAGTAGACTACATACAGCTGGGAAACAAATTAGGGAATTGAAAAACAAAAGAGAGAGTATCTCCCAGAAGGAAAAAAAGAAGGCAAAGAAATAGAAAACATAAAAGAAAAACTGGAGGATATGCAGGATAGTACGTTTATATTTAATTGATAATTTTTAAAAAGAGATATGAAGGATAGAAGTAGAAATGTTTTAGTTAGGTATTCCCAGCACTTTGGGAGTCTGAGGTAGGCAGATCACTTGAGGTCAGGAGTTCAAGACCAGCCTGACTAACATGGTGAAACTCTCTCTCTACTAAAAATACAAAAATTAGCTGGGTGTGGTGGCACACACCAATAATTCCAGATACCCAGGAGGCTGAGGCAAGAGAATTGCTTGAACTAGGGAGGCAGCAGCTGCAGTAAGCTGAGATTGTGCCACTGCACTCCAGCCTGGACAACTGAATGAGACTTTGTCTACAAGTAAATAAATAAATAAATTTAAGCTTCAGGAAAGAAAACATCTCTGACTTATCTAGAAAGGTACAAGAATTTATGCTATACTTTTGCAGCAAAAACAAAAAATTTATGCTAAAGTTGAAACCTTTTATAATACACATGAATACACATTCTTTCAACATAAATATGCAGAAGATTCTAATTGTAATATAGTATTATGTAAATTAGCTACAAAAACAAGAAAAGTTTAAAGAATGCTTTGTTTATATTAATAAAGTTAGTGTTGCTTTTTGTTAATATTTATACATTTAGAGTTGCTTTTTCAATTTACACAATATCTCTTTGAATTTCAAGTTAATAATGCTGAATTGATACAAGGGTTAGTGAATTTACTTAACCTGGACAGATGTAGTTTCAAAACTGATATGTTTTTGCTTCAAAGTCAAGTCAATTCTGCTAAAATAAATATGACTAATATGGCTAAATGAAGAAGTTTTGTCAGTTTGCATGTAAATTAAAGAAAAATACTTTTTTGATACTTAATTATTAGAAAACTTTTAAGTATGCTTGGAACAACTTAGGTATATGAATCTACTTTTTCAACTGTGCATTTTATGAAATCTAAATACAGATTAAGTATTTCTAATGAAAATTTACCATCCAAATTGAGATATGCTATAAAAGTACTGGATTTTGAAGTACAAAAAAAGAATGTGGGGCCGGGCGCGGTGGCTCACGCCTGTAATCCCAGCACTTTGGGAGGCCGAGGCGGGTGGATCACGAGGTCAAGAGATCGAGACCATCCTGGTCAACACGGTGAAACCTCGTCTCTACTAAAAATACAAAAAATTAGCTGGGCATGGTGGCGCGTGCCTGTAGTCCCAGTTACTCAGGAGGCTGAGGCAGGAGAATTGCCTGAACCCAGGAGGCGGAGGTT